>NW_026136716.1:15406329-15992333 GCF_905237075.1 Dicentrarchus labrax
AGTTGGCAGTTCAATCCCCAGCTCCTCCCGCTGCATGTCAAAGTATCCTTGAGCAAGATACTGAACCCCAAATTGTTACAAATGCTATGCATTAGTGAGTGAATGGGTGGGTATGGGTGAATGTGGCATATACAGTAGTGTAAAGAGCTTTGATTAGTCGGAAGGCTAGAGAGGCGCTGTATAACTACAGTCCATATAGACATCCTTTCTTTGAGGTGTGGCAGGATATGCTCACTGATGGTCTAAATGCTTGTGTGAAACCTTTTCAACCAAGACCAAAAGAAAATTAAGACTAACTGTGAAGGATAATTCTGCTTTATTACTTATGTTATATTAAAGTCATGCATATTCCTGGCATCATGACATCATTAGCACTCATAATGTACAAATCAAGTTAATTGCTAAAAACCAAGAACATTGTGACATCTTAAAAAAAAAGTCTTGCATGTCAAGAATAATGAACTGTTATCAGGTTATTGAAGAGGTGAACAATAAATAAGGAATTATCTGCAACATTTCAGGTGTGCTCACATTTGTTTTTCCCTCTGAATAAAGTGATTTAGACAAACTGTTGGTCTGTTTACAACCTGTCTGAACATCAGTCTTCATTGTGGCAGTGTCACAATGTTCCTACATCTCAGCAATTCACTTGAGTGAGTGAGTGCAACGTTATCATAACTAACAGAAATGATGGACAAAGCTATTAAAATACGGTCCCTTGTTATAAATTTACCTTTAATGATACATGAATGTCAGAAGGTTTCAATCCACTGAAATATCTGTGTTGGTATCTGCCCAAAAAACCCTCCGGGATCCAACTGTGTTGCAGATTTCCCATCATGTGTTTTCCATTGCTTCAGTCAGTGCTTGAGTGTGTGCGCGTGTCTTCCACTCTGCATGTGTGCTGGTGGAATCCCAGTATTCGTTGTGGGGTCCTTCAGGCTCCACATGGACAGCTGAATGGTATTTCCACACTGCTCCCAGGCACTTGTTACAGAAGGGAACCCCACTTAATGGGGTACACCTCATAAAGGAAGAGGTTGGTCATTTCCCTGTGGTTTACTGAGTGTGTGGTGGGGAGGAGGGAGTCCACTTTCTGGGGTTTCTCACCAGCAACAGTCCTGATGGAAGTTTGTTTGTGTACTGAACAATTACATGATTATCTGCTCAGATAGTTGCACTTGAAGAAATAGCTTCAGGTTATTGTTTAATATTAAATTATAGGTAAGTTGTCCAAGGTTCTTTGGTTCATTTTCCTGCTTTAACGTCAAGGTGGAGAAAGTGTTCATATCCTTCACTTGAGTAAAGAAGTAATACCCCACTTTAGGAGCCATGTCTAAGTGTATGTAGGACCAAATTGGTCAGTAGGTGTCACCTTCGTGCTTCAGATCACTTTCAGTTTAGGCAGGAACCTTCACTTAAGGAACAGTGTTGTTGGATGGAGGAGCACAAATAGCTTTTTGACCGCTACACTAGACCATGCTGCAGGGTAACACTGGGTCGTTGGTGAAAAGTGTGAATGTATGGAGATTTATGGAAAATGGTTATGGATTGTTGACACATGGAAGACCTTTAATTGTGATATGCAAAATAAATATTCCATAAACTCAAAAGCATAAGTTGGACTATTCACTTTAAGGCTTTAAGTTTAGGCTTAGCCGCTACAACCCTCTGTAAAATTACTCTGAAATCATATTGTTACCATAGGAATGTGAAAGTGCTGCCAGTATTTGATCCAGACCTTGCTGAAGGAAAGAAAGTGTGTAAGCGTTTGCACACATAGTCGTGAGCACATATGTATACCCCTCAGCAAAAATATATTCCAGCACGCATTACCATGACCAACCCCATCTTTTTAAAGTGTGTAACATATAGGAGGGTCTATGATAGAAATGGAATATAATATGTTATCAGTGTATAATGACCTGAAAATAAGAATTGTGTTTTTGTTACCTTAGAATGAGTTGCCTTTATTAACAGAAGCCGTGAAATTTTTCATGGAGTCCTCCATGTTGAACTGCCATGTTTCTACAGTAGCCCAGAAGGGACAAACCAAACATTAGTGGTTGTGAAACATACAATAGTGTCTGCAGTGTATTCACAGTGTCACATTGTCATTATGTAGTAGATAATGGAAGGACGCTCCAGGTTACATCAAAAAACTGTACTCTAACATCTTTGCTGTCAAACCTTTCACTATGCTAGTGCTATCTCTCACTCCTTGAATTGAAAAGTTTGCTCTGTGCAAGAGGTTTTAGATTTTTTTGTCGTCTGCATTTCCTAGATAGCAGTTTCCCAAATCTGGCTTGCCTGGGCTGTGTTTGAATCTCAGATTTTGTTTTGTGTACCATAGGGGAATGTGAAAACACCTATCAAGTGACAAACACAGATACAAGTCAGTAAATTCAAGGTCTGACATTTTATTACCCAGTTAGCACCAACCAGGAATTCAACGTTGATTTCTAGCTGAAAACTAGGAGATATTTGGTCTGAACATCCAAGACCTCTTTCCACCCTCTTTTCAATCAGATAAAATCCAGTTAAAACATCAGCAACAGTTGTAGGTTGACAGAGACACAATATTGATTAGTATGAAGGTATTTCTCCAAAGTCATATTGCACCGGTAGGTGAAATGTGGTCTACATGAAGATATAATTTCATTCATTTCATAATGTTTCATTTAAAATTTCATAAATATGTAATTATATAGGCTGTGTATATAGAAAAGAAGCTTCCAGGATATTTTAATAGGAGAAGTTCTGTACATTTATGTAAAATAAGAAAGCATGTGGAGGTACTACTTATTGGTTACAGCTTCGACCAGTACTAGGTATATATATCAGGACCAAGACTTGTGGCATGGCAAGTACATAGCCCTCAGCCTTTTGGCTTTAGGAAGCAAAAGTATAGATTATCGGGCGCCTGGTTAGCTCAGTTGGTAGAGCTGGCAACCCATGTACAGAGTTTCTGCAGCGGCCCAGGGTTCGAACCGGACCTGCAACCCAACCTGCGGCCCTTTGCTGCGTGCCATCCCCCCTCTCTCTGCCCCCTTTCCTGCCTGTCTGTCTTCGGCTGTAACTATCCAATAAAGTCAATAAAGGGCCCCCAAATTTTTATTAGTATATATTATAGATGTATAGAAGAAAGCAACCAAGTCCCTTTTAGCAGCAAGATGCTGTGGTTGAGTGGGTTAAGTAAAGGTCTCATACACTGGAGGCTGTGGTTTAACTCCTGTATGTGAAATTTATATTTATAGTGTCTTTCAATTGACAAATTTGGATGCGGTTTCAGACTCCAAAGTCATAACAGCACTTTGTTTGGATGTAAAATGTCACTATTTTAAATCCTGGTGAAATATGGTCAAAATGTAAGTGTCAATCAATGTCTTCAGATAGTCTGTGAAAAAACATTCACTTTCGAACCAACTTGAACCGGTTACTATAGATGTTGTTTGAACTTCTTTTCAACTGCAAAATGTTCACTGGGTTCACATAAACATAAGTAAAACATATTTTTGAGTGGAGGAGATATTTAAACATATCAGTGAGGTATTTTGTTAATGGCTGGTATGTGCCAGAACGGACAAAACTGCTGCCAAAGTGAGCCCTCCTCCATTTCAAAGTCAAACATCTGTAGCCAGACGAAGTAATGTGAAGAGTAGATTGCGTATACCCTTTAAATATATATTTTTTAACTTTTATATTATGCCTAATTATAAAGTGCTTTCCCCATTTACACTGAGAGTGTGTAGTTGTTTATCATATTATATCTAATTAGTCTGTTCATTGTTAGTCTAAGACCTTATATACTTAAACATTTCTGTTTCCATTCATGTGTTGATAAAAAGTTAATTATTGCTTAAATTCACAGTATGACTCTTTCATTGATTTTGTAGAACTTTTTGCAGCACAAAGCCTTTTTCCCACATTAACTCTGTCTGGCACTGTATCTGCTTTACAGACTGATTAATGTACAATGGTTCTGAATCTTAAATTACTCTTACAAGTGACAAGCCGAGCCATCAGCTCATAAGGCGTGCAGGCTGAGAGCTGCAGCCCACACAAAGGAGAACGCATCTGTCTCTATTTCCGCTGATCTTTGCCTGTGTGAAAAATGTATTGAATTTGCGTGTGTTCTGCTCTATAGATAATCTATTATTAAACTGTAGGTTAGGTGAAATGACTTGGCTTTAATAAATGATAAGCCTCACCACTTGTCATTCAAATTAATCATATGAAGAAGAAAGATATCAAAACTCAGATATCAAAATGTCAGTTTCATTATTTGTCTTTCAGTGATTCTCTTTAAAAAACACACACACAGTGGTGTTAATGCTCATTGTTCTGCATGGTGCTCTACTGCCGCCTAGTGTCATTAAGCAGTACTGATCCTAACAGGTCTAAATTTGACCTCACACAATATGATTACAGCTGCAAACAAATACCATTCAACCTTTTAATTTTATTGAAACAATTCAGACAGACTTAGATTTGTGTGCAGCAGAATAACAGCAATATGAAGCCAACAGAGTGCAGTCTGAACAGGAGAAATCTATGATCAAAGACCATGCATGTGGTCACAGGCTAAGGAGAAGAGACTCAGTTGCAGAGGTCAGTGCTGCAGCAGCTGGCGATCACACCGGGTGTTGTGATGTAGCCCTGACACACTGCCATGTTAATGCACTGACGGAACGAAGAGTCTGGAATCATAAAACAAAAGGGATCCAATTAAACCATCTATTACATACAAACACATCCATAGTGGGTGGGTTGGATATAAAGATAGGTTGAAATTTTTCTCTATTAAAACAACAATAAGTTGCAAATATGTATTATTAAGATTGTGAAATGGTCGCAGTTTGGTTTTCGTTAAGGAAAAGATTGCAAGTTAGGTTACGTACATGATGTAACTTAAAGGGCCAGTATGTAACATATAGGAGGATCTATTGGCAGAAATGGAATATAAAATGCATAACTGTGTTTTTATTAGTGTATAATCACCTGAATATAGGAAACCTTAGAGTGAGCCCTTTACATCAAAAGACACCACAGGTCGCTGTCCATGAAGTCCGCCCTGTTGAACTTCCATGTTTCTACAGTGGCCCAGAAGGGACGAACCAACCCTGGGTCTAGAGGGCGCAACTACACTGCTAGATACCACTAAATCCTACATACTGGAACTTTAACCTGCTTGTGTGCCCTAGTGCAAAAAATTACTGTAAGCCCTTACTGATGAACAAGAGAATAGAATAAATATGCAATGTCCGGTTAGACTTTCAAAATAAAGCATGTGTTAACATTTCAGTTTGGTTAGGTTTAGGCAAAGATCGTAAGTATGTAATGCACCTGAAGCATGTTAACTTATGTAACTTAAGTAAATTAACTAACATACATTACTTCAAAGATATTGTTAACTTTTGGTTTAATGTGCACTTTGGCCCAGCTGTTGCTCAGGAGGTTGTCCATGAATCAAAAGTTGGTGAGTTTGATCCCCAGCTTCTCCCTCTGCATGTCAAAGTGTCTTTGGGCAAAAATACTGAAACCAAAATTGCTACCAATGCCATGCTAACTGGTGTGCGGTTAGCACTTTGCATGGCAGCCTCTGCTATAAGTGTGTAAATGTGTGTGAATGGGTGAATGTGACATGTTGTGTAGAGAACTTTCAGTGTTTGGAAGACTAGAAAGATGCTATATAAGTGCAGTCCATGTACAATTTTCTTTCTAGCTCTTTATACTATGTCACCTGACTCGGATGTTGGCATATCCAGAAATAACACTAGAGGGACACCTAAAGCATCATGTTTTGAAGAAGCGACCGCTGGCCAAGCTGCAGTATTTGATGACTTGGGAGAGTTGTTGCATGATGTATTTTGCCTTCCATCTTTTTAATGTTAAGTTTTTATTTAGTTAATGTTAATAAATTAAGACAGCACTGGAAAGCTAATTAATACCAGAAAGGAGTAATTAACATTCTAGTGGCACATTGCAGCCTCCACTGAAGGACTTACTCAGTGGGTCTTGGAATATGACAGCACCACAAGCATTAGCTGATCCTGAACAGGTCTGGATGCTGGTCGGGGTGCAGAGACTACCCCCCTTTGAGAAACAGTAGTTACACTTTAGTGCCTCGCCTGCATAACACACACAAATAACAAATAAATGACAAATGAAGATATACAACTGTGGAACATATTGAATCAAACAAGGAAATTAAGAAAAATAAATATAGAAAGGAAGAGGTTGTCTGTACACTCACATTTGCAAGCCTTCAAAACTTTTTGTTTATGCAACATTTCAACCTACCAGGTCTTTGTCTGACTAATGTAATAGATTTAAATATGATATATGCGGCTAAAAACATTAAGAGATACAAATTTTCAAACTAAAGCTCCAGTGTGCAGTGGCACAATTGTGGTGAAACAGTTTAGGATTAGCACCCTACAGGGAACTTTGTCATGTTTTGTCCACTCATGTTTATCTACCATAGGGTCATTGAGCAACAGCTAAACAACAAGAATAAAAACACACATACCTTGATATAGGCTCAGCAAGAGAAAGATGGTACACACTGCAGTTCTCATTTTTTCAGTCTAGAATTTTAAAGAAAACATACTTTTAAGGAAAAAATGTTTTTGGTTGCAACAGTTGTGATCTCATCTGTTAAATGATAAAGACAAAGACTCCTCCTTGTGGTCTGTAAGATCATCAATCAATCAGTCAGTCAGTTTTTTGTAGAGTGGTAAAAGCTCATTTCACTGTTAATCACTGTCAATGACCATTTATATTATTGAGCATTCATTGTTTCTCAATATAGGATATTAAGTAAGGCACCTAACAGCAAGGACACAATTATATTTCCGGTTTTAGGTTTAGGGAAGCAGGTAACGCTTGGCTTACATTGGCCATTCATTTTTCAAGAGCACATAAGCATTGATGAAAGAAAGCAATGTATATATTGATATATTGATATCCAGCATACACCATAATGCTACCAGTAATACTCATTAGAGCACCAAATGTGGTTTAATCTGCCACTGAAAGTAGTCCCTGACAAATGCATCATTGACTACTGAAAGGAGTCATTAACTTCAGCATTCAATATAAGCACACAAAGTCCCTTTTTACATGAAATACACGTCAGACATTTGTACAGACTATTAAGATAGCATTTACAAAACATATATAACATAACAAAGCCTCCTTACCACCATAAAGTCTGCAGCCAAAGAACTAATCTACCTGTAAAGTACAGAGATGGGCTGTTACCTTGTGCTCAGTTCTCAGTGAACTGTGTTTCTGTGTTCACGGGAGAAGTACTAACTTTACACTCGGCTCTGTCTTTTAACACAGTTGTGTATTGTGTAATCAACCACAAGAACTTGATTCTCTGCTGACTGGCTGTGAGTTGTTAGGACTGACTGCAACATAACTGACTTTCCAGTGTTGCAAAAGAGGAATATACAAGGAATGTACCAACTGACTAGCTGATCACCTGATCACATCAGCTGAAAATCTGTTGATTTCAATGTATTTATTGAAGTGATTTATGATTATGATATAATAAAAGAGACAAAGTGCAGCTTAAATACTTATTGTGTATAAATACCAACAGACAGGCTACTTAATATTAAGATTCAATTAAATCAGAGGGTCAAATCTAAGTAGTTTTTTCTACACGCTTGGAATGGGAGGTTAAGGCCAGAGGGATGCAATCTGCAGCTACACAGTTATGCCAAATCCTACACACTGGTCCTTTAAGAAAAAAAAATGCTGACACAAACAAAGTGTCTCCCATTTATAACCAAAGCAATGAAATATTCATTCAACCTTCTACACACAAGAGACACAGGTCATCTGCTTATATTGTCTCTGTCTCTTATATTGTGTTTGGTCGAGCATTTCAGTGCTGAAACCATAAAATCGCAGTTAATCATGTTCCTGTTTGGGTCTTATTTTTTCCATAGAAACTTGCAGCTATTGTTCTGCCTTGGTTGAGTTTAGCAGAAGAGATGTAAGATGCCTTCAGAAGTGTACAAATATCTAAACCACTTTAATGTTATTTTATGGTGTGGGATTGCAGCATTGCAACAGGAGCTGTCTCAGCAGTAACAGCAGTGTAATGCACCAACATGACATGAGAATAATTTTCTATACAGTAACTCACTGTGCTTTATACAAAGACCCACATCTTGCCTAAAGTTAAAAACTGTAAAAGTCTATTTTTATGGCAGAAAATCCAAAAGCAAGCATAGCTTCAATTCACAGTGATATCATTATTTCTTTATGGATATTGGCACACAGAGCTCTCTTCATCCTGAGTCACAGCACTGTGAAAAGAACCTAGTTAAACGGATTAATACACTTCAGAAAAGGTTTGCTTTCCCCAGTGGATGTCAGGAGGTCTGCTAATTTTCCCTGGTTTCATATAAATACATATAAACACTGTTCATTCATTTCTTAATTAAAACTGGGGCAGTCTGTTTTAGGGTGTGGGATTTAGTGGCAGCAGTGTAGTTACAGATTGCAACTCCTTTGTTTCACCCTCCCGTTTCAAGCGCAAAGGAGAAACTACAGTAGATGCAAAATGGTGACACCCCTATCTAGAGCCAGTGTTTGGTTTTTCCCTTCTGGGCTACTGTAGAAACATAGCTAATTAACATGGCAGACTCCAGGGAAGGTGACCCACAGTGTCTGTAGATTAAAAACAGCTCATTAAAGTAACAAAAACATAACGATTCTTATTTTCAGGTGATTGAATGAAAACATACCTATATTCTGTATCTGTATAGATTCACCTAAATGTTTGACACTGGACCTTTAAGTGCCTGTTGTAATATTGTAAACAAAGCCCACAAGGTAACACTGTGGTTCACCGGGTATGTGAAGTACTTTGTTAGACAAATACTAAGTGATTTTTATTAAAATGTGGACAACCTTCAGAAAAGGCATGCTGTAATGCTTCTTTTATAATCATCACTGTGAAAGCCCCTTGTTGATCTTCCTTTTTTCCATCTGTGGGCAGTAAATAGTTAGGGCTCATTACTAGTAATAATATTACAGTATTATTATTACTTTCCCCAGTAACTAGTAGTGTAACTAATTACTAATACATTTCAGTAATAATATTACAGTTACACCCACAGTTGGGATCTGCCGCGGGCATGGGCCCTGGACCAGCTGCTAATTCTATATCTGCATTTGTAAAGATTACTGTCTTTACAAATGCACTTGTACTTGTGCTGTAAGCCATATTTTTATGTTAAAATGTTTAATAGCTCTACATTCCAAGAGCCATCACTGATGCTGTCCTTCAAATGAAACTTGGTGCAGTGTTTTTTTCAATGAATCTCTAAAGACTGTCTGAATTATCTTTTGCATTAATTAGTTTATTTGTTTATTTATTTTGCAGCCAATTCGCATAACTTGATTAATGTCCTTAATTGTGTAGGATTTAGTTGCATCTAGCAGTAAAGTTGCAGAACCAACTCGCCACACCCTCCTCTTCCAAGTGTTAGAGGCCCTATTTAGAGCCAGCGTTAGGTTTGTCCTTTTTGGGTGACTGTAAAACATGGCAGACTCCGCAGGACCCACACCCTCTGTAGATAAAAATGTTTCATTCTGAGGTACTGAAAACACAAAAGTTCTTATTTTCAAGTGATTATACACTTATGTAAACACACCTTTGATTATTATATTCCATTTCTCCCAATAGATCCTCCTAAACATTACACACTGGCCCTTTAAAATACTCTCTATCAGTTTCCCAACAAGCAATATCAAACAAAGAACACAGCCACAAACAATTTTAAACATTTAATTATTTCCCAACAAATGGACAGAAATAGTGACCATGACTGCACACACTGTCAAGAACAACTGCTGTATACAGAACAATATATTTCTATGTCCACTGTAACTGGGTAAAATGTGTCAGTTGTCACACATGCAAATACATGTTTCTCTATGGACTAATAATAATAAAATAAAAATGATGGTTAGTGTTAACTGTCCTGTCTTTCAGGCATGAAAATCATCACATTGGGAAGTTTGGGACCATCATCTCAGTTGCACTGGTCAGTGGTACATGTGAAGACTGTACAGTGGGGGTCGGCTTGTAAAATAAAGGTGTCCGACATCTTCATGCACCTCTTGAAATGTAAGGTCCCTGCAGTGAACAGAAGGACAATATGTGCTGTAAAACTACAAAAGATGTACAAAATGTCCCACTGACTTGGAATATTTAAAAATTCCTGTAAAGAATAGTAAATTATTACAAACACATTCAATTAGCCTGATTTAACAAGGAGGGACACTTTATTAATGCCTCTAGGGTAAGTAAAAAAATATTTCTGTGCTGTTATTTTACACACATAGGCCCAAAATTCACAGCATTAATGTATGGAGAGAGATGTCAGAGCCAAGTACACAGATTTTTTAAACGAGCCACCCTCTGGTCCCCACTGATTCAAGCACCTAGTTTTGAACTAATCAGGTGCATTTTACATTATATTCTATAAAGTGAATTGTTTAATGCTCTCGCCTGTGAGATGTATTTGATGAAAAACTTGTAGACCTACCGATTTTTTCATTATTATTACTCTGTTTCATTGTCCAATGATGTAGCCTATAAAACTTCGTCAGTGTAAATGTGTCATTTACCCTCAGTCTCTCTGAGAAAAAGTTATATTACTGGGGAAACACTGCCATCTATTACAGTATTATACCATGGAGCAGGTTTGTCAGCTAAACATTAATTCTAAAGCCCGACCGATATGGGACTTTTGAGACCATACTGATATTAGAGGAAAATAATTACCATAATTAATTACCAATATTGAGGCCAGATAATTTTTTAGCTGAATTGTGCAGTGATATGACTCTGCATAAGTGCATAAGGCTGCTTTCTTAAGCAAATAGCTTTATTACAGAATATCTAAGATAAATATTCTTATTCTTATTCTTAACATATTAAACAATTTAACACAGACATTATCAAGAAGCTGACATTTCTGAGCTGCTTCTTCTCTCTTACTCTGTGCTGCTTGCCACAGTATTGTAAATCGTCATGCACTCTGCTGGATAAAAAGACCATATCGGTTCCTGTTACAATACCAATGTGTCTGTGATATGCCAGTATTGGCCGATAATATAAGCTGACGATCAGTCGGGCTCTAATTAATTCTGTAAACTCTACTCCAACATAGTTTTATTATTTTATTATGATGCTGGTTATGATACCAAATTCCTACCCTATGTTATGTAAGTTAACAATATTTTTTAGGGGGCAACAGTGGAAATTAGTATAATTCAACATATGTTGTGTTCTGGTTTGAAACTGATAAAGACAGTTAGAACAATTGGATACTAAATCAGATGTAGGCTCCTCAGGATGATTTTTGTGTGGGTCTGAATATTTACAACGTCCTGCTCTACCCAGGTTGCAAAAACAACTATGTCACTTACGGATGCTATATGCGCAGGTGACAGATGCACAGACATCCTCTTGTCTCTGGCAGGTTTCCACTGTGGTGGTGCATGGTGCACTAGACCGTGGGACACAGCGTTTGCATTTCAGAGCCAATGCTGCAGAACAAATGTATATTTACATGAATATATATTAATATACATATTCATTCATACAACTGTTAAGTAGTTAGGCATTTACCATTATGAAAAACTAAGGACCAGATTTCCTGGCAAACAAATTAAATACCATCTGTATTTATAATATATAATAATATATTTATAATTCCTGATGAAGGACACCTACTAAACAGTTCCAGTGAAACTGTCTGTTCACAGTTCTTGATATTATAATTGTGGAAATGTGGAGGACTTGTTGAGACTGGTTTATGTTGTAGCAAAGTAAATGAATGTCACCTTTGACCTATGTCGTTGTATCTCTTGTGGCTTTAACCTCATAAGACTTTAAGCAATTAAAAAATTAGAAAGTAGATTTACCACTGCTGATGCAGACGATCAAGAGGACAACAGCAAGCTGGACTGCTTTCATTTTTGACTCTTCCTGGCGAGTTGATCGTTGTTTAAGGGACTGTAAATATTTAAAAATGTAATTTAGTTCAAGTGCTGTTTGTAGAATGTTATAGTGAACATGAATCCAAACTGTTACACCCAGGATACACCTTTACACTGTGTTGTAGATCAGTGCAGATGTGAGTTAAGATCTGAGGGTGAATCTAACGAGAGATTTAATAAATATCAAATGCTAAACATTTTAAAGCTTATTAGGAATAATAGCTAATTTTTTATCAAATTTCTTTCCTTTGTTAATTTTTCCTTCTTCCTCCCTTTTACATTGTTCCCTTGTTCCCTTTCTACTGCCTGGTCAGTTTTTGTAAACAAATCTATAAACAAACCATTTTACTAACCCAGAAAAGTAATATAACACATATTTCTTTTTTATATTTATAGTGGATGGATTTGTTGTCATAGCAGCAAAAGACAGATATAGTTAATAATATGGATGGCTCCATTCATTTGGATGTCATAACAACAGAGTCCTGGAACTGATGCACCTAAATGGAATCCATTTGTCATTACTGTGAATCTTCACGTCTTTCCTCCTTTCTTCTTCCTCTTCTGTTCTTGCTCCTCTCACATTTCTTTCAACATATTTTAAATACTCTTTCTCAGCTTCCTACCCCCCTACTGTTACAGCTTAACCACCAATAAACCTGGGACCTCATACACATTTTCTCAACAAATGACCTTTGTAGATAAAGACTTCTTCAATAAAAAATAAAGCAGTATAAAATAATTACCTGCTTGTGTTTCCTGCAGGATGAAACTCCTCTAGCAGTGAGGGTTCTTGCAGACCAATTTATAGCCTGGTGAGTCCGAATGTTGAACAAACAGTGGAAATCCCATTCTTACTACACACAGCTAAAGTAGCTTGGAACATGTTGTTAATGTACTACCACTGGTTGTGCAAGAGGTTGCCCAAAAGCAGCTACAATGACACATCTGATCCAGACAAACTTTCCCTGTTAATTCCCTGGGGGATTTTGGACCTCTTATGTCATATAGTGCATTTAAAAGCCATGCACACCAATTTCGCTAGCTGGTCAAACTTTACTCTTGAATGACATATACAATCAGGGGGAACCTTTGTTTTACCCCTGCCCTTCAGACAGCCTGAGTCTGCCGCTGGTTCAGCATGTGACTGGGTATAGGACCCTACTGTGACACTATTTAGAGAACACTTTTTAATACTTGCTGCAGGGGTTGCTGGTTTCAGGTGCCAACCATCTAACCTTCTGCCTAGGAAAGAAAATGTGCCCCAGGGTGGTTTGTTTATGTCCCACAAGCACATCTGTGTGCCTCTCTCTCTCTCTCTCTGGTTTTCCTCCTCCTTATCCTCTTTTTACTCAACCACAACTCCTTCTGTTCCCCCACAGGACCCAGGTAAAATGACTCAAAAGATTTATTACAAAAGTAAATGTTAAGCAGGCTTACAGGAATGATGAGGCAGGCAAAGGTCAATATTGGGAAATCAGTCCAACCAAAGTAAACAAATCCAAGCAAAAAGAATCCAAAGTCTATAAAACAGGCGATATCCAAGAATACAAAATTAGTCCATACAACACTGGGAAACACTATGAAATGGCTTTCTTGAGACACGCCTCCTGAAATATGACTAGGCTGCAGAGAAGAACAATAAAATATATTGTAAAACACATAAATATAAAATCTCACAGTATATTAAATGAAAGACATGTAACACAACAGTGTAACATACACATGTATGTTACACATGTATGTTACACATGTGTTCAAATGTGTAACAAAAATTCAGTTTTCACTTGATGAATGTTGAACCTCCAACCTGAAAACTACAAATATTTTTTTATTTGTAGTTTTCAGGTTGGTGGTTCAACATTTTTACAGAGCAAGGCACAAAGACATTTAAGATATCAGATTTCTTTCACATTTCAATTTATTTTGCGTCACATTCATGCATACTTGTGTTATATCCATCTAGTAAAAAACATGTTACATGAAGTTTTTCATATCATGTTTGACTTTCTGATACTGTCTATGTTGCAGCAAGTACATCTCACATTTTACTCTTTTTAAGGCATTTTTAGATTTCAGCTCTAGATCATTTTTGCGGTATTAACAAAACCATGGATGTATACCATTGCTGATGTAGACTATCAGAAGGACCAGCTGTGCTGTCTTCATTTCTTGGTCATTACTGAGACACTTTTAAGATGAAAAAATATGTTTGCAAAATGATCAGTTTTATAAAAAATATTCACATTGGCATTTTCCAGAGGTTTGGAGTCACATGACTTGGGCTTGAGTCACAGATTTGATAACAGAAGATTCGACTTGACAAAATCAGAAAAGACTTGCAACTTGACTTGGACTTTAACACCAATGACTGATGACTTTACTTGGACATTCCCCCAAGCCCAAAGATTAAAAATGCTTAATTCCTGAGATAACCTATGTAACTACATCTCAGTCTCATTGTTGAGTAGCAAACAACTGAAAGCCTATTTTAACTACAACCAATAGGCTGCAACTACCTTAAGTGGAGCCTATTGGCTGTTTGGCAAACAGTTAGGGTTTAAGTTTGTGCATTTTTGGCTGCAAATAAAGGCAGCTTAGACTTAGAAACTAAAACTCTTTCCTGGTGCTGGTCTGGACAGTCAGGCTGATACAGTATATAACTTATAAATAATTTAAAGTCCGGTTGCTGTAACTCTATCTCAGTTTGATTGTTGAGTAGCCTATCAAACACCTCAGCAAGATATAGATTGCAAACAATGGCTTTGAACTTAAACACTGAATTGCATCAAAACAAACTGTCTTGGTGCACATCTAGACAATCATGCTGGATCAAATATATTATAAGGATGAAGTAATCCTGAATTATAAGGATAACTTGATTGTTGTTGAGTTCCCGCTGTTGTTCTGGCTGTACAAATGATTCTATAAAAATATGCTTTCTTTAATAGCCACATAGTGTAGCCCTGTGATAGACCATATACAGTAAATGGCACATTCAGGCACTCCCATTGTGGCTCCCATATGAACTTATTTGAACTATGCTTAAATCTTGGTGCATGTATAACTTTTAAAAACTAATGGACCAAACCTTAAAAAAGTATCACCAGTTTCTAGCTTCATCTCTGGTATAGGAAGTTATTTATATTCTATTTTTATTAGTTTTTCTTGGAAGAATACAGCTGAACAAAGATGCACGCTTTAAGTTTTTATTGTGCTTTTAACTGGGTACATGAAGTATTTCATAGTCCAGCTGGAGTCTTATTCATTGCAGCCGTCCCAGTTGCAGCAGCTGACCTTCAGTCCCTGAGTGAATGCCAGCTTCAGACACTCGGCCATCTTGAAGCAGGACTTGTGGAAAGTGTTCTCTGTGGAGAGAAATTAGAAAATCTATAATTAATTGCACTTTACTCCTCCTTTTGCTTTTTATCTGTTCAAATGAATTACAATGAATTAAACTAAAATGCTTTTAATAGAAAGTATTTCACCAAAACCTTTCTTGGTTTGATTTATATTTAAAGGGATTAATAACATAAAGTCTGGTTTTTACTAAATTCAATTCAATTCAATTCAATTCAATTTTATTTGTATAGCGCCAATTCATAACAGAAGTTATCTCAGGACACTTTTCAAATAGAGCAGGTCTAGACCGAACTCTTTAACATTAATTACAGAGACCCAACAGTACCACCATGAGCAAGCACTTGGCGACAAGGGCAAGGAAAAACTGCCTGTTAAAAGGCAGAAACCTAGGACAGATCCTCCGGCTCTAGGTGGGTGGTCGTCTGTCTCGACCAGTTGGGGTGAGAGAGAGAGAGAGAGAGAGAGAGAGAGAGAGAGAGAGAGAGAGAGAGAGAGAGCGACAGACAGACAGACAGGTGCACAGCAACAACAGTATTGGCAATGGCAGTCAAGCAGGACCATGGCAGGAGGCTCCACCAGGATCCATGAGAACCTGCGAGACGAAAGCACAAGAACTCCGGGGAAGAAGTGGAGTTAGTAACATGCATTAAAGGGACATGAATGAGTGCAGCAAGAGAGAGGAAGAGAGTAGCTCAGTGCACCATGGGAAATCCCCGATAGTCTAGGCCTATAGCAGCATAACTAAGGGATGGTTCAGGACTCACCTGATCCAGCCCTAACTATAAACTTTATCAAAGAGGAATGTCTTAAGCCTACTCTTGAATGTGGTGAGGGTGTCTGCCTCCCGAACCACAACTGGAAGCTGGTTCCACAGGAGAGGAGCTTGGTAACTGAAGGCTCTGGCTCCTGTTCTACTTTTAGAGACTATAGGAACCACAAGTAGCCCAGCATTCAGAGAACGTAGTGTTCTAGTGGGGTAATAGGGTACTATGAGCTCTTTAAGATATGAAGGGGCCTGACCATGAAGAGCTTTATAGGTGAGGAGGAGGATTTTAAATTCAATTCTACATTTTATAGGGAGCCAATGCAGAGTAGCTAGTACAGGAGAGATGTGATCTCTTTTTCTAGTTCCTGTCAGTACTCGTGCTGCAGCGTTCTGAATAAATTGGAGCGTTTTAATGGACTTATTGGGGCAACCTGATAATAAAGAGTTGCAGTAATCCAGCCTTGAAGTAACAAATGCATGGATTAGTTTTTCTGCATCTGTCTGTGATAGTATGTGTCTAATTTTTCTAATATTACGTAAATGAAAGAAGGCAGTCCTAGAGGTCTGCTTTATGTGGGAGTTAAATGACAAATCCTGATCAAAGATAACTCCAAGATTCCTGACAGTGGTGCTAGAGGCCAAGTTAATGCCATCTAGAGTGACTATATCTTTAGACAATGAGTCTCTAAGGTTTTTGGGGCCAAGAACAAGAATTTCGTTTTTTCTGAGTTTAACATCAGAAAATTGCAGGTCATCCAGGATTTTATGTCCTTAAGACATGTTTGTAATTTAGATAATTGATTAATTTCATTGGGTTTGATTGATAGATATAACTGCGTATCATCTGCATAACAGTGAAAGTTAATGGAGTGATTCCTAATAATGTTGCCTAAAGGGAGCATATATAAAGTAAATAGTATTGGTCCAAGTACAGAACCTTGTGGAACTCCATGACTAACTTTAGTATTTATGGAGGATTCATCGTTAACATGTACAAACTGAGAACGATCTGATAAGTATGACTTAAACCAGGTTAGGGCAGTTCCTTTAATGCCAATTTGATGCTCAAGTCTCAGTAAAAGAATATCATGGTCAATGGTGTCAAATGCAGCACTAAGATCTAATAATACAAGTACAGAGACAAGTCCATTGTCAGAAGCAATCAGAAGGTCATTATTAACTTTAACCAGAGCTGTCTCTGTGCTATGATGAACTCTAAATCCTGACTGAAAATCCTCAAATAAACTATTGTTATGTAGAAAGTCACACAACTCTTTGGCGACTACTTTCTCCAGAATCTTAGAGAGGAAGGGGAGGTTAGAAATCGGTCTATAGTTGGCTAAAACCCTGGGTCAAGAGTGGACTTTTAAGAAGGGGTTTAATTACAGCTACTTTAAAGGACTGTGGTACATATCCTGATAATAAAGAAAGATTAATCATATCCAGTAAAGAAGTGCCAATTAAGGGAACAACTTCTTTAAGCAGCCTAGTTGGGATCGGGTCTAACAGACAGGTTGATGGCTTCGATGAAGAAATGATTGAAGTTAACTGATGAAGATCGATAGCAGAAAAACAGTCTAAATATACATCTAAGTTTACATTGACAGAAGTCCCTGAACTTGGAGAGCCACTGATAACTGTTGATGGCAGTTGGTGATTAATTTTTCTCTAATAGTAATAATTTTATTATAGAAGAAGCTCATGAAGTCATTGCTACTTAAGTTTATGGGGATATGTGGCTCGATAGAGCTGTGACTCTCTGTCAGCCTGGCTACAGTGCTGAAGAGGAACCTAGGGTTGTTCTTATTTTCTTCTATTAGTGCTGAGTAAAAGGCTCCTCTGGCATTACGGAGGGCCTTTCTATAAATCTTAAGATCATCTTGCCAATTTGAGCGATATTCTGATAATTTGGAAGAGCGCCATTTCCTTTCAGATTTCCTAGCTATTTGTTTTAACTGGCGGGTTTGGTGGTTATACCAATGTGCTAGTCTCCTATGTTTTAATAATTTCCTTTTTATAGGAGCGATAGAGTCTAATGTTGATCGTAGTGAGCCTGTAGCACTATCGACAAGATTATCAATTTCAGAGGGACTAAAGTTGTTATAGGACTCTGTTAAATTCAGACATGGCATTGAATTAAACACTGAAGGAATCTCCTCCTTAAATTTAGCTACAGCACTGTCAGATAGACATCTGCTGTAGGAAGTTTTGCCTAATGGCTTATAATCTAATAGTATGAATTCAAAAGTTACTAAATAATAATTGAAACAGGAATCCCCCAAGGAACTGTCCTGGGTCCTATCTTTTTTACTTTGTATAACAACTTTCCATATATATGCCCAGGTATAGGTCAAATGTATGCTGACGACACAGTCGTCCATGTATCTGGCAAAACCTGTGGCGCTGTTTGCAGAAAAGCTAACCAAAGTCCATCTGCTTCTCCATTACAAACCTGTCCAAGGAGAATGACAGTAGGACGTCTCATAGTACTCACCATGAGGGGCAGGGTAGGTAATTTTGGCGCAGGCATCCATTTCTGGAGGACAGGTGTCCACAGTCTCCACACAGTTTCCAGAGTCAGGGGCCTCACGGACACAGTTGTTACACTGCAGGGCATCACCTAGCATGCATAAAGACAGGCTAAGGCATCACCCTGAGAAACACCAATTTTTTTTTAAATTTTACATATTTATTATGCCATAATTGGTAGGCAAAGTTGATTTTCTTTTAAAAATGCAAAAACACAAGTTTAATTTGATTTGACATGTTAAATATTAATTTTCACATTTATTGAAACTGAAGTTGGTCTTGTGCAATGGTAGCCTTATGTAGGCTTTAAGCTACAGCTAGTACTTCAAATGTAAATTCCACTGTGGACATTCATGTGTTAAGATGATCATCTGCAGGATTCCTTCAGTAAGTCAGTATTTACCGTAGGTGACGGCCACCAGGAGCAAGAGAGCGAAAGCAAAGACCTTCATTTTCTATTTTTCTGCTGCGTCTGCAGGGAAAATTAAATAAATCAAGTTAAAGGAAGTTACAGTTACCACTTTGTGATTTTATTTTAAAATAATTATTACTTCATGTAGAAAGTCCTGGTCAATTGTGGAAGTGACACTTACCGTCTGGACCTGTGCAGGTTGCTGTGTACCTCTCCTCTGCCTCCTCTCTCCTTTTATACCACTTCATTTAACTGGCACATCACTGATAATGCTCACTGCCGTGGGAAAGAGTCCATATAGCTGGAAACGGTTCAAGTTTTTCCTCCCAAATGTTTTTTTTGAAAGCAGTCTCAAGTGAAAGCAACTTATACTTACTTACTACCAGTATTACAATATATTAATACAACTGTAGAATACGTAGCATGCGTTTTTGTGTATTTTACAGCCACCATAGTTTCTCTTTCGTGCTTGGAAGGGGAGGGTGAAGTGAGGGAGTTACAATCTGCAACTACACCTCTAAAAGTCTGAAATCCTACACACTGGACCTTTAATAGATAGAACTATTTATTGAGTTAATGTTTCAGTACATTTGTGCCACAGGTTCTTTAAGGTATCACACAGTACTGAAGGGGGGGTTCTGCGAGTCATTCTTAAGGAGACACACAGATTTCCTCTCATGCTCTGTCTATTTTAGTCTTTTTTTTTTAGTTGTCCTTGTATGTTAAATATGTTGGTAGGATGAGGGTTAAACAAGGTAATAGATAAATGTGGTGTGAATATTAACTCCAGCTGGCAATTTGCTGTGTGCAGCAACTCGACATTTGGATTAGAAAAGTGTGTCAGGAGTCTTTTTTCCCATGGATCAGTCTGTGAAAGAGAGTGGCTGAGCTCAGCACATGAACTGAGTATTTCCTTCTTTTTTTTCTACATTTTTTTGCCTTGTCCCACAGATTGCTCATTTATGCGCTACTTTCTGTATTTTCTGTATTGATTGACTGTTTTGTCTCTATATATTCCCAGGAATTACAAAAGCTAACTGATGCCACTATACTTGTAATATTAATTACTAGCACTACCACAAACTAAAAGACTGAGAAGAATGACATTTTGCATATATTACACTCACATGTGGCCAAGATCATTCCCTCAGTATTTTTTCTGGGAATTTGAGAATTTTTTAATCTGATTTTAGTATGTTCAGACCATTAACATATAAAAATTGGACCAACTCAATCACTAACAGAGCTCAGCTATCATATTATGACATGAAATACCCTTTTTATAGTTTCAAATAACTAATTAAAGCCAAACTGATTTTATAACATTGTTTTTGAAAGGCATTATATAAATAAAGTTATTATTAATTCAGTTCCCTGATGTTATGTTCTGAAGCAGATTTCTTGGAAAATCCCATGATATTTTACAATTATATGTAGCTTGTTCATTCGACACCATGAAGAAGCAGCTAATGAGCCCTGGGTTGTCATCACCTCACACGAACAATACTGGATCAAACGGGGACACAGCAGAACACTGCTGAGTCAACAGCTCCTACTAAGGCTGTGAATGCAGCAGGTGCACTTCAGGTCAGTAGGTACATTGATAACTCGTTAAATATTACCTGAGGTGAATATTTATGTACAGTTGCTTAGGAGACTAAGGTAAAAATATGAGATTGTTGGTGTGTCAGGTTAAATTCCTAACATCAGTCCAAAGACACTTCTCACACAGGTGAATCAGAAGGTGTTAGCGAGGCTCTGATTGGTTGACTGTCTGAAAGTTCAATGCTGATGATGAAGAGGCAGACCAAGCTGGGATTCTTTAAGTGCATCATTTCAGCCAGCAGATGCTCTCTATGAAACAAACTGAACAAATACAGAGAATTGTACCTGTATGATTATCAGTGTGAGGCAGTTCCACATTACTAGTAATAATATTACAGTAATAATATTACTTTTCCCAATAACTACTAGTATAACTAATTACTAATAGATTAATAGAGGGAAAGGAGACATAAAAAGATAACTGTAATGGACATACTCATTAGGCTCTCTAATGTGGCTTAAAAGGTCCAGTGTATATTTAAGAGGTTGTATTGGCTGAAATGGAATATTCATAGGTATGTTGTCATTAATGTACATCACCTGAATAAAGGAATATGTTTTTATTCAAATTACCCTTTTATATCTATGATCCGATGGCGCTACAATCTTCAATTACATCGCTAGATTGATTTAATCTAGATTTATGATTCATGCTCGTGTGGGACTGAAGTGTGTAAAGTTGTATGCATGTGTCACGTGGACAGAAATGCTTTTCTTTTTGTGTGTATGTATGTATGTGCACAGTCATCATGTTAACAATAGTAAATCATTCATTCACTATTTGTTTATTTTTTGCACACATTGATATTACAGTATATCACCATTATATCATATACATATATAAGACTAAGATCCACAACATATCAAAAGTAAAGGATGAAAAAGAAGAGTTAAGAAAATAAGATCACTGAGTATCAATAAATCAGCATGAAAAACCAAATAATTTCTCCCACAGAGAAATATTGTTCACTGTCACCACAGTTACAGTACACATATCCATAGATTAGACAGGGCTGTAATTGATCAGCAGAGTTGAGGAGAAACAGTGTTACAGAAATTAAATAAATTGTACTTGGTCGAAATTACTGTGAAAATTAAACATACAGTGAAATAAATGGCTGACATCTAGTCATATTATAAAGTGGAGAGAGAATTTGGTTGTGCAACATTTTTATATATCTGAAACAACAACTGATCGTAGGATGGTAATAATCTGAACACATTTGTAAATTATAAATGATTATTTGGTTGACTCGATATTAGAGAAATTCTGAACAAATGTAACCTTAAAATAAAAACCAAACACAAATATTAGTTATTAGTCATGGAGTTTTCTCATCGGTAAATTATAATGCATTGATTTGAGAATCCTGAGAGATGTGTGATTTTAAAAAGTCAAGGCTCAAAGTAGATATTCTGACTTTAATACTCATTTAAATCTTTTGTACTTAATTTCAGAATTCAGATTTTAATCTTTGAGATTTTATTTAATCTCAGTTTATTAAAATTAATTACAGAACTAATGTTTTAATTAAGCTTTAATCCTCTTCGGCAGGCTAATTATGGATTTATGAGGTTACATTTCTCAAGCCTGTGATCATCCATTACAGCTGAGCTGTGTTCAACAAGCCCAGTTTGGACAGGAGCTCTGTTCTCTGCTTTGTGTTTTCTGTTCAAGACATTTTCTGTTTCTTAACATACAAACGCCAAAGCTTTGTTGAACGCACCTCACGTCATTTTTAATCTATGGCAGAACGGGCACACTGGCACTTTGATGGCTAATCACATGATCACTTAGGGAAAACAAATAAGGCACGAGCATGCACCCATACGCGCGCACACATACACTAACATACATATTACTGTTGTCAAAGGAAGATTTCATGACCTAAGAAAAACTGTATTGGATCTTATTTTTGTTTTTTTGTTAAGAGGTTTTGAATGCCTTTTCAGAGAATGGTTGTACAGCTTTGTCAATCTAAAGAGATCATTTTTCTCATTAAATAAAGGTCATGAAAAATAACCAAAACTGAAGTTACCATGTTTTCACCTGACAACAATAATAAACACACACACACACACACACACACACACACCACACACAGACAAATCTCAACTGACAGGAGCCCTAGTTTTAAATTTTCAACTATATATTTAAACCCCAACAGACATATTTTGTCTGTGCTGGGTCCAGCTGAGTTAGCACTTACACTCAAACACACTTACACACACCCATATATACACTTATAGCATGCCAATTACCGTGGTATTGGCATGACTGGGAGTTACAACAGGTAAACAGATAAAGATTTTTTTTCTTTCAGCTTCAGTCAAACTAAATCTCTGATCTTCTGGTGCTTTTCAGTCACATATTAAGAATCATAGCAACATTACAACACTAATAATTACCTACTGATAATATTTTGGCCATTAACAAATTAAAAGACAACTGATTAAGTAGCACAGTTTGGCCAGGAGTCTTTAAAAAGAGACTACAGAAAAGAGACACATCCAATCAGGGTCACAAAGGGCAAACAAGTATCTCTGCTTTGTTCTTGTGACTTCCAGCCAAACATTTCATACCTGTTAACAACTATTGGTCAAAAGTATACTGAGCTGCTTAATTTTTTTAAAGAACGGAATGCTTTAGATGAGCTGAATTTGCAGACAGGTGCCAAAAAATGAGAAATTTAGAAACTTTAAATCTAGGCTTTGGGAACTGAGTGGAATTGAAAGTTCAAAATAAAACCTGAGGATGCACCACAGACAATGATTCAGAAATACTACTTGGCCTGGGAATTACAAGTGAAATCCAACATGTTGGCTGAGTCTATTTACCATTAGGATGCTATTAGTGTGGACAGATGCAGTTCAGCTACACTTGGTCTAAATTAAGATTTGACAACGGCGACACAAAACCTTCTACCAGAAACGGCCTACTTGCTGCCCAGAAAACTGTCCTGTGTATCAACTTTCACCATATCCTGACAGTAGTACATGATACAGAAAATCTGTGAAAAAAATCAGGTTCCTCCTCCTAGTGCTCCGGACCGCATTTCCAAGAATTCACCGTACCTAAATTAAAACAACCAATCAGAGGCAAGAATATAGATAGTTGAGTTTAATTCCCAGGTTGTCAAAAAACTGACGCTTGAAATGAGACTCAACAATCATCTGTCTTCAAGTCTTCAACCCAAAGCATCTTTCTGTCTTTCTCGGCTCTGACTGGTTGTTTTTAGTCAGGCCTGGTGGATTCCTGCAAATGCTAATAGGAGCAATAGGAGGAGCCAGAGGAACCTGATTTTTTCACAGATTATTTGTCTCAGATACTGCCTGTCAGGATATAGTGAAAGTTTCAGCTAGTGATTTTCATAAAAGTTACCTACTGCAGCTTAAAGCTACATTTACACAGAGGCATGCAGTAAATATACTGAGTTAAGTCAAAACCAACAAGTCATGTCAAGTCTTGAATTTTGTGTTTTGAGTCTTAAACACACATTGTCTGCCTGCTGATCTGCAATGACATATTTTCTCTCCTGTTCAAGCAACCTGATAGGCTGCTCTCTTACTGATTATGTGTGCATCAGTTGGCAGGAAATTAAGAGTTGATTGGATGGCACTATTTCATCACATAATGTTTAATCTTTGGCCTTAGGGAGGATGACAATTCATTCCAAGCCAAAAGGCTACATCCCAAGTCACAAGTCAAAGGGCTGTAGTGCCCTTCAGTTGAGACTGTTTTTCTTCACCAGTAATTATGGCAGATTAAAAGACCTGATTCTAATCCTGTAACTTTTTGAGAACTGCACAGCTTGTTGCAGATTATCCTTCACTAACAGACCACAAAGACAGGGCAGACACCCAGAAACCACAATACAACTTGGACAAACTCCATTAGTGATGTAAGTCAACTAAAGATATGAATAACACTCATGTCACACTAGTATCAATACTTGTTCATCAAAGGGATATTGTGTGCTTTATGTGGGATGAATCTAAATAAATAAATTGGCATAGTGGCAGAGGGAGAACAGTTCAGGTTGGTTTTGGTGAGGAAGTCAAAAAAGCTATATACAAAAGTAAAAAAAAGAACTTAGAAAAACATAAGGAAATCCGTCAACATAAAATATACCAAAGGCTAGAACAGAACCAATTTACAACTCCAACATCTCTCCCTTGAGGAGCCTCTACTTCTTGCTTTTAAACATGTAAGAACAATAAAAATAACTTCAAATCAATATTTGAACTGTCCTGACAAAATGTATTAACAATATAGGTTGTTTAGGGTACTTTAAAAGGACAATGAAAACCCTTTTCCATACTTAACATGGTACAGTCTGTATCCCTTCTACGATAAAGCCTATTGGATGCTCTTGTTTCCTGTTTGGCAGGCAACACTGGTTCACTGAAGTTGAATATAACCAATAAATGAATTTGTACTGAATATATTAATAAATTATTGAATTGTTATTTCAATAATGACAGTATACATACTGAAATTACCCAAAATTACTTTTGTTAGTGGGTTAGCGTGCTATACCCACATGATCCATATGCCAACTTAACTGAGCTATACAACTAGGACCACAGCTCTATTGTGCTGGCAGGAGAAAATAAATATAAAACTGCCAGAAGTCGAATGTGTTTTACAGGGCAGGGATTAGCACTGTGACACAAACTGACTGATCCAGAATTCACACCGAGGTGATGCCACGTAGGTAAATGAATGGCAACAAATTGTAAGTACCAAACACAAAGACTACAACAGACCACAACCCGAAGTGCTAATGCTGCAGTGGGAAACATTGGTTGTGTGGCAGCTTATAGGGTCATGATTATAAAATGCTTTACTTCAAAACCCAGAAAGCCATAGGACTAGCAGCCAGTAACATGTACAATGAATACTAACCAGGCCAAAGATCTACTGTTGAGGCAATCCATTTTGTCATGTACACCAATTGACCCTTCCTATGTCCCGCCCGTTTTTGCTATGTGCTAGGTTTCTCTATGTTGAGAAAACCCATTTTGAAGATGGTTAAAAGACAAAAGTGACATATACAGACATAGTCACATCTTAAGTTAGCTAGCTAATGTCAGCAAAACACTAGTTAACTAGCTAGTTAATTTACATATAATTTATTAGCTAGTTAGCTAATGTTTTGCTTATGTTAGCTAACTTAAGTTGTGACTGTGACTTAACCATCTTAATAATTTGGTTGTTTAGCCTAGCCCACAGCATATCTAAGTATAGGGTTTCGCTGGCTACCAAGCTTTCTTAACTGTAATTGTAGCACACAGCGAAAGGAACTTTGGAAGAGTCAATTAGAGAGTCAAATTTTTACATTAAAATCCTGCCAATGTCACTAAACACAATGACCTTACAGACATGATATACTCACCACTTTACTGCTCTAACACCAAACTACTTTCATGCACCAATGAAGTCCAATCTTTCCACTTTGCTGTTTTGTATTTAACGCCCACCAATATTGGAAACACTGGACAACTTTTACTGTAAAGATTTTGCAAAAACGTTTCATTAATAGAAAAGGAGGCAAAGGGGAAGGACTGGAATACATTAGTGATAAAACCATATGACTGAGCGGTGAGTATGACATGTCTATTATTGGTCGATACACTTGAGTATCGCAATATTTTGTTTTGTGATATTGTATCTATTCTCAAAGATACCGTATCAATTAATTAATAGTTTACATGCAAACATTTGTGGCAGGAGCATATATAGTACAATGTTTTTGTATTACTGATTATTAGACTTAAATGTATGGAGTTGTGTCAGCTGTTTATCCCGTACCATTAAAATCCATCTATTCTGATGAGCTACAATGCCAAAATCACACTTACTAAAATGACAACAGAGTTTAGTCAAATATAATGTTGTGACAGGGGAAAACGTCTGGAAGTCCTGAGGTATTATTAATACATTAAAGTCAAATATAGTAAGGAGTAAGCTATAAAGAATCATACATAAGCTATCAGGATATAGCACAATGTATTACAGAGCTGTGAGTCCTAAACCAGGTCCAGGTCCAGCACTCGTTTCATCCGCATGCACAGCTGTGTTTGGGTTCTAACACTGAATGATCTGCTAGTAGAACCACACAGCTCCGTTTCTACTGCTTACTTTAATTACAGCATGTCATAGATTGTCAACATTTGGTACCAAGTTAACCGTTTAGAAATGAACCTGAGACTTTCACTGAGATGCAAATTCACACCTCCATTCTCTTCATCTCGCCTCTTTTTCGTTTGGGATCATAATTCTAGGGGGGGCATTTGGTAACTGTACTGCTTCCTTTTCTGTACTTATTATTCATAATCACCCTTCTCTTTGTGTGTCTTCCTGTCAAAGCTGGAGGCCAGTTTCTTTTCTTTGTTTTTTGGCACTATATAGAGACAGACTGACAACAGCACAATACAGATATACAGAGAAAAACTGTGGACGTCTAAGTCCAACTGCTATTAATCTCCCTATAGAGATAAAAGATGATAGCCAAACTGTGTTCAGGCAGGGCCTGAGACACACTTATTTCAGGTATAAACACATGCAGTTAGGACTTTTTGCTGGGTTTGGTTGGGTGTAATGGGGTGGAGGAAGAGTCAGAAATGTACTGCAGTTTGCCTGTATTGCAGTGGTTGTGTGAGACTAACCCTGCATTCACACTGGGACTAACTTAATCAATAAATATTTCACTTGAGTGCATTTATGTCCTGAATGATACACTCCCTGGTTATAATAGAGCGCTTTATAGAGCAAAAAAGGCAGCACCAAAGCCGAAGAAGTACATGACTTGCTGGACTGACTTTGCCACTACAGGGGTTAAATGGGTCTCCACAGTCCTACCAAAGGGACCCAGGGTGAATGGATGGTAAGTCACATACTTGTTGTACTTACTCTTTTGTGCTGTAAGTTGTTTATAGAGGGGCTGTATGTATGATGTATGTACCATTTCCACTTTACACATGGAAATGGAAACTCAGCAGCTGTCTAGGCTGTCTTGTTGTTAGGACATAACAACAAGACACAGGCCAATCAGAATGTAAAGACTGGTGGGAGGCAACATGAAATGTAATTGGTCCACAGGATCTTTTAAACTCTATGGTGTTTTAATGGAAAAGCAGATGAAGCTGGTGGAGTACCCTGATGAAGCTCCTGACTGTCAGGAGCACGGATCAGCTAAAGACTAAGTGCTGTGGGTAAAGGGAGGGGGCTTAGTGGTGTTTCTGGGTGAAGGGGTGGGATTTAGGTAAAGACCAGATGCTGCTGGTCCAACAGGGTTCTGGCAAAGTTGTTGATTGGCCCAATGGCGCTGAGTGACATGGCGTTGTCCCGCCCCCAGAGCAGGTTAGGACCAAACACCACAGCCAGGTTACTGTTGGTCATCTTATTCACTTCACTGTTGGCTGATACCTAAACACATTCACACACACAGACACACACAGAGGTTATTGATGGTACCAGACAGACTGTATGAAGGTTCTGGGAGGTAACTGGTGGGAAGTGTACCTGAGCCAAGAATGTGATGAGGTATCGCAGTGATGCATAGTTCTCCTCTGGCAGCGACTCTACCAAAGTCTTCATAACGGTCACCTGACTTTCACTGGACACAGCTGGAAATCACCAAACACAAAAACCATCATGAATTAGAACTTAGTTAGGATATAGATGCTGTGGGTGTAGTAGTCAACCAGTACATTTACATGTGCACAACAACCAACGTTACTAGGAGAGATCAGGTTACACAGGAATTCAGACAGGTTTACATGGATATTTCAATTCAGATCAGATTTTAAGTGCATTTAAGTGATATACAACTTCTTGATTTTCTTTTCCCGTCTGTGTGTGTGTGTGTGTGTGTGTGTGTGTGTGTGTAAATTCAGTAATCACATTACAGTTACCAGTCAAACAATGACGGCGTTAGTAAGTTCTTCAATTATCTGCATAATGGGCCGATAGAAATGAATTAAACAGTTCTTCTCGTAAAAAAAAAATAAAAATAAAAATAACACTGTTTGAACATACAGGTGAAGTTGACAATTTCATTGTAGAGCTGGTAGGTCAGCAGAGGCTCAGGTAGTTCCCTCAAGAACGTCTTCAGAATCACGGCAGCCAAGTGGACATCTTCCATCTCTCTAAAATTCACTGTCGTGCCTACAAAACACACAAACACACGCAATAAGAAAAAAAACTCCATCTACATGTTAAACACCACATACTAAATCTAACACAGTGTTGCTGTTAGTTATTAACATTATTTGCATTCTTCACAAATAATTAGGGGAACTGGAATTCAGTAGTGAAATAGTGAGATGGTAGTAAGTTAGTGTAAAAAAATATCGATACACTTGAGTATTGCAATATTTTGTTTTGTGATATTGTATCTATTCTCAAAGACACTTTAGATAGTTTACATGCAAACAATCGTGGCTGGAGCATTTATATAAATCTAACATATAGAATATATAGTACAATGTTTTTGTACTACAGTATATTAGACTTCAGCATATGGAGCCGTTTATCCTGTGCCATTAAAATCCATCTATTCTGATGAGCTACAATGCCAAAATCACATTTACTCTAATAACAACAGAGTTTAGTCAATTATAATGTTGTGACAGAGGAAAACGTCTGGAAGTCCCAAGGTATTATTAATACAATATTTAAGTAAATATAGTAAGGAGTAAGCTATAAAAAAAATCATACATAAGCTATCAGGATATAGCACAATATATTACATAGCTGTGAGTCCTAAACCAGGTCCAGGTCCAGCACTTGTTTCATCTGCATGGATAGCTGTGTTTGGGTTCTAACACTGAATGATCTGCTAGTAGAACCACACAGCTCCTATTTACAGCATGTCAACATCTGGTACCAAGATCACCTTTAAAAGTTAAACTGAAATTTCCATGGAGATGCAAAATCACACCTCTCTTTCATTTTGGATCATAATTCTAGAGAGGACATTTGTTAACTGCTCTGCTTCTTTATCTGTAGTTGTTATTCATGATCAGCCTTCTCTCTCTGTGTCTTTCTGTCAGACACACTGATAACAGCACAATACAGATATACAGAGAAAGACTGCTGACGTCTAAGTCCAACTACTATTAATCTCCCTATAGAGATAAAATATAACAGACAAACTGTGTTCAGGCAGGGCCTGAGACACACTTAATACAGGTAAACACATGCAGTTGTTTTTCATGAGTTAGATGTAAGATCAGCAAGATGAGCAGCTGATCTCAAAAATATCTTTTTATCCATGGGTGTGATTGAATGGAATAAACCTCCCCTATCTCTGAAAATCACTGCAGCAGAGAGAAACTTCAAGCAGGCTATGAAGAAATGTCTAGCAAATAATGTTGCTAAAACTCAAAAGGTCAATAGAGTGGTTAAACAGGCCTTTGGATCCTACCTGAATTGTATCTGAGCTGGACTTCCTTCACCAGAGTCACATTGGCAGACCGTCTAAAGATCCCCTCGATTTCCAAGCCTGACACACAGACAAAAGAACAAAATGGCAGTTTTTACTGAAAGAAATTAGAGTGAACTAGTCAATTAGTGCATTATGTCTATGGTTGCGTTTGTACCACCACAAGAAAAGACTTACCTTGGTCTGAAAGGAAACCAATGGTGTCTCTCATCACCACAGGAACACAGTCCCCATCTGGACTCCTCTGTCTGAGCCTGACACACACACACACACACACACACACACACACACACACACACACACACACACACACACACACACACACACACACACACACACACACACACACACACACACACACACACACACACACACACACACACACACACACACACACACACAGTGGTTAGGATAACAAGGTTTCCAATACAGCAAGCATTAATATAAGCTGAGTAGAGCTTTAATGACTCTAACCTTCATCCCTTTAACATTTAGAGCAAATGTTTCTGCTGAAGGCACAATCTGCCAAAGCATAGCATAGCGGACAGCCCAGCATTGATTTAGGGACTTACAATGCAAGTGGCACCCCAAAGACTTGGTTGGGGAGGGGAGGGCTGCGAGGAGGAGACATGGGAGGCTGAGCAGTCGGTTTCAGAGATGCCCTCAACTTGTTGTCGTACCTGCCACAGAAACAATGTTAGATTATCAAATGCTATAGATTATAAAACATGTCAAAGTTTAAGTTAAGTCCCACCCCTTTTTGCTCTGTGCTCCAATAACAGTTAAGCAAGTCCACTTTCTCCTTTCCTGTATTTTAGATATGCTATGTGCTAGGCTAATCTATGTTGAGAAAACTACCAAATTTTGAAGATAGTTAAAAGATTAAAGCCACATCTTAAATTGGTTAGCTAAAGTTAGCAAAAACTTACTAGCCAGGTTATCTACATCCAGTCTTAGATAGTTAGCTAACTTACATCAATTAGCTAGCTAGTTACATCTGAGGGCTAATATTAGCAACAGCTAGCTAATTTAAATCAATTATTAGTAAGCTAGTTAGCTAATGTTTTCCTAACTTAAGCCCTTTTTTAATCATTCAATCATTTCTCATCATCAAAATTTGATTCTCTTTTTAACATAGACGAGCCTCACACATAGCATATCTAAGTCAGGAAAGGATAAAGATTATACAAAATAACTTCATGATTATAAAGGCTTCTTTTTGCTCTGTGCACCAATAACAACTGTTATTGGAACACAGAAATAAGAGCAGGACTTAGGAAGGGTCAATTGTGCATGAAGAAGACTAAATATGTTTAGGTTCAGATGACTTCCTTGTGGAAATTATAAAAATACTATTATAACAGTATACCAGAGAAGATGATGACAGTAGAATGCAGTAAGGAAATCAAACGCAAATATCCACTGTGTCTAATTTCAATGTGGATTTTGAGAACAAAACTGCAGTGTGACACCAGCTCTTACTCTTTGACACGGGCAGGAATGATCAGCTGATCACACTTTACCACATCCTCCAGCTCACTCAGATAGCTCACATAGTTGATCTTCCTGCCAAACTTAAAACTTCAAAGAGAGAGAGAGAGAGAGAGAGAGAGAAAAAATCAGCTTCAAATGACTATGATAAATGATCCATCATTTACACTCTGCAAGCAGTTGCCGTAAACTAGTTAGTTTTAAATGGAGAATGATGATAATATTGCCAAATGCTGGGTCGAAAATGGGTTGAATTTTCCTTCTCTCAATAGTGCTGGTTAAACCTCATCAGATCTGTTTTAATGTTTTGACATAAAACATGGCAAATGTTCTCTGTAATACTACTGGGTGGATATTTAGATTTGTTTAAAAAAGAGACACATCTACCTGTGTTGTTGTAGTTTTCTACAACTGCCACTAGATGTTACTAGAGCCACGTCTTCACCACTTGTGTGACCCCAAATCCATACAGAATAAATGTGTTCCTTAATTAAAGCATTGCTTTAAGGCTTACTTAGATAGATGGTACATTTTTCTTGGAAACCACAGGAACTCATGTAAAAGTAAAAATATTCACACCACTGTGCTATTTTAAGGTTTTGTTGGTTTAGTTTTTTATCACTGAAACAGTCACTCTCTCTGAGACAGTGAAACCATACCAGTGATTGTTAAACAGCAGGATTTCACCACAGTAGAAGCACATGAGGACTAATCTGACCACAGTAATACTGTACTGTACGTCTCTAACTGTGACTAGCAATCTGACAAACATGTTTTTAATATAGTTGTAGTCAGATAGCATCCAAATATTTAAAATCATCTAAGTGTCCTGCCTATTAAGGAGATTTTATTATAATAAGGTGTTATGTTAAAAGATAAGGGGCTTGAAGAGGTACCAAGTATTACCAGGGCCAGACGCAAACAGTATCCATATTTTTATTAATAAAAGCAGCTGGTGTACTTCAATTTTTTTTGTTTTATGAGTTCAATCCATCATTTAGGCTTCTTTGCCAAGATTTTTATTTCTACTACTCTCTGTTATTTACTGAATCACAGGTAATCAGTTTTTAATGGTTAAATGTGTCCAGGATGTGATCTAACGTTAGACCATCCATTCACTTTGTGTATCGATCTTATCAAAATCTTATCTTAGCCAAGTTGGACTTTTGCATTGTGTGAATAAAGATGAAAGAATTTACATTAAATGGTGGAAGATGTGTGTTGAATGTTTGAAAGATCAACAAAAATCTGAGTTTAGCAAAACTAGACTTAAAATGAGATCATTAAATTGTAGCTAAATGAGGTGTAGCATGACCCTACATGTACAGTAATTTCTAAACAAGAACCTGATGATTGGTTTGAAGAGGATCAGCAGGGTCTTGATAAACATGGTGGGATGGACGATATACAGAGCCTTGATGTTCTTCTTATACCTGAAATCACAAACACATGAAAATAAAAAAAACCATAAAACTGTACTGTACAGATGACATGGATAAGATCTCTAGAGATGTTACTGTGCTTACTTTCTGTCAAACTCCCTGTATGCGTCACGTAGCCAGCTGAGAGATGGTTTGTTTTCACTGGTCAGCCCATGATGGAAGTAGATCAGAGTGTAGTCACTTTCAACATACTGATCCAGTGTTCCTTTAAGATACCTGCAGAAAATAAAACACATTCATTGTTACTACTTACTTACTAAGGAACCACATCTTTACCAACCATCCTAGTGTTTCAGCATGTTACAGAAGCGGTCAGGTCATATCATGCAATAAACACCATTATGGGGAGAGAAAATGTGAAGTAGCATTTGTTTCCCTTCACAGAAGTTATTGAGACACTTCCCCTTTAAAAACTTCATGTTTTTTAAAACATGTCCTGGTTCATAATGGGTCATATGGATGTGTTCGATGAGCCAGCAGCTACTATGTGCCCACAATATCCCTGGTGTGATTTCAACCAAGGACCTTTACTGCAAATGATCTCCCTCCCTCTACTCAAGTTTCCTGCCACCCTCTATAGTCAGACAGCTGATAAATGCAGAAATGCCTTTGTAGAGAAGCAGAATTGGGGACGACTCATGGCCAAAATGTCAAACAGCTGTAAAAGATATATTCAGATACAGAATTTTGACTTCCCGGTTGCTCCTGCAATGATGCTAGTGCTGGGGAATCACAAACATTTTTAGCTCTTTCTTTGGCCTTAAACTGGTTGTGCAGTTGCCTTTAAACACCACTGAATTTCCCACTGGATGACTTTTTACTAGCCACAGGGCCATCAACACACAAGCAGGGACATTTATACATCACACAATAGATGCACAAGACAGTATAGTGTATAGTGTTATAGCATGTAATAGAAATGTCATTCCAGTGTCCTGCTGTACAGGACAGGTAATGAAATGCGATCTATCTGGACACGTTATCCAGATAAGGAAAAATACATGTGTAAATGCATCATGACAGAAATGTGATCGGAGCTGCTTGACCACATCCGCAGCTGATCTGATAACCAATACAAATATTTGTGGATTTTTGTGTACCCTTATTTATTTCAATACTCTTAATAACATTGTATATCAAGTATTACAATTAAGAGATAAGAAAGTATCGTGATTTGACAACTGTGGCAGATAGCAAAATATTCACACTCTCTCTTAGACACACAACTTAAACCATACGAGCCTATGCTGGTTACTGGGAGCAGCTTAGAGTTTAACAATTCCAACAGAATGTGGAATATTTCTATTTCTACAAGTCATTTCTTATTTCACCATTTTAATTATGCTAAATTCTCCACTTTATTTTCGTTTTTTAGTTTACTCCACTGTCACTACTTTAATCTATATATTCTAATTATCTATTATATACTGTATAACATAACTTTCCTGTGGAATAAATGTAATTCAATTAAACTGGTCAACTCTTCTGATCGCCGTTTATAGAAACCGCCAATCAAACTATTTAGAGTGAATATGGGCCGATAATGATCTATGGCCGATCAATCGGAGCACCCTTAAAAGAAATCCTCAACAGACCATGAACCAAATGTTTTATCCAATTTAGTCAGCAGTTGTAATAACTACCAGCTCACCGCTTGTGAGACAAAAGGAATTGCAACGGCTCTGTAGTCTATCCAACCAAAGTGGACACTTCTGTAGCAATAGAAAATTAGTGAACTTTGTGAGGTGAGGTGGCCAACAACAGCAACAACAACATGAAGACTTATTCTACCCAAATCCTTGATCTTCCCTTTGGTAGTCACCAAGCATTGTTCTGTACAGAAATAATCCTGGGCTCAAGCAGTACCTCAGCATAACTAAAATATAGAAATGTAAATATGCCACAGGTGGGGCGGCTATGGCTCAGGGGCAGAGCGGGTCGTTCCTTAATCGGACCGGCTCCTGGTGCCACATGACGAAGTATCCTTGAGCAAGATACTGAACCCCAAATTGCTCCCGATGCCATGTGAGTGTGTATGAATGTTAGTTTCTGTTCGATGGCCATCACTGAGTGAATGTGTGTGAAAGGGTGAATGTGGCACGTAGTGTAAAAGCACTTTGAGTGGTCAGAAGGCTAGAAAGGCGCTATACAAGTACAGGTCCATTTACCATTTACCATTTGAATGAGGAACCGCTCTATGTAGTGTTATTCTATTCTAAATAAAGGAGAAAAAGTTGCCGTCTCATTAATCTCACTTCCCACTACTCCTTAAATCACCAGTACTTACATCAGCAGCTTGTGATGGTCCAGTTGGTGCTGTGGAGGCATCCTGCAGGCATTAAACACTATCACCTTCCTGCCAAAGTTATCATCACCTACAGACAGACAGACAGACAGACAGACAGACACACAGGGATTTAACATTAATGATCAATAATAAAACAGATTACTTTCGCTGTATCAAACTGTTCCTAGTCGTAAAATCTCCTAATTAAACTGGAAATGTCACTCTAAAGAAATATTGGTAAAAGATAAGAGCAATACATTCATTGCTAAATTTAACTATTAATGTGACAGTCAAGATGGGAGAAACAGACGTCTGTGATTGGAGGACTGACCTGCTACTTCAATGATCTGATGCCTGGCAATGTCATAGAAGGGATGGTCCCAGGGCAGGTGGGGAGAGTCAGCATCGAAGCGCTGGGAGATGTCTGTCTCTGAAACACACACACAATACATAAATACCTGAAACAGAAACTAGAATGACTGCCCTGTGGTTAAAATTCACCCTTGACTCCTCATGTCTGCCAGCTCTGTCTCTGACAGATATATTGGCTAAACAGGTACAAGTGCTTGATTAGTATGTAAAGATGGAGTCATATAGAGTACATCTATTCTAATTGTGGTCCCTTGTTTTCTGAGTCAAGAGCGCATAGGTTTTTTTTGCTTGTTTGCAGTTGTAATAAAAAATTAAAAAAAACTCACCTGATTTGCTGAGAGTAGACTCATCAGCGGGCCACTGCTGGTCCTCTATCGTGGCCAGCTTCAGCTGCCCTAACTGTGCAGTCGCAGGGTCATCACCCAAGTCTACCAGCAGCTCTGACGACATCACACACACACTGCACAATGGCGCTATACGCACCCACTGATACACATACACACAAACGCAAACACACAAAGCTGAAACTTCCACAGAGTAGCAGTCAGAGTCCTGCAAGAGAGAGACAGCTCAGGTCAGCTGGGTTTGAAAACATTTCAACTCAACAATCATTGAACAATAATATTTATTTATAATTAATGAGAGAAAACCTTGACCTAGCATGTTGCATCATATAATAATGCATTGACGATTATTCATTTATTGATATTGCTCTACTTATTGACAAGACAGCACACTGAGGAACCTCTGGATCCTCCAGTTGAGCCACTACAAGAAGAGCTAAGAACAGTACTATGGATATAGTAAAATAGAAGAGTATAAAGGAATGCAAAAACCCCCTCAGTCTCCAGGTGAACACTTCCCACAGCAAAATGTAAGCTGCTCAGTTTGTTACATAAACACAAAGCTTGTTCAAATTTGTCAGTCAGACAAAGCTGAAACGAGAGAGCAAAAGGGAGTGAGGCACACCAGGAAATAACCTGAATGTCATTGGGAATTTATAAAACTAATTAGCTTAATTGTTTACAGCAAAGAAAAAAGCAGTGCAAATGACACAGGGGGGTCAGGGCATGCTCAAACAGAGAGGGTTTGCATGAAACAGCCACACTCAAAGGTGAAAAGCTGCAGCACTGAGAGGAAGAAAATATATGGAGATAATGAGGATACGGTCACATTTTTACGCTACGCGTTCTACAAGGGTGCCTCTAGAATGAGATTTCTAAGATCTACCTTGGGTCACTTGTCAACCTGTAAGTTGCAATGTTACAATTTCACCTTTTAGGTAAGAAAGTGTGATACTGGATTAGCCTGGTTCCACACCTCTGGATCACTCCAACAGCAAAAATGTGTGTAAATGTCAGCAGGCGTGGATGATGACACAGCTGTTATGAGTCAGCTAATAGAAATAACAACGCCTAACCTAGCTCTGGTTTGACTGATGTGACAAACTCCCAAAGTGACAGCTACCACAGCTTCTGTGTCGACTGAAGACAGTGGCAGCGGGACGAATACATCAGTTGCTACTGATGCAGTAGAGCACAACAAACAGTAGGAGTACAATGTATATAGTGCTGTAGTGAGGGATGATAATACAGCTCTCCTCTGCTGCTGAGATGACTAGTTTACATTCAAATACTGCCTCCAGCAGCTCCAACAACAAACTCTGTGAGCTTGAGCCAGTAGCATAATATAACTGCTTCAAATTAATGAGTGCTTGTCTCTTCCTCTTCTCGCACATTAACTCCCTCCCTGTTTTCTATACTCTCCCAACCCCCACTTATGTATTTACCCAGCTTTCTCTCTCTCACTCTCTCACACACACAAACACACACGCCTCTGTTCTCTCTCTACTATGTGATGTTATGCTGGCTGACAGCATGTTGCTTTAAATAAATATTGCTACTAACCAACAGACGCAGCCAGGCTATTGCTGCTGACCAACCACACACACACACACACACACACACACACACACACACACACACACACACACACACACACACACACACACACACAGATAGTGACAAACTGTGTTAGCACACAGTCGGCCTGATTTTTAGTAAGCAAGAAGCAGCCAGGGAGGACACTGGGTTGGACTTTGGATGATGTGAACAGCGACAGGTTCCTCTTTTCTTGCTGTGTGTGTTCCTAAACACAATGCCATTGTGCTCACACAGCAGGTCAGCCAGTATAGGTCACACCAGAAGGCCGAGGAGACACCACCTGACTGTGGTCACTGAGGTCATCTGTAGACATGATTTACTGTTCAAAACTGAAACCAGGAAGAACCAGTAGCACACTTAAAACACATTCCATTTTAAACAAATTATGCTGGACGAGACTGTATAACTGGTGTGTATGTTTGTATGAAGGACAACAAGTTTTTTCATTAACAATAACACTGACTTTATTAGATGATTAAAAACGCAACAAACTAGGTTTTCATTTCACTCACATGTTACGGTCTTCATCTTTGAATGAAGCTGGCTGAGGTCATTATGTGACCTAGGGGGTAAGCTGTCTGTGAACATCAGACCAAAACACAGCATCCACTGGGAAGAAGTCATTAAAATGATGATGTGACATTTCCCTGGGTCTGTACCAAACAGGCATGTTTTCTTACATCTAGAGAACAAGGCATCTCTTCAGTACTTCATTATATTGTTCTGCCACACATTTTACTATTTTTTTTTTTTTTAAATGCAGGTTCTGCTATTTGGATACTGCACTTGGCTAAATTGCAATTTCGATAATATTTCAATAATGCTGCAGCCCTAAAATCCAGGTTTATGACCACAGCTGTGCAGTATCATCAGCTACATAAACATCTAAAGCTATAACATGTCATAATTAAAATGTGTATAGAACACTAGACCTATGTTCTATATTTTGTTGTGTTGTGTACTTACATTATGCTCATAGGCCAACTTAACTACTGAAATCATAAGGCTCACCTTTCCTATTTTTCATCGTGGCATAAAACTGAGACTGGTTTAGCTCAGTTTTGGTGATTGTTTTAAAATCAATAGAAAGATCTTTCTTGGCACACCAGGTCTGAAAACAGTGACTGGACCACATCTGTTTTTAACAGTGTCGGCTTCATTTCGTGACTCATCCAACTCTTCAGTTTCTGTGCCATTATTTTCACTGTGTATCATTTACTTTTTATCTTCCTCCTCCATCCTGTCCATCTCTTTCAGCCACTCATCAATGCTCTGCCCACCCAGTAAAACAAAATCTGAAATTTTGCAACAGTTTGTTTTGTGCAGTAATACTGATGTGATGTAATGCAATCACAGGTGTGTGTTTACAGAGGATTTTACAATAGCTTCAAACATCCTAACACGTCATAATTAAGGAACTGAATTATGCTTTTTATAACTCCAATTTAACATTCACAGTAGACAATGAAGCAGGCAGTCAGCTCATCAGTAAGACAGTAAAGCAGTCTATTTGCTGCCTGGTTTACAGCAGTGGAGCAGTGCAGCATCTGGTGTTCTGTCCCTGTCCAGCTCCGCCCAGCCACAACACCTGTCTGCAGGTGTCAATGTTGGGGGTCATCCAGCAATACAGTTCTGCGCACACACACGCACACACACACAGTGTGTACATATAAGCAGTTTACAGAAGGATCCAGCAGCACCCTGCCCCAGTCATTTCTCCTCTCTATGACAGCACTGCAGAGCAGCAGCGGAAAGCAGCTTAATCAAATTGTCCTCCAGGGTGTTGGGAAGTGGTTCCCCAGGAAAAAAAAAAAAAGGCATGAAAACTACACTGCTGACAAAAACCCTCAGATTTATTCTGTTCCTGTTACCACAGATAAAAAAAAACAAGCAAGAGAAATGCACTTTCTAGACATCTTTACAGCACTGCTGCTTCAATAGCCAAGGATAGAAGCTGCGGTTCCCACAAACAGTGAGAGAAGTGCAGGCCAAATAAAGCACGTTATAACCCGGCACACAAAAAGGTGAAGGGGCAAGCTTCCTCTCACCAGGAGATGGAGTCTTTAAGAGTTGAAATAGTGCAGCTTAAAGCATTGATGCAGGCGCCATCTTACCCACCCAGCCCAGTAGTAGGTTCCGGGGAAGGATGGGGATGATGCAATTCCTTTGCGCTGCTTTTAATGGCCAAGCATATCAGTTTGCCATCCTTTCATTCGGTCTGTCCCCGTCTTGGGGGGGGGGTGAAGATTCTCCAATACCATGACAACTGGATCCACATCGTTAGCTATGCAGCGGAGTTAGATTAACAGACTCAGCCAAGGGATGCCAAGACAACTACCTTGGTACGGTTCAGTCCCAATCTGGTTTCAATAGAACTCCCAGTCTGAGAACTGTCAGCAAACATGACCGTTATTCAGTCAGTGGGAGTGCTTTTGCATTGCAGACATTTCTTCGATACTGCCTAAAATGCTGCAATTAGGTATTGGCAATAATGCATGTCTGCAATGTCTCCAATAATATGTAATTTACTATCCCCAAAATGGGACCCTGCTTCTTCCCAGCAGCCTCCTGTTTGCAATTTTGTTCCCGAGGATAGCAAAGTCATGACGTGCCCTACTATGACTGTCACAAAAGGTTTACCCTGAGCCAGGCCATACAACAAGGATAACAATCGTACAGACTGAGTAGTACACACTTGTTCAATATACATATAGTATATTTTATGTGACAAAAACACCAGAGAAGGACCAGGGCTGCATCTAGCTACCATTAAGGACACTGAGTGTGAATAAGATGGATGCAGCTGTAAAGCTTGTTTAAATAAATTGACATACAGAAATAACAACTTTGTCGATCTTCACAACAAAATGTTCAGTAAACTGCCCCTTGCAACCACTACCACACTGCATCCGTTTCTATGGAAAATTAGGGTTTATCACCTGCATCTTTTAGTGGATGTTTTTCTAGGCTGCTTTCAGCATATTTTAGAATCAAAATGTTTAAACTTTACTACTTTAAAGCTACGCATACACTGCATGATTTTAGAAATGTTGTTTAACAACAACACCTACTGTACAAGTAAATCATTTGCAATGTAAACCAAAAGCTAATTATCTGTCCAATCGTCAAGCAGTGACCAGACGACAATCAACCAACAACAGCCCCTGCAGACTGTTCTGACAACCGACAATTGTCCATTTGAAATCTCTGAGGCAGGTAGAATTGGTTTGCAAACAAGGTAGAAACATGCTGCTTTGATCATCTGTGCCATCCTATGTGCCGATAGTCTAATCTTCTAAATAAAGAGGCACCAGCATATATGGACGTTCACATCAGTCGTGATAGAAGGAGGAGGAAACATCAAACAGACTTCAACAGCCTCATCTGTCCACATGACACGTCATGTCGCCATGGCACTTTCAGACTGAACGCGACTTGGCACAGTGAGAAAATTGTACTGTGTATGCTCAGCTTAAGGCCCATTAATAAATTCCCCACCAGATCTTTATTTCTGGTGTGTACATGGGTGTGAAGCTGCTTTTAAAACATTTTATTTATAATATAATTAGTTCAATGAAAAATCAAAACACAAAATTGGTTTGGTGTATAGTCAAATTTTTAGGGAAGAGGGTACTTTAACTGCTGACTCGTCTACAGCTCTGAGAGGAACCAATCGAAAGATTTAAACACAGGGATGGTTTTATATGATGGAAAGGGAATGGATTTATCTTTTAATCCTTTATCTAAGCACAGTAGTTTTAAAATCAGTGTTCCCTATTCACAATCGCATCTGGAAGCTGCCCAGTACAACCTCAGTCTGATTTGTTGGCCAGTGAGCACATTGGGGTTAAGGGCTGTCTGAGGGACTTGCTCAAGGACACCATTCTATCACGAGCCTGCTTCACTAATCTTTAGGTCACTACAGCCTTCCTGTTATGATTTACGGTCACAATTTTCATGCATTTCTGCATTTTATGTATATGTTTCATTGTGACTTTGATGGCACCAGAGGAAAATGAATGAAATGAAAGCAGACTGACATGTGTCTGGAGCCCAAGTTAGCTCACTAAGATACTGTGTTTTTGTTTTTTTTATTCTAAACTAAATCATTATCTACATCCCTCTTATATTGTCCAGTGCTACACAGAGTCAAACGTGAAGTAACTAAAGACCACTGCCAGTAAAATTATTAAGGTGTATATCAGAAAATATGTACAGGCTTTAATGTATGCAGAAATTTCAAGTGGAACCTTATAAGGGGAAATTCGAGCAATTATGATTTTGTTCGGTTTTTTTAATGAAAAGACCAAGACACATTAAACTGACAGATATTTAAGTAGAGTTTGGCACATCGCTCTCTCCGTACAGGAGGGGCAGTACTGGAGCTAACAATCTAACGTAGCTATTGATAAGTCCGCTGATAAAAGCAACAAGTGAGCCGTCAGGTATCTGGGCTACTTTACTTTAACCCACAAAGTCAGCTTAAGAAACACATTTAAGTCATCTTAGCTGTTTCTTTAAAAAAAGCTAAACGGGCTAACTTAGCAACATTAACGTAACGTTAGCTGACAAATATTACAAAGCTAAAACACATTAGCAAACTGCCTTAGCAAGCTAGAGTATATATGTGATGTATATATGCTTAGTATGAATCATTTAGCAGTATATCTGTCGGAGACACAGACATTTTATACAAACGCTTCCTGCGCTGTGTGGAAATTCATTCATGTAGATAAATACTAAAATCAAGCCTAGCTAAACCATATCACCGCAGTAAAACAAAGCAATGTTACCACAACAAATTAGCCCATGGTACTGTACGACTACACGAGCACAAAAGCCTCACGCCATTGTTGTCCGTTTGCCTTAATAGTTGAGTTTTATATAAATTCACAAAAGTCAGCACAGTGAAACGTTTTATTTACCGTAATTGTATAGTTGCTTTATAATCACCCGATGGGTTGTGTGGCGTCTGTAGTCGCCGTAGACTTGATCAGTGCTGTTGACAGCAGCAATCTGCGGCAACACCTCTTCCGGTTAATTATTTTCAAAATAAAAGTTGCATTCCTGTTTATAACGTACTGAAGATATCAAAATAAAACTACACCTAATCTGTGCGCATTCTCGTGACCATGTAGTTAAATTACAATCGCACAATGGGAACGGGAACAGGAACAGACTACAGCCGACAGTCAGGACTGCAGAGAGGATCTTTGGTGCCAACCCGCTCTCCATTCAGGACCTATACTTCTCCAGAGTCAGGAAACGGGCAGGAAATATCACCGCAGAACCATCTCACTGTGGACCCAACCTGTGGTAGCGATACAGACCACTGTACACCAAAACAAACTCAGGAACAGTTTCTACCCACATGCCATCACTCTGACTACCAGTTAACTGCCCTGTGCAATAACGATATGACTCTTAATAGCCACTGAACCTGGAAACCATTCACTTATTTTTCCATTGTTGAAATTTAGTTTCTTTTTTAAAACATTAAACATAAATACTATCATTCTAATAGATCTACATATGCTGTGCATACTGTATATACTGTCATATCCACCTATCTCATCTACATTAAGAAACCTGCACATAAAATATTTATTTCAGCATCCTTTGTACTATGCACCATTGCAATATTGTCTACTGTCTACAAATGTTGTTTTTTGTTTGTTTAGATAGATAGATAGATAGATAGATAGATAGATAGATAGATAGATAGATAGACTTTATTAATCCCCAGAGGGAAATTGGGTCGTCATAGCAGCCAGGTACATTAAAATACAATAAAATACAATAGAATAAAAAACAACAATAGAAAAAAATACTTAGATAGAAAAGATAAAAAAAAAGATAAATAGGTAGGTAAGGTGCAAAGAGTTGTAGTTGCAAGATGGTGGTAATAGTACTGATGACATGATGGTAGTGTTATTGTTAATAACAGTATATAATAATAACAGTATATAATGATAATATTAATAATATTCATAATATATAATAATAATATGTATATATGACTGAATAGATATACATGTATACACATAGATATTATACATTAATAGTGATATAATGTAAACATGTGTCATATATTCAGCCTGTGCAAAGTGTGCATACATACATACTGTAATATATATACACAATATATATATAATGTGTACACATATATACACAAGATATGATATGATATATAGCATATGTATAATAGATACTTGACTTTACAAGAAGATATACATACAATAGATAATATCTTATTGTTATATTGTTAATAATAATAGTTGTAATATATAATAATAATAATATTATATTATGAATATAATAATAATATATTGTATAAATATGATATATAATATCAACATGGTATATATTAACACATATCACATATGATAGTATATGTTCCACAGGTAGATTTAGTCCAGTTCTGTGATTGTGGATCTGACAGAGGCAGATGAGTTATACAGTCTTATAACAGAGGGGAGGAACGATTTTCTGTATCGTCTTCCTTAGGAAGTAAAGCCGACTCAGGCCCTTCTTGTAGATGGCCTCTGTATTTGTGGACCAGTTCAGTTTATTGTCTAGTGTGACACCCAAGTACTTATACGCCAACACCATATCCACATCGGTCCCGCCGATGCTGACAGGAGAGGACAGGGGCTTGTTCCTCCTATTTTCCACCACCATCTCCTTTGTTTTTGCCACGTTCAGCTGCAGGTGGTTCTCCCCACACCACTTCACAAAGCGGTCAACCAGGTCCCCGTACTCAGCCTCCCTCCCACCCTCAACACACCCCACAATAGACGTGTCATCAAAGTCTGCAGTGTAGGTGGTAAACATGGGGCTGATTTGCGAACTGCAGGGGGTCTTGCGATGCGCACACTAGTGGTCTGAGGTGTGCCAGGACCAGTCTCTATATATGTATAATTGTACATATTAGTCTGTCTATTTTGTTAAGCCTGTTGTTCTGTTTATTTATGCTTATGTTGTGTTTGTACATTGAGAGCAAGATAAACCCAGAGTCACATTCCTTGTATGTGTGCACATACCTGGCCAATAATGCATTCATTGGGTCCATCTGAAACTGAAAATCTCAATCCCTAACCCCACCTCTTAAGTTTAAAGTAGCCCAACCAATAGTGTATTTTTTAGGCTGATATATTGATATTTTGTTGTTTACAATCACACAGCAATATATGGGATGTTAGTATTTCTTTTATTTTCAATTCAATTCAATTCAATTTTATTTGTATAGCGCCAATTCATAACAGAAGTTATCTCAGGACACTTTTCAAATAGAGCAGGTCTAGACCGAACTCTTTAACATTTAACATGCACATAACATAAACAAACATAGTTTAAGTGTATTTTTATATGGCTTACTGTGTAAAAATAGACCTGTCCATGTTCTCTGTTGGACAAAGTATGTAATGATGACCCTTTCTTTCTTTTTTTAAGTGATTCTTTATTTACATTATAATATAATTATATTGGAATATTGATTGGAGTTTAGACTTTAAGATCCTGAAGACACCCTGCAGGCTAAAGCAAACCTGGACTTTTTTTTTCTTTGTGCACGTCATCAATATTTGACAGTAAATCAAGACTCCTTTGTAAAATTACAGACCTTGTCCTGGTTAAACTGAGGCAGTGAATGTTTGACACAGGCTTTAATACAAATGTAAAAAATAAAAATTAAAATAAAAAATAGTTACAACTGCACTGACGGAACAGCCTGAGGGACAATTCTGTGTGCGGAAGTGCGAGTGGAAAAAGAAACCTGCTGCAGCAGTTCCTGATACAACTGAAACGGCCACGATGCAGTTTAACACGCGCTCTGAGTTAAGTGTGTAAATACTCAAGTTGTCCCATGTTCCCTAAAAGAAAGTTCACAATTTAAGTCCACCAGAATGCCGAGGAGTGCGACAGACACGGACGTTTGGAGAGAAAGTTTCGGTCGCTCATATTCGCCAGAGGATATGGAACATACAGAATCTCATTCTGTGTCAGGAGAGGGACACGGTGCCAGAGCGGGACGGACATTCACCGCCCGGAGAGGCCCCAAACTGTGGTCCGTCGTCGTGATGTCAGTGTTGAGTTCGGCCGTGGCAGTGGCCGCTGTTGGTTGTTTGTGCGCCCTCATCTACCCCATACTCAAAGGTAGGTGGTAAGCGTGTATGCGCATGTGTGGGGGGCGTTTTGTTTCCTCGCGCACGTGTGTCACACAAGGGTGTGTGCGTCTCGCGCAGAGGATGGTGTTGAAATTGCTACGTATACTTTGAAGTGATTGGTTAAAAGTAGCTCAGATGTGTTGACACTTCCTGCTCATTTTGGGGAGTGTTCAAATCAATACAGGAAGATAACATCAATAACATAAAACGTTTCACTTACAAATCAAGATATCAACCATTTTACCGTCTTACAGTATGATAGCCAGTGTTGAAAATAATTTACATTGCAGTAAATGAAACATGGGCACTCACTGGCTCAATGTCATTACATCATAACACCAACAAACTAATGCTGTGCAGTGCCAGTTCCATTGAAGCCTGTGGGAGATGCATGGAGAAGCCCACTAAAACCCAACAGACCTGGTAAAGAGATGTCTCTACCAAATTAAAGAACACACTAGAGAATACATTTTTCCAAATGAGCGCATTGGTTTTTTGTCTGTTGGTCTCCAAATAGTATCCAAAGATGGTTAAAGGTAGACTTAGACAATGGCGAGTCAAATAAATGACCACTATGGAAAATCAGAAAAAGTTGCAAGTGAAGTGTCCTTTGAAAATATTGAGTTTAGGATAAATATTAGAAACTAAATCTGTATTCTTCATTCCTTCTCTCTTCCTGCTTTACGATGATTGACAGGGCTAATAATAAATAATGCCATGGGAATATTATTAGTTAGTGCTTTTAGCTTTTTTACCAGCATCTGAGTTTTGTTTAGGAGGTATACTCCACGTATTTGCATCGTGATTTAACTGTCTCACAATATATTGGTCCATTCCTAATTTATTTGTAAATATCATTTGACAAGATCCCTTGAGCTGTTCTCATGTCTGTCTGACATTTAAAGAGATTGTTGAGCCAAAAGTGAGTCAGTGACATTCCGTTTTACCACATTGTTTTGACTACTATGGCACAGTCAAACAGTTGGGGAAATAATGAGACACAACTTTTAACACAACGTTTCAGAGCTGCGGGCAGAGAGAGTGAGAGGACAGGATGGGACTGAAGAGAGGATGTTGGGTGAGTATCAGTATCTGCTGATTTTGTCCATCAGGACTAGGGGTGTAAGAAAACATCAATACACTTGATTTTCAATTAATACTTTAGTGTAAAGATGATGTGTTTAAACCCCCGACCGCTAGATGGCAGTGTTGTTCGGTCATTTAACTCCACTCCAATGCTCATATTGCACAAAAAGTAGTGCAGGACGTTAGTGGGATTGTGGTAGATACAAATCCTGCTGTTCTTATTGCATAAGTAAACTTCTTTTACTCAGATTTTATACATATAGTGTTGTGTTTTTTATACTATGACAGTTTCCTAAAATTAGACATTTAAAAATCGCAATATATTGAATCATAACCCTTGTATTGTGATACGTATAGTATCGGCAGATTTTTGCCGATACCCAGCCCTACTTTGGAAGAAATGAAAGCAGTTCTATAATTTGAAAAGGAAAAGTCTTATTTTAGTCATAATTTGTCTTTATTTTCTCATTTTGTTAAAAACATAGTAAGAAAAACATAATTGTAAAACCCAGAATTGTATCAAATCATAAGCTGAACATATCATTACATGCCATTCAATATAACATCAAGTACATTACAATAAGACAAAAAACGTATTTTCATTGTCAATTGATCTGCAAATTATTGTCTCTAAAATATAAAAAAAATAATCTAAAGGTCTAAAACCTAAAGATATTTAATTTACTAACATGAATATGACGGAGAAAAGCAGCAAACCCTCACATTTGAGAAGCTGCATACGATGTTTAGCACTTTTCAAAGTTCAAAGTCATCATTAGACTATTACACAAGTCTGCCAGCTGTTTCCTCATGCTCCATCAATCAACCGGACAGAGAGAGAGAGACAGACAGACACACACACACACACTCCAGCCTCCACTGAAAAAATCTACAGTTTGAAAAATTCTTTCATTTTAAGTGATGTTAACACCGCTTATGTAACATCCAGTAATAAGATGTTGGTGTTTATATGTTTTACGCTCAATTCAGCCTTCTGATGATTTCAGGTAATTGTAAGTGTTGCTATCACCACAGCGTTGCATATTTGATGCTGGCCGAATCAAAGGATTGAAATATTATTAAGGTTATTCCTTCAGTTGGTAATGCTTACTGCTGAGCCTGGAAACATTAAACTGCAGGAGTTGTGCGACTGGCATTATACTGCTAACAGAACATACTCTTAGGCTATTCCCACATTTCAGTATTGTAAATAATGTATAATGGACCATTTATAATGTATAACAATAATTACTAGGTTCTGTAGCACTAGTTAATCTGCAATTATAGAGGCTACCTAATTTCTCATGCTCAGATTAAGGTGGAATTATAATGGAATCAGTAACTTTAAACAGCTGAATTTGATATAATTTGATATGTATTCATTAAATGAATAAAATCAAGCTCTTAATGTTGCTTCTGCTCTCACAATCACAATGATCAGTTTGAATTTTTTATTATTTAAGTTGTAACTAAGTTTTAATTAAGGTGTGTGTGTGTCTGTGTGCGTGTAGGTTTCTGGAGTATCCTGGTGCTGTCAGTATTAGCAGGATGTATCTGCTGTGTCTTTTCATGGACTCTCACCTACCTTGACTCACAGCAGACTGGCATCCCAACACTGACACTCACCCACTTCAGGTAACACACCAGCTTACACCAGTATATCCAGTATGTCTAACACAACCTTACTGCTGGTGATGTCGTCAACATGTTAAAAACAGGAATCTGTGTGTGCTTTCTTCCAGAGATGGTTTCCACATGGGTTATGGCGTTGCTGTCCTTAATGGCATAATGGCCGTGCTCACTGTCATCTGGAGCCTCACCTGACTCACACACACACACACACACATAGAAATGCTTAGGCTCACAGGTATCTAATACTGGACAGTGACCAGCTTTAAACACTGTACAGAGATTTCTTTCACTGTCAACCATACAAAAGTTAGCCTAGTCTAACTTTAACAAAGCTGTAAGTGAACGTCTGAGTTATTTTTACCAGTTTTGTTGGATCCTTCCTTTAATCCGTGATCTGTCTTTTTTGGCCAGATAAGACAAGCTGTTGTTGTTTTTTTCACTTTTGGATGGACCTTGTCATCAGGTATCTCAATCAACAGTCTCTATGGAAACTTTGGAAATCACTTTCAATGCAGTGAATGCCTTCATATTTTTCCTTTCCTTGGGGCCTTTTAAGGGATTCTGTGCAACACCCTTAAGTCCCTCAGCTAAGGAGAAATTTAGCCGTTAAATGTCATACTTTAGGAGAAAACTTAAGGCATTTTGTGCAACCAACAGATCCTGTAAATGGACAAACATAGTTAATATTTACATGTTTTGTTTGTTGTGATAAGGGACTGTCCAGTATATCTATGTACACTCCTACTGCAGTCAAGGCTGAACATTAGATCTGTCATGAAAAGGGAACAATTTAAATTATTTGTTTTTAATGTGGAAAGAAAGTGATACTGCCACCAGAAAAGTTTGGATTGTCTGTATTTATTTTGTATAGGGTTGCAACTAACTATACTATAAATACATTATTCCTCTTCTCCATTCCCCCACAGACACTCATGCCCATACTGTTATGCCCCCCAATGCTATTGTTTACAATGTTGTAATTGTTTGTAAATGTTTTGTCTTGCTGTATGTTGCTTGTATGTGTGCTCAGTTTAATGTTGCAAAGTAATCACTTGTCACCAATGTGTTATGTATATCACCAATAAAAAAAATCAAAATTAAAAAAAAAGTTTTGTGACTAACGATTATTTCTTTGGCCAATAAAAGGTCAGAAAATGGTGAAAATGTTGATCACTGTTTCCCAAAGACAAGGGAACATCCTCAAATGCCTTGTTTTGTTCACAACCCAAAGTTATTCAGTTTACTGACATAGAGGAATATATTTTTAATTCTGCATTTTACTAAAGCACCATTGCAAGGTTTTAAATAATAATCTCTCAATAATAGTATGTCAACTTTAACTAGACACAGAGACTTTAAAGATATAATATGTAACATTCCCACATTAAAATGTCTAGAAACCACTCCCATGATCTCATAGTACTTGTTTGAAACCCTGTTGCTGACAGTTTAAATAGAGAAACCTTCAGTTGACTGTTCATGCCAGTAGATGGCAGTGTTCTGGCTCATCAGCCTACCATCACTGCAGCAGACTGAAACAGGAGATACATCATAAAATGATTATTATAATCTACTTAAGCACTTCACTAAAATGTTATTAAATTAGTTTTATCTAGTATGAATTTAGTACTTAACCTACAAAATCCCATCAGTCATTACATCCAAGTCTAATTTAGCAAACAAAATAAATACACTCCACCTTTCTAAAAAATAAAAATGTGGTTCTGTGGAACATCTTCATATTTAACTAATGTGATTTAGGACTAATTAATTTTTTGAACCACCGTTAGTGAACCTTTGAACTATTCCATCCTCCTAGAAAAACTGCTAATCCCTCCTCAGGACTGTGGGGGTGTACAGATTGATATATTTCTCACTCCTGTCCTTTTTATTAACTTTATTTAAACAAAATACAACTGAAAAGACATGATTAAAAAGCAAAAATATAGACTTTTAAATCTTAATTCCCATGTAGCATGCTTTTTTTTTAGCTGAAAGCACCACACAGACTCAAAGCTAGCATAGCTGTAGACTCCTTGTTTTCTGAAGAAAGAAAATGAAAACAATGGATAGTAAACTTACTTCTGTTTATTAGTATGCTTATAAAACAAGACTACAAAAAGTTGCTATCTCTATGCAATAACAGTCACAAAGAAATATTTTTTTTGTGTTATGTATTGGATGTGTATTTTTAAGTTTATTGGGGAGCCCCTAACACACACGCCTTTACTCAGTCCATTTGTTTATAGTACCATGACAACACACCTTTACAGTTTTGTACTCCACACACAAGATTCCATGTATGACCAAGTAGAAAAACAGTGCAAAGAATTTAACGGAAATCTGGAATGAACACTTTTACACAAAAAAAATCTCGTACAATAGATAATATGGCTCAAGTGAGACGTCAAAGGAGGCGGCCCAGCATCTGGTAAATTGGTGACTGCCTCTACTGACGTAAAAAATAATGAATACACTTAGTACATACAGGAAAAAGAGGAGAGGCACCATTACATACAGCAAAGGCCAAATGTTTAAAATCCATTCACTTATCAACTCTGTACAGAGAGAAATTAGTCTTAATGACAAATGTGTCTTTCATACAACAACTTAACAAATAAACACTTGAATAATTCACTACTATTCCGATCAAATTCAGTTTTTTACATATGCATTTCCAAAAATACTGTAAAACTTAATTTCATTCAGGGTCCCATTAGAGGTAGGTCTCCTTTATTAGCCTAGTGTGGCTACATGTTTTGGCAAATAAAATCAGGTCTTAATTAGAAGCCTAGTCTGGATTTTTATAGACATTCTTGTTCACAGTTTTCACATTAAATGCACACAAGACATGTACTACCATCCCACCCCAACTTGTAACACTTGTAACAAGTAAAAAAAAGAATAATAATAACAGTAATACATATCTAGTATGTATTAGTAAATATGTAAATGCAATATACATGTACTTTAACAATGGGAAATATATTATAGAATATTTTAAATAAAAAGAAAGAGAAGCTTACAAAACATTAAGAAAAAAATTTAAAAAGTGTAAACAATTTGATTATCACATCTTTGCTAAGCAAGAGTTTTGTGCAAAAGGAATTGAAAGCTTGTTCCATACAGAGGCTTAATGTAGGCTGAGTTGATTGAAGCAAATAAAAGCCCAGACTATCAACTGAAGTTTTACAGTATTGGTGAAATTTGTTGCACTTACTGACAGATATACTGACAAACTGTGCATGGATGTCCTGGCTTTTAAAGGGATAGTTCAGGTTTTTTGTGTATGAGGTACTTATCCTATATCCCTTTGCAGAAGCAGACAGGAGTCCCAGCACAGAAGCTAACCAATGTACTACTAAGGGTGTTCAACATAACATATTTTTGCCACCGAAAAGATCTGTATCAGTGTAAGTGTATGCTACATCTGGAATAATTTCACTGCTTTAACTTGCTGTCAAAAAGCCTTTTTCATCAGGAAAGTGAAGCATTTATATATCTGATTCAGTCTGATGGCCTTGGAGAAAGCATAGGTGCATATATTATGGCTTCAGTTTCCCATCTGAAAGAGATGTGTGATGGCGGTAAGAATATTAAAAATTCAAAATACAGCAGATAAGCAGAGATTGGTTTTTTTAGGTGGGCCTTTTTTTAGGTTACTAAAGTACATTTTGTTCCTGCCCCCATCCACAGCAGTGGACCAACCACGCAAACTAGTAGAGAACATGGAAACTGCACATTTGAAGGCTCTGTCTGAGTCGGGATACGAACCAGGAACCTTTTTGATGTGAGGCAACAGTGACACTAAAAAAAAACACCATTTAAACTTTTACATTTGTTTACATTTGCTTTGTCTGCTTGCTTGTTGATAGAAAAACACATTTGCAAACAACATACTTTATTCACATATAAACATGAACATGAAGCACATATTGTTTCTCTTCTACATCTGCTAACTCTGGGTCATGTGTGCTCAACACTGACACTGGCCTTTATCTTGCAAATCAAAGTGTTTCACAGGCAGACGAATAGTGTCTGCATCTTGTGACTGTACCAAAGTATTATTTATATAAGAGCTACAGTTACAAATGTGATAATCCAACACTATTATCAGTTGTTTGTATTGATATTAAGCAACACATAATCTTGGTTTATAACATTCATAACCGTTTTTTTTGTGAATACATGACGACATTAGTACCAGTAGTACAGAAATAGACATTATAAAAATAAGATAAATGCACTGCATTTATGTAGTTATTTTATCCAAAGTGCTCACACACACACACACTCACCAATGGCAGCAGGCTACCATGCAAGGTTCACTTATATTTGGTCATCACTTTAACACATTAAAGTCTGGTGTCATTTGTCTTTTTGTCAACAAATCTCATGTCCAGAGCCGTAACCAACAGAGAATTCAATTCAATTCAATTTTATTTGTATAGCGCCAATTCATAACAGAAGTTATCTCAGGACACTTTTCAAGAATGTATCTACTAACAAGCATTGTGTGTGTGTGTGTGGGTGTATCAAAACCTGATGTGCCATAGAGCTCCACTGTTGTCCAAAACCTATTAAAAAACATCAATGAGCCACTCCGTTCCTTCATCACCATGAACACACAACACTAATTTATTTTGACTCAATCCCACATACACCATCCTGCTGCCCAAATACTCAATAAAGCACCAAATGTGGATTCATCCGCCGCTGGAAATAGTCCCCAACAAACACACTATTTTCTGCTGCCTTTAAAAACTACAGTGAGCAGCTGTTTTAGGATCACATCTTCAAAAGAAATCAATGGGCTGAGAGCCTCAGACAGGGCAGGGAAATCACAAAGCATTGAGAGACGGACAAACACATTGTTGGTTTTGGTCTTTTCATTAGATTTGGTGAAAATAAAAAAACGTATCCTCCAACTCCCTGAAAATGTTTAGGAATTTATTTTTAAAAAAGTTAGAAGCTCCAGATATTTCTTTTAACTTTTTTTGGCACTTTGTCTAAATCCAGTAACAGAACATTTAACAGTAATTAACATTTTGTGCGATATAAGCAGCCTAACAATATTAAACATGTGCTCTAGGTGAACAGTGTAACATTTCAAGCTTCAACAGCATTGTGTTCATTAAAGACAAATATTGATAATCCTTCTCAGTACTAATACTTATCAATGATTAATTAATCAATTACAGTAGTAAATAATAAATATAAAAAATATATATCTTTTAGGCTGGTCTACTATAGTAGTGGTGCGAAGGTAACATTCCTAGTGTTTATTGAGCTTTTACATCAAGTCTAAGGCATCAGTTTCAAACAGCTGGGAAATGGACAGAAATTAATCTGGGTATCGTGTGTTTGGGTTTTCTTTCCATTCCAGAACCATGTTTTAAAACCATACAGGATAAATTAAGTTTTTTGTTTTGATTGTGTAAAAATGTACAGTTTGTGCTGCTCCTTTCTGGGTATCGGCAGGGCGGGTGGGCTGTCCCTCTACGCACCAAGCACTTCTTCGGCTTGTTCTCTGGTGGACTGGACCTAGTCCTTACTCTGGAACTGCCAGTGTCGTTTCTGGCCCCCCAACAGCAAAGAGCAGCTCCGGAGGGCATCCATAGTTTCATTCAACCCAGTTTAGATGAAACACTAACGTATGTGATGCCATTCTGCCACGCAATGACCTTACAGATGAATACAGCTTGAAGCATTTCACTCACAGACTATAAATAAGAATGGACAGGAGCTGCAGTTTTTATTACTTCTGTGTTGGCGTCATTTGCCAGCCACAGAGGTTGACTCTAGGTTTTACTAAGTGTAGTTTTAGCCTCTACTGTTGTGGCTGAAGAGATTACTGAAGCTCACTCACCTCTCCTGCTTAATATGTGAGAAGCTATTCAATATCTATCGTTATGTGCCATCAGGAGACAGCGCCACTGATCGGCGGAGAGTCTGACTCTGTTTCTGCTGGGCTGTCGGCCAGGACCTCCTGCTTGGAGCGCCTCTTGGAAGCCAGTTTGCAAAGCCCAGCGAGGAGGAAGACCATAGAAATGACTGCAAAGTAGCAGCCATAGATAAGGAACTGAGGGAAGAAAACAAGACAATAAAATTTACATTGTGGGAGGTGGATAAAGAGCACAGGTGACAACATGTATGTTGTCATGAGCAACTTTTTTACCTGTGTAAAGACATCAAGGCCCAGTCCAGCTGAGTCCACCACCACTATAGTGAGCAGAGTCTGTAGCAGCAGAGCCACGAAGGTGTTCACTCCAAACACCAAGGCGTAGCGCTGCATGTTGAGATTGGCTGCGATCTGATATCTGATGGGTCAGAGGGCAAATGACAGAAAAACATCATGAAATACTGTACATGAGGAAGGTCAGTGTCTCTCCTCGATTTATACAGCAGTTTGGCAATGAAATAACAAAACTTGGAATGAAACCTGGAGTATAGTATTTTAGAAAGTTAACATTTAAATCCAATCACAACCTACTGCCTCAACTAAAGAACTGCGATCGAGAAACATAATCCCTCGTTACCCAGCAGCCCTGCTAGTTGTTTAAGCTCATATTTAGTTTCTTTTGGGGTGGTGATTCAGGGAAAAAGACAAACATATGCTAATACAGACTTACACAGCTCCAACTCATCATACTCTTAATAAAAACAGGGCATGCTCAACTCATATTTATAAAAAAAAAAAATGTATAAACTAATGAACTGCAAAACTAGCATGTCAATGTTAACAATCTAACCACATTTTAAATATATGTTGACCTTATTCTACAGGTGTTTATAGGCTAATTATCAGCGCGCTGTAGTGTTTTAAAATTGTGACCAGGCTAATATTTTAATTTTAAAAGTACATTACCTATATTTCATCCCAATATTATGTATATATATATATATATATATATATAAATAAAACACACACACACACACACACACACACACACACACACACACACACACACACACACACACACACACACACACACACACACACACACACACACACTAGGGCTGTCCCTTTTTATTTGAATTTTGGAAATTAAGTTCTGAGGTGTAATGACCTGTTTTGAATTCAAAATGTATAATCTATAAGTGCAACAGCTTGAAGAAGATCCAAAATGAGGGTGCTCCCCAATAAGCTTGACCTATGGTAACCTTTTTCTTTAAATTACATCTTTTCTATCATTTAGTAAACTGACATCCCCTGACTTTCGGATACTCAAGATGAACTTAAAAGCTCTCTGTTTATCTGTTCAACTTGCAGTCTAAATGAACTGCAAGCGACTTACGTTGCCACAGTGATGAGCAGCATGTAGGTGGCTCTGAAGACGATGTATGAGCTGTAACACAGCCAGATGTTCCTGAGTGTGTCCATGACAAACACACACACAGCCATCAGCAGGGAGAGGACACATAGAACCAGCTCCCCCCACAGAGCCCAGCACACAGGCAGGTAGCCCACCAGCAAAGCTGCCAAGGCCCCTATGGACCAGCACAACACAAAAAAAACAGTTCTTACACACATCACTTCAGAAACATCTGTACCTGCTGCCCAGTCTGAAGCCTGGGGTTTACTGGGTAAAAGTATTTTCCAGTAAATTTCATCCAAGAAAGCACAGCTTGAAATTCAAAACTGTCTTTAAATCTGATAACGTTGCACCCTCACCCAGCAGTGTGGACAGTGTCTCTACGTAGCCATTGTAGATTTCATAGTCGTGGGATGGACGAATATTCTCCCACAGTGGTTGAACATAGTTGATGACCTGGAAGTAGCCGCAGGTGGCCAGAGCCCACCACAGCGACCACGCCAGCAGGGGGCGACACCTGTAGCAGTGCAGGAAGTCCTCAAACAAGAGCCGCAAGACATGCACAAGACCTCTTTTGTGATTTCCTGCCTCAGAGGACCTGGGTATCTGCATGGAGAAAGGGAGAGGTCAAACATGTCTCTTCATAAAAAATACAATTACAGTATTCACATTTGAAGATCCTATCATGACCCTCCTGTGACCTGAACGTAGCAGCCTGTCACTCACCGTGAAGGCGTCCTGGGTGTTCAGAGGCACTTTGCTCTCTGAATCCTCAGCCTTCCTCAGCAGGGCTGTGTTGCTTCCCTGTGACCTCTCCTCCACTGCTTCTGAACTCTTGTGGAAGAACAAGCTCCTCTTGGGCATAGGTAAAAACCAGGGAGCAACGAAGGCCACGGCAGCCGCCGTCAGGGTGACGATGACAAGGTGGAGCAGCTGAACTTTGGCCACAGAGAGCAGCAGCTGACCGATCAGAGATCCGGCAGCTGATCCAAACAGAGTGATGCTGCGGCAGTAACCAGTCACTCTCTGGTAGTGTGCCGGCTCCACCACACTGTAGATATAGGAGTAGTAGGCCACATCCGAGGCTGTGGCCAGACCGAAGAAAAACTCCAGCAGCTGCATGGCCCGTATGCCGTTCACCTTCAGCAGCATAACATAGGTAACTACTAGGCTGGTGGCCTGCAGCACCAATACAGGCTTATAACAGAGGTAGTCAGTGGCCAGGAAGATGGGAAACAGTAGCACCAGGTAGGAATACGTCCATGCTGGATAGATTTCGTTGACGACCTGCAGACAAAAGAAGATTTACAGTAAAAAGATTTTAATTCTATTCATCCATCTATCAATGAATTATCATTTGCTGATTCAGGGTTGGGTCATGGTAGCAGGAGGTCAAGCAGGGCACATCAGCAACACCTTCCAGTTCCTCCTGTGGGTTCCCGAGATGTTCCCAGGCTAGATGGGATATACAATCCCTCCAGTAATCTCTGGGTCGTCCCGGGGGTCTTCTTTCAGTTGGGCATACTCGGAAAACGCCCAGGAGGCATCCTATTCAATGTCCATACCACCTCAACTGACCACTTTTGACACAAAGGACCAGCGGCTCTACTACGATTTCCTCACCCTCTCTAAGGTCGAGCCCAGCCACCCTAGGCACTGGAGGAAACTCATTTCGGCCACTTTTATCTGCGATCCCATTCTTTTGGGCACTACCAATGCTCATGACAATACATAGGTGAGTGTTGGAACATAGATTGACCAGTAAATCTCAGCTCTGTCTTCACCACAACAGTCCGGTAAAATGCCCTGCGGATGCTGCAATAATCTGCCTGTTCATCTCACGCTTCCATTTAATCTACTATATTTCAATTATTTTGATCCTCCAAGGAACAATGCTACTTTCTACTGAGTCCTAGGTACAACCTATAGTATTAGTGTGCAGATTTGAGTTTTCATTTGAAAGTTCTGGATTATATTGTTGCTTTACAGACCTGCATAACCGATTCCACACAATGGTACTATAATACTGCTGGCTGCTCTTCAATGCATTTTTGGCTGCTGGGGACACCACAAGATGTAGATCCCACCTCTCCAAGGCCTTGTGCCAACATTAACAATTCTTATTAAGTATTAACGGCACAGATTTAAAAGACCACTGTCAGTGACATTAATATTGTTACATTGCAAGCCATCTGTGAAGTTTTCTACAGTCTACAGTTTTTGCAGTCTTAATGTAATCCTTCAAAGTCTTTAGAGTCTGACCTGCACGAGGCTTGCAGTTCTGTCAATCACTGGTTGACTCTGAACCTAACATATATGCAGCTTTCACTGTAGAGCGAGCTGCTCATAGATATTAACCTGGCCATTTATTATTATGAGGGTGTTACTGGTGTATCTGAGTCCTTTCAACACAGATTGAGGGTTTATTGTCTCTAAATTGAAAGACAGCGAGTCAACTATAATGACATAAGTACACTTCCTTATGGCCCACATAAATGCATGGGGAAATGAACATACAGACTCCTTTCTTGTAAATAGGATTCAAATAATTTCACTGTAAAAGCATCAAAGCCAGGCTTTTATAGTTTGTGTAGATCAATATCAAAAGCTGTATTTAAGACAAGGAATAATGCAGCACTGACTTCTTGTCTATTTGTGAATGATTTTCAGCCACTTTCCACTTTTCTGTAACTGTTTTGACAGTCGGACTTGTGGAGAGCGGCTTCTGACACGTGATAGTAATTTCTTATCTTAGTATGGTCTACCAGTTGTAATTCATTCAGGGCAAAAACAGATTCATCACTGCTCCTCTTTTTGAAACATTTTTCTAGGCAAATTTACAACGTGATGGAGGTAATTATTTTAGGATTAACCACAAATTCCACAGGATTCAACCAGTTTGCAAGAGGGATTATTCTGTCTGAGGTGAGAATGTATGGGGCTGTTGTTGGTGCTAGACAAAACAGGCAAAACAAAAAAAAAACTGAGCCATTACAAGATGTCCAGTTCTATTATTATGAGGCAAGGTGGCTGCTTTAATGGTAGAAATATGGAGCTTAATATGGATTTGGGTATGTTGTGTGTTCAAGTGTAAAATAGATTTAAATCGTCACAACACATTAAGTGTGCCTGTGAGCCTCAGCACAAAACGCAGCATGTAAACCAGTGAACTTCGGCTTCCCTATTCTGCTAAAGCAAATGTTCGTCTGCATGTTAAGAGAAGGTGGAGGGGTGAAAAAATGAAGACAGACAGCAGTACAGCATGAATGCTCCAGCTCTGACACAAGCAGCTTTAGTGGTGGTGTAACGAGAAAAATGCAATCATCACTTCTTTAGTCTCTGTACGAAAGTTAAGAAATGTCTGTGGTGGAAGGACACCACGTATGTGTACAGACATGTTGAGGACTATCCACATTGTTTGAAGAGATGGCTTTGAAGGGTCCTTTCATATAAATTAATCACAGTACCTCTAAAGCATCTGGCCATGCAGATCATTTGTTCTGAGGTATCAGCTTCTAAGAATTTTGTCTGCACCCCAATACAAGGTAGAAATTTTGAATATTTTCTTATATATTTTCCAGACAGTATCCCTATTACTCTGGTTATGAGGCACCTATGGACTCTAGAGAGTTTAATGGACCAACTGTAAATGCTGAATATGCAATAGGGCTGTACGATATGGCAAAAAACATCATATTGCAAATATTTATACTACTGCAGCTTTAATATAGCTACTGAAAACTGAAAAATAAAAAAACTCCAATACTCATATTATGTAGAATCCAGTAAAGGGTGCTGCAGCGCCCCACTTACAGTGAATACAGGCTGTCTATGACAGGTGATCTGTTACATCAGTCATATCGCAACGACAGGAAACCTTTTATTTCTCAGTGTATACAATGTCGGGTTTGAAGTCGAACTTCAGTTTATTTTGATCAACAAAAACTGCCGTTTTACAAATATATTCATCAGTATAAAAAAAAAAGTAATATCAAACTATTGTTAAATAAGACGCATAAACTGTTTATAATGCTGCTGCAAAGGGAACTTATACATGAGTGCAGAAGAAACTAATTAATAATTCCGTTTAAATGTTTATTAACGCTAAAGTAAAAAGTTCAAATGTGACGCAAGCTTAGTGCTAACCGCTCAGTAGCATTTTGCCCGGCCAGCTAGCTCACCTGAGTCTCCGTCAGGTTCTTGTCTGGTCCCATCAGGTAGGCGGTGAAGAAAGGCTCCGAGGGCCGCAGGTTCGAGAAGAAGCCATATACACAGAGCAGCAGAGTCGGGTACACCACAGACATGTTGGACTCACACAGCATGACCTCCACTCCGCACTGACAGCGTTCTGCTTCTTCTTCTTTGTGCTGGTTAGTGTTACATGGCCAGCCTTTAGGTACACTACCGCCACCACCTGGTCTGAACGTGGAGCAACCCCAAAAAGAAAGAAAGGGAAGCTTCGGAGAGCGGGGGGAATTTTCCCCATTTACAGCAGTTTATTTCAAACCAGTTAAGATAATAGAACGCCTGTCTGTACATCATCTGAGCGTAGAGCAGTTATCCTGTGACCCTCCCTCAACCTGAGATCATTTCCAGGCGTCGCCAAATGGTTGTGGAGAGTAAAATAAAATATTAAAAAAAATAGACTTTATTGATTCCACACTGGAAAAGTACTCGTTACAGCAGCTCCAGATACAGCACAACAGATAAAAAATACACCTTAAATAAAAATGACATATGAAAAAAGTTATTTTAAAACCTAAGCGGCTTTTAAAAAACATTCTTAGAAGCCCCAACATTTTCAGTTTTCTTTCAATGTTCTATTAGTTCTTCTGTTTTGTTTTTTTTTTTTTTTTATAGTGTAGTACAAGACCGGTAAGGCTTACATAAGGCTCTGTGAATATAACAATAAATAATAAACTTAAAAAAAATTTTTTTTTACAGCACTTAAATAATGATCTAAACTTTAAAAATAAAATTTTTATTTAGTTTGCTTCAGAGAAATGAAATTTTACTGTATATATTTATACATTTTTCTCACACCTCTTAAAATCACCCCCCCCCAATCATTAAGCTCTGATGACCCATGGGGGTCTGGACCCTCAGGTTGGGAACCACTATTTTAGATGGCTTCTTTTACCACATACTAGCCCTCCCCAATAAATAACTACACAAATAGAATTCTGTTTGCAGTATTTGGGAAACTCTTTATTGATAAATGTACATTACTTTAAAATGTTCAAATGTTACCACTGAGCAGGTTATCAGAGACTGAACCAACAGGAAGTACAGAGTGAATATTTTATCCAACCAATAGACAACAGGGAAAGAAGAGCAAGGATTACTGAAGCAGGTATTTTATTTAGTTGTGTAAGTACTGTCAGAAACATGTTACTGTAATGAGCCAAATATAGTTTATAATTCACAATCTTATAAACAAAATAGACCAGAAATGCATCGCAGGATTTATTGAAGTACACAGAGACGCTTGTGGCAATAAAATCACTCTCTATTTGTTTTCGCAAAAATGCTGCACAACAGAGGCCACAGCCAACCTTCACACAGCTCTTAGACATAACAGGAAATACATCACGCTTGTAGAAGCAACACAAACTGGAAAAAAAAATGTCCCACAGTTCTGAAACAAGCTGCAGGGGAGAGAAAACGGTCCAAAGTTGAAGTGAAACACAAAAACTATAGAAGCCTGGCCATCAACACATTCAGAGAGTGAAGTTTTAAGACAAACTGGCATAAAGAGCTGATTTACAATAATGAGCTTCAGCCATGACTCCTGCAAAGTGCACTAGAATGCAAGCAATAACAGCCACTACAGTGAGGCATGATGGGAACAATATTATTAATAGTCAAGAAGCTTTTGTCAATGCTGCTGTCAACTACAGAGATGTTTTAGAAAGTACATTTCCTTCCAGTAGCTGTCCAAGTCCAAATCCACTATTTGTAGTTGTAAAATAAATGGATGTGCTAAAGGCAGTGGCGGGCACCAGTGTAGGAAAGGGCATGCTCGTTGTTTCGGTTTTACAACCCACCACTTTATTGTTTTGGTTCAGTCTCACCCAGTCTCATCCAGCAGGCAGCTGTTTCCAGGGAAAAAGCTCTGATAAAGTCACTGAGGCAGATATTTTTCTCAGGATTGGTGGTCTCCAAAAACAGAGCAAAAAGAAGGAGTTTGGACTTACATTCATCGAGTAACAAAACAAAAAAATAATTTAATGACTAACCTGGGTTTTTTTCAACCTGGAACATTTTCCCATGTTTTTTGTGTCAAAGTGACTAATGGAGACAACAGCCTTTGAATTCGGTCCAGTATTGAGAGAGCACTGCAACCTGCAGCCGGGAAACGGTTTACAACTTAATCCTTGTGGGGTTATGTGAACCAGCATTACGTCCAATATAAGCACCAGTAATTTGATCCCCGCTGGGATATTTGTTGTAGCTCTGACACTCGGTTAGACACATAGCAGATCAAGTGAAAGGAACAGAAATTCTCTTAATTCCTCGGTACATTTGTGTTGTCAGATACTTATAATTAAAATCGGAGCCTGTCAGTAACAAATACAAGCACTTTTAATGGATGTACACTGATGGTATGCAATTTCCCCCCCAAGGATTCTGTTTTGCAGCTGCAGGCTCAATACTGGACCAAACACAAAACTTGTTATCCTCATTAGTCACTTTAACAAAAAAATCATGGGAAAACAACATCCAGGCTGAAACCCACCTAAGTCACCCTTTACTTCTGTGTGGCCGATACTGAAGGCAGGATTTTTAAATCCAGGCCTGTTTTCCAAACACTTTGCACGAGGAGGGTTACATTTAATGCAGCGTGGAATGGGGTTAGTTTTAGTGGCAGCATCAGAAATCTTCTGAACAAGAACTGTTTGAGAGACACCAGAGGAACCGTCCAACTTTTGGGAAGAAGCCAGAGTCAGAGGAAACGATAGATATCAGTTTCACTTCCGTGTGTCTAGTACGGAAGTAGCTTAACACAATCACTGGAAGTAGGGGGAAACTACTAGCCAGCTTAGTCACAAATGAAAAATTCCACAATTTAAACAGTTGTTAGCCAGGATGCTATGAAGTGTGTTGTTTTTACATTTCTATTTTCCACAAGTGATATAAAAAGATACAACACGACCTTGATGAAAAGTGTATTTTTCATGCAGTTTTAAACTGATATTGATCTTCTTATCTGACTCTCGGTTTCAAGAAAAACAAGCCTGTTTCCCAAAACAACAGACTGTTCCTTCAACAGACTGTTTTGTCACATACCTCCAACATTCCTGCACACACAGAAAGTGTCTCAGCGTAAAACAAATACTCCACAAACCAATTGTTTTAAGACCAGACCAGATATAATCTCAACATAGAGGCAGGAGAGCTGATCCTTCCCACATGCACATGTTGCATTATTAGCAGAGGCAGATTCATGAAGCTACATGGTGAAGTGTCTTGTGTAGTCGTATTCTATTGTGGGAATGACAGCCTGGACAAACTTGAGAAAAATCAGAAGATACCTGAAAGTCTCAGTTAAGGAAAACACGGAGGAGCCTGGAGGGAAATTACAATACAGTAACACAGTGATGATGCTGTTACCATGACAATGTAGCATTAGAAGAAATGAATCACGCAAGCTAATGGGAGAATCCAGGGTTCAACCTAGAAATAAGGATATATTGAAATATATTGTGGTATAATACAAATTCTGGAAAATCTATTGAGAAGCTCCCCTTTACTGGACAGTCCATATGAAAGAGGCAGACAAGAAACAAGGGGGGTAGGGTTAGCTCATGCGACAGGCATGGTTATGTGGCATGTGCTGTAACCATCTCTTTTTATTTGAAATTCAAACTACAGTCTGAATGGTGGAATTATTCAGTGTTCCATGTCTGTAATGAAAAGTCACAGTGTAGATCAGTTATGTGTTACTTACAGTATAAGGAGGTCAGCACTGTGCACCGTCTACTGTATGGAAACACATTGACTAAGTACCCCATACACAGATCAGCCATAACATTATGACCACTGACAGGTGAAGTAAAAAAACACTTATCTGGTTATCATGGCACTTGTCAGTGGGTGGGCTATATAAGGCCGCAAGTGAACATTTTATCCTCAAAGTTGATGTGTTAGAAGCAGGAAAAATGAACAAGGGCCGAATTGTGATGGCTAGACGACTGGTTCAGAGCATCTCCAAAACTGCAACTCTTGTGGGGTGTTCCCTGGTCTGCAATGGTCGGTACTTATCAAACGTGCTCCAAGGAAAAGTGGTGAACCGGCAACAGTGTCATGGGTGGCTAGGGTGGGGAGTGAAGGCTGGCCCGTGTGGTCCAATCAAACAGATAAGCTAGTACTCAAATTGCTGAAAAAAATGAATGCTGTTTCTAATAAAAGGGTGTCACACAGTACATTGCAGTTTGTTAAGTATTGGGCTGCATAACATTAACAAACACAATTTGGCTGTTTAGCACCTCACAGGCCACAAATCCTTAGAAAAGATTTACTGTCGACAGTACCTTAATAACAATCAGCCAGAACTGCTGTGTTAACATGTAACATGTTATTACCACGAAAGGATACATGTGTACTCCCAGCTCTCCACCTCCTTCTGCCACAGTCTCAATGATCTTTTTCATCACTTCAGCATGTCTGAAAGTAAAGGTTACATTAGCCAAAACTTCTTGTCAAAGTGTAATTTTTAACAGTCATGATCAAACACCCATAAACGAATCCTTTAAGACTATCACTACACAAAAAAAACATTTAGATATTTTTTCTGTATGTTCATCATTTATTGTAGTATCTCAGTATTGTAAAGATACAGATACAGATGAGTAGGGCTTTAATATTACTGTTTATAGACTAGAGGCATTTAGTTTGCAGTCTCATGTGGTTTTAAAGAGCCAGTTGACATTAAATTGACCATTGCTATCCTCTGCCCCATTTTGGGACCTGTCAGTTTTCTCCTTTCCTGTATTTAGATATGTGCTGTAGCGTATTGAGCTAGGCTTGTCTATGTTGAAAAGATAACCACTTTTGAAAATGGTTAAAAGATAAAAGTGACATATACAGTATAGCTAGAGTCACATCTTAAGTTAGCTAATGCTAGCTAACCAGCAAGCTAATCTACATCAATTGCTAACTAATTAGCTTCCACTTTGCTAACATTATCACTCAGATGTAACTAGCTAGCTAATGATTATTGTAGATTAGCTAGCAAAACACTTGCTAACTAGCTAAGTAACCAGCTAACTAGCCAGCTAACAACTGATGTAGATCAGCTAGCTTGTTAGCTAGCATTTTGCTAACATTACCTGACTTAAAATGTCAGCTAAAGGATTAGCTCTGCATGATCAGGCAACCAAAGATCATTGAACCGGCTGGTTGGAAGCTATTATAATTTATAACTCACAGACAATGACGGGTAGTGAACAAAATGTCCACAATAAAACATCTATACATAAGTTACAATAATGATGGTGAAATTGTTCTTCAAGTTCTGTCTGACCTGCAGGGGTGGACGGAGCACATGGCAGGTGGAGGAAGGTGTGGGTGGTTCTCAATAGTGACTGTCTTCTTCACGTGGTCCTGGCTGATGTCCTCGTACATCTGTTCTACAGTCAGTGGTTGCCTGTCCTGGGAAACACCACATCAGCTTGATGAACTCCGGAGTCTTTCCCTAGCATAGCTGACAAAAATCATGTACTGCAGCTTTAAGAAAAAGAATACTAACTCCACATTATTGGCTTCCATGTTTATCAAAACTCTGTCCTAAAAATTAATGTTATTTGAATGCTACAAAGATGTATAGTGAACTGTGTAAAATCTGAGATTCTCTAAATGTGATTTAAATATTTTACTATATGACAAATGCCTCCTGTCTCCTATAGAATGCTGAAGGAATGAGTCCCAAACATTGACAGCATATATAGGTCCCAAAACCCAGAAATGACGACTCTAAGTCAGTGGATATTTGACTCGGTTTAAGCTTAAGAGATTTTCACGCTTTGTTTGGCAACATTAAATATGTCAAAAATCATAAAAGTGGTGTTAATTTGTGAAGATTATCTTGCTTAACAGAACATAAAAGTATCATAAAAATTTGTTTGCAACAGAGCTTATTTCTGCAAAATTCAAGCCAATGAGAAATCCCATTGGCTTTTTGTCATAGGAATCAGAACGAAGCTATCTTCTGGGTTGTTCTAATATGTCATCCTTGCAGCACTCTATAGAATAGAAAAACGCTTCCATTCTTATACTGTACTTTTTCAGGTACATACTTCATCATATCCAAACAGCCAGAGTCGAGGGGTCTGGTAGTATTTATCATACGTGATGTACAGGTCATATGTTCTAGTCTGAAGGATGGCATCTTCACTCCCAGGCTCTGCTTTGGTTTTAGTTTCCACCATTTTACTGGTGTCCAGGGTTGCCTAGACCGAGGACAGAAGTTTAAGGTGGAAGTTAGGTTGATGATAACAGATATTAAATCACACAATAAATAACATGTTGCAACCCTTTCGAGCTGTCTACCTCATCTGTTTCCAACAAGCCACTTTCCTCGTATTCTGAAATGACAGCATTAAAGACAACATGAGCAAGTGAAAGAAACAAAGTAACTGCTCATTACTGGAGGGTATGAGTAAGATATGAATACCTTCCATATCTGCTGCTTCTCCATCTTCATCATCATCTTCATCATCATCCTCACAACATGCTGCAGATGTGGCATTCATATTCTTGTCCTAGAGGAATTCAAAGTAAAAAGGATCCATTTGGAACTTGCACTACAGTTGAAACAAAGTGGTAATGCTCGATTCTCATAAACATCAGAAGACTAAACACAATTTCAAAAGGTCTTTATATGAACCTCAGGACCAAAATGAAAAGCATCTGAACTAGCTAAGTAAGTGGACATTTTTAAAGAACGCACACACTATATGCGTTCCCTGAAGTCAAGAATGAACCTACACGCTAAACTGAACTGAACCTCTGAGTGTGAGACCATTATTCTCTTCTCAACAATATGGCAGATAGTAATGGCAAATCTTTGAATGTAATTTTTTAATGCCTTGAGCAGCAAAAACAATATTCTGAAAGCTGAACCTGGGCACATAAGCCTGACTTTATCATCATGGCTACATACTATTAGTGGCAAGTGTAAAAAAACTGGTTTATTCTAATTTGGGTCAACAGAACCATTTACAACAATAATATGTTGGGTGATATTTGCTATCTGTTGTACGTGAACACATGACATATTATCATCTTTTAAGCTGAACTTGTTAGCAAACAGTTGCTTATTTCAAGATTCAGCAGAGCATCATGATCATGCATTTGGAGACATGTTTGTGTCCATGATAAATGTCCGATATTCACTCTCTTTTAGCTCTGTTTTTGGTCTCTACCATGTCCTGAGGGAAAGTTCTGGCTCTTCAGATGCTAAATGATCCACTGATAATTCTCTGTAGATTCATAAGAGACACCTTTCACATTGTCTTTTGACGCATTATTATTAGAAAAATATTGATTATAACCGCTTTTAGTTTACTAAACTATAATTTACGTTTGAAATTTTTGGATTTCACATAGTATTTAGAATCTACGGAAGTATACTGCATTCACTTGAGAAAAAAATGTTTTCTTTGTTTTCTCTCATGGGGGTTAAGAGCCCCTGGGCATGGAGGGCCTACTGGAGGTATGTTGTTAATTCAGAAAAACAGAGAACTTTTTTTTTCATAAAAAAGTATTTCAGAATTTTTAGATATAACTCATTCATTCAGAAAAACAGAGCAGATTTGTATTTTTCAAAGTGAATGGAATAAACTTCTGTAAGAATCAACAGAATACCAAAAAATATACAAGTGTACCTTATTATTGTCCAGTGAAATTTCTCGTACAGCATCTGTGACTCCTAACACACCTGCTGAAAAACAGTCAGAAACTATTCAGACCATCTTTAAAAACTCTATATACGATGACACTTACTAAGGTCTCACTATAGTTGTCTTCATTTTTACATAAAAAACTGACAACATGACATATTCTTTTTAAGCAAAGTTGGTTATACTGATCTTGTTCTAGTCTTTACAGTCACTTAATTAAGGATTAAGCTTCAAAAGTTTCCAGAACATCTAGGCAACAGACATGATATTTTAAGTCTAGCCTCAGTTCTCAGATACTGTGATTTCCTTGTCATCACACTGAATGCACCATTAACTATTCACCTAAACAGTTTAGGGTGATAAATATGGTTATCTTTGACCATTAAAACATATGGGCAGCCGTCACCTATTCTGTGTTACCATGTTTGGTTCAGGAGATATGATGCAAAATACATCATTCTGTTACGGCAGAAAGTAAAAATGCCACAAGGCATTTTTGCAATGTCTCCTTTGAAAATGCTCTAAATAAATGCTCCAAACTGCACATGTATACCCAGTTTCAAGCTTTTATTAAAAAGTGAACATTTCCCCTCACATTTGGCACATATAATCTGGATCAGATGCAAATAGTCTGCAGCAAATAGGAAAGTAAATATATTAATCGTACACGTTTGCACATCAGTCCATCCTACATGTGTTTCTGACATGGAAAAACGGAACTAGATGCAGCCATACTCAGGATGAAATGTAGATGATGAGAAATGATGTCCAACCTGAGTTGTGGTAAGTGTCCACCCAGCCCCCATCTCCATCATCCTCTTCTATGATGGCTTCCAGCTCATCTGAATACTCCATCTGTTTACAACGCTTATAACAGGGAACTGCAAATACAGAGTCAACACAGAGAGGTAGGGTTAAACAAAACCAGATCTGGTGATGTTAGGGATAAAAATCTTCTTTTGCTGGCTGCCAAAACAAATGTATGGGATAGTTCAGATGAAGAAATGAGTCTGTGTTACAGCTCGACAATGTAGCTGCAACCAGTAGTAGTAGTTTGCAAAACTGAAAATGAAGAGCTATTGCACAGCTGCAAAGTATTAAGGGAATTTCAAGAGTTTAGTTAAAATCAATAAGCAATTAAATTGAAAACATTTGAGAACATTTAGTAGATTATTGATTTGTTATTGAAGATTATATATATGTATGTTATATATATATATATATATATATAAGATTTAAATAAAATTAAAAATGTAACATAACAGCTAATAACTATTTGATACGTAAAGACTCAAAACACAGCTGGTGATTGTTGGAACAGTGGAAAGACTAACACAGATGTTTTTGGTGAGTTTTATTTTGTTTCTGTCCACTTAGAATTAAGTTATGATGTTACAGTGATATGCTAGTTAAAATGGCCATTTTTGTCTATGGAATCCTATGCAAGTGATAGCGATATTACTGCTGTTTCTGGTCAAACAAAAGGTCTATCTCTGTAGGGGTCCTTTCCTTCCCATAATGTTGTCAGACACTAAGAATAAAGATCTGAGCCTGAGTCAGTGGCAAAAACAGGCACTTTTAGTAGACATACTGACGTGCGCATTTGTCCCCAAGGATTAACATTGGCTTAGACTGTAGCAATTGCAGCCCTTTTCACAGATATTTATATCATTATATATTATATTCTGTGAATTAAGTGTTTATTTTGACCAAACCAGTGTTGGTGATTGTTGGAAAGAGTGTGGAAAGTCTAAAAAGAAAGTTTTGGTGAGTTTCATTTTGCTTTTTGTTTTTTTAAGAAGCCATTGCTCCACTGCAACATCCAGTGTAAAGTGAATTTAGTATATATAAATGTCAATTAATAAATAAATTCTTAAAAATTGAATAAAATGATTTAAGGGCTATTCAATTTCACTTTCATGACTCATATTTTATTATGTGTCATGCCATTACATTCCCACTCAAAATTATTTTACAGTTCTTTTTTTATCCGCATTGTAATTTAAAGATGCATCTCTTTAATGCAGAGACACTTAGCCAGTTTGCACACTGCAAATCACATTAGGTCAAACCCATGGAAATTTTAGAGTTACTTCACTGGGGAACTTTTATCTATGGGGAACTGGAGAGTTGTTTATGTAACAAATACAAATTGTTGATGTGAAAGTGAGTAGCTTATAGGTGTGGAGGAAAAATTAGAGGTCCATGCTTTAAATCCATTTCTTACCATTGCGTGTCAAGAGAAACTGTTTATCCTGAGGCAAATATGGCTTCACCTTGACCTCTTCCCCACTGGCCCTTGGGAGACAGAATCACAGAGATAAAAACATTATTCCAGGCCATGTATTTTGTGCTCATGATACTGTCACTAAAAAACACTGGTCGCACATTCCCTTACTTTAAACTTGACTTAATTCACATTAATTTCAAGTTTTATAAACCACTGTTTTAGGTTTGCTTTCATATGCCTTTTTAAAGGAGGAACATACGCTTAATGACTGAAGTGTAATGTGTTTGGGCAACACAAATCAATGAGTGGAAGAGGTTTAGACAATCACATGCCAACAGGGATGTGTATCATTTAGATTTTTACAATAAAAATGCCAACACAGTATCAGACTTCTGGTGCCAAAGAAAAAACTTTAGACATAAAAGACACAAAATAACTCAACAATAGGGAAAATTCTCTCTTTAATTCCATTTTCAGTTGTTGATAATGTGCTACGTGGTGACAATAAATGGTGTGATGCAACTAGGGTTTCTTCAAGTGGAATATTGCGCTATACTGTGAAATTCAACAAGAGGAACAGAGAAGTGAGCATTCAAGAGCCACAACAGGTCAGGTATTGTTACTGTGAAGCCTTACAAGTTACACAGAATCAGAACTGATTGCGTAAAGAATCATTACCACAGTACTAACATTACTATCAGCAGTAACCACAGTACTAACATTACTATCAGTAGTAACCACAGTACTAACATTACTATCAGCAGTAACCACAGTACTGACATTACTACCAACAGTAACTATAGTACTGACATTACTACTACCAGAAATCACACTGACTACTTTGACATAACAGTAGCATTTTCTACCAACATACTACCATCTGTCCTACATTGTATGAGTACCTTGGTGGTACTACACACGTGGACTAAATTCAACTTGAAACTGACAAAAGTAATAATCATAATTTTTGTCCATGCCAGTTTCATTAGTTTCTTTTTTTAAATGATTCTGTTGAACCACAATTCAAAAACAATGCCTGATTTTCATTAGTTAATTTTCAGTACATTTTTATTTATTTCAAGTTATTTCAGCGACCACTGTGGGTTTTCCTTACTTTACTGAAAGGGTACCAACAATTTTGTCCACGTGTGTATATACACATACCACATATACCACAGAGACAAACAAACAATACAAGATAATAAAATAACGACCTATTTGAAAGTTGATCTGTGAGCTCCTTCTTCATGTGACTACTCTCCCAAACATCAACAACACATCCAAGAGCTAATAATCATTGTAGACACACTTACTATGACGGATTCATTTATGTGTGATTCAGCTCCGAGTATACACTCACCATTTCCATGTGGGACAGTGGTGAACCAAGTGATCTCCAGCTGCTACAAACTAAAATACAAAGGAAGAAGATTAAGCATGAACCTTTAACAGACAAGTTGTATGATTTAGAGAAAGGTAAAATAATAATCAAAAATGATAGATGGGCCTTTAACAAGCATGTTCTCACCTCCTCTGGTGTAATGACTCCAGTCTCTTTGAATTTCGATTCCTAAGATTAATAATAAAAAGTCATTAACATCCAGCTGTAAGTGGACGTGGTGCGCATAAAGCAGAATTGTGCAAAAGATTATATGAAGGGTCGATATTCCTTTAGGTCTGTTAGCTTGTATCTAATCACTGCTTTAGTGAACACTCGCTAAATGAATACTGTTACTGTGTTACTGTGAGCTACTGGCTAGCACTGATCATCTGTTCATGTGTTTATGACACCACATAGTAGCCACCACCTATCAACAAGCTAGCTCATGTAATGTAAGTTTACCTTCAACACTGGGGTGAGAAACTCAGCCACTCCGAGAGCCGTGCCTTTCACTGTGTTTATCACGTTCTGCATCTTGTAGAGTCCCTTTTTGATAAAAAGCGTTCGTTTTCTAAACCCGTCCTGTCAAAATTATTTTGACATAGCTCCTCAAGCAGGGTGCCAGCAAGAACAAATCACATGATACGTCTGAACGCTTCCGGTTATGAGACTCTCGCGAGGAGTGAGGAGGTGACATGAATGCGCGTGAAACTATAGCGTTAGAGAGCGTGTAGTCTGATTATTATTATTATTATTATTATTAAAGGGGATGTGTCTGTTGCTACATTTGCTAACATTTCAGACTGTTTGCTATGTTTAGGTGTGAGTCAAGTTGCTAGGCTAAGCTAGCAGTGCGTATGCTGCTTCATACCTAGCAAGCTGTCAGTATGTGGAGGTTCTCAGCGAGGTCAGTGATACGGAAAGCAAAGGTCCTCCGCGGGCTTCCCGCAGTCAACGCTTTCAAATTCAGGTCGAATGGATCGTGTGGCAGTGTTTCAGGGACGAAGTGGGTGATACCCAGTGGGTTTGACACGGGTTTGAAGGCTTTTAACAGCCTGACTAAACAGAAAGAGCCTCTCGTTCTGGCAAGAGAGGGAGTAGCTACCTGGTACGGAATATGTGATAAATATAGACCGCATTGCCCATATTCACAGCCGCATAATAACACGGAACTTCATATGTGTTGTGTCTCAGGTACAGCTGTGGACCCACTGTGTACGACCAGGCCCACCTGGGTCATGCATGGTACTGGTATAAACACCTTGTGTACAAACTAAAGTGTAAAATGTGCCTGAGTTAAATAACTTTATGTCTTGTCACAGCTCTTATGTCAGGTTTGATATCGTGCAGAGGATTTTGTCCAGGTTGTTTGGAATCACTGTCATCCATGCTATGGTCATCACTGACATTGATGACAAAATCATCAAGAGAAGTTTGGAGGTAAGATCACATGAGCTTTTCTTTCTTATACACATTTTCCTTTTTATTGGAAGTCTGAACAATAGAACAAATACAGGGAATACTTTGATTGGTATGCAATCTAAAAGAGATGAACACCCATATACGTGTACATCCCAAGACAAACTAGGGGAAATGAAGGAGATGAGCTTGTTAAATTGTAACATTAGCAGCCAATTGCACAATTATTGTTGTCCATTCTTCATAGGGGGGTGGGTGCTATACTGATGTATAGCTGTTGGGAAAGCCCATATATAATCCATCTCAACTCAAATGAGGAATTTGTAAGATTTGCTGGAATTTTCACTATATTCTGACACTAGTACATGAGACTGATGATCTGCAAGAATCCACTGGGCCTGAAGGAAAACAACGAGCTGAGAAAGATAGTTGATTGTTGCGGTTGTCAAATACAGATGCTGTGGGATTTTCTATCTCATGCACTACTGTCAGGATATAGTAAAAGTATATGTTGGGCAGAAGCACCATTCTGTTCACATCTCCAGCAAGAGTCTTCCACTCACATAGTTGTTGTGGTGTCTGATCCATCTGTGTATTATTTTTGGTGAATTAACCTATTGGCCATTGACTGCTGTCTTTATTAGCTTTGTTGAAAACATGTTTCATTTGTTTCCCTTGTTTTATAGGAAAATGTTTCCACAACCATCATATCCACAATGTATGAGGATGAATTCAAGAGGGATATGTTGTCATTAAAGGTGTGTGGTTAGGTCACAATGTCTTGTTACATTAAAATGACATTTAATTTACAGACCACCTTCAAGCCTGATATAAATGGTAATCACTGTATCTATAAACATGTATTTGTATTCTGTTATTGTTTTGAGGTGATTCCTCCTGTAGTGTATTTAAGAGTCACTGAGAACGTGCACCATATTGTTGCATTCATTGAGAGGATCATCCAGAATGGACACGCTTATGCAACAAAAGAAGGTAATTTTTTATGAATTTGTTAATATTATTTCTCTTATGAAATAATGGCTGTATTCCCATGGTACTTGAGTCAACATTTGGGAAATGCCGTGATTGCAGGTGACGTGTATTTTGACATCCAGTCCATTGGTGATCGATATGGCAAGTTTGGGAGAGCTGTGGAATATCAGGGAGAACATGGTAAGTGTCTGTGTCGGCTTCAGCAGTGTCATTGATTTTGTTAAATTAGAGGACAGGTGTATATCACTGAAGCCAGTTCTTTTGAATAGATCGAGCAAAATGTCGTTATTCTTGTTTAAAGGAAATCTCAGATTTCTTCCAGCTGAAATGCTCAAACTGTAAAGGAGAACAAGGAATACAATGCCTAGTCCCTCTCAGAACTATTTTCATAGTTTTAGCTTCAGCTATAAAATATAGATAGAATGAAATTGTTTCTTCAGGGCCGATGCATATAAGGATTATTAGTAATCAAGGAAACTAATAATAAAGATTAGTGTCAAAGTTTAGAATAACTAGTGGTGGAGTGCAAAATTTATTTATACCTCCACTACATTTTGGAAGCAAATATTGTACTTTACTCCACTATATTTATTTGATAAATGTCGTTGCTAGTTACTTTGCAGATTGACATTATTAATACAAAATGTTAATCAAGTAATAAATTATGATTAAGCAACCAAGCAGTATAAAGTAAGTAAAGTGCTCAACACATGAATGCATCAATCATTATAATCCAATATAGATATTTACAATATGTTTAATATTAAATATTAAATTATTACTCTACTATTACTTGTGAAGATCTAAGCAATCAGATAGTGTTGTGGGCGGGAAAGAGGACGAGAGGCAGCTGCATCAGAGCCGAAGTAGCGCTTAGTATTTTTTCAGCAATCACATTTTAAAAATAACAATACCGTTATTAGAAAAATTTAAAAAAAGAGTTATGACATTTATTTTCTGTAGTTGTTCTTTCTGTTTTCATTTCTCAAATTGTCTTTGTTACCAATCAGAATTCTTCCCAAGAAACGATTAAAAGTTCTCAAATTTGGCTTTTTAAGAGCCACACACACTGTGATTACTGGCACTTCTGGCTCTCTATTAGGCAGACTATATGTCACCTTTAACAAACTACACATTTCTTCAGGCAGCGCAACTAAGCGAGACCCACGAGATTTTGCTCTTTGGAAGCACGCAAATCCTCAGGAACCATACTGGGACTCTCCGTGGGGCAGAGGAAGACCAGGCTGGCATATCGAATGCTCTACCATCGCTAGGTTTGGATTTACAATAACCTGTCTGCTTCATTTAGTCTCTTACTATATGTTAGTGATTCAGTCCAGTGATTCCCAACCTGCTGTACTTATACGATATGACTACATGATAAGTGGACGACCTGCTCGACCTCTGAGCCACAGTCCAAAACTAGCACTGGTTTTAGACGTACTTCTAACACTAACAGGAATGATAGGAAAGGATTTTGGTACAATTCATACTCAACTAAATTTTATTTATGATTGACTAATACTTTGAAGCCCAGTTTAATGCAGTATCTATCTAGTTGAAAGTAATGCAATCTAATCTAACAGCTCTACAATAATTATTTTATGGAGGTTCTAATCTTCAGAGGACTGTGTACGATCATTCGAGAGGATATGTTTGGCTTGTATAATCTTATGTTTCTAATATCTAATCTACCCTCAGTGGTATAAATGATTTGCATTGGTTTAAGCAAGGTGTACTCAAAAGGTTGTAAAGACGAAATGTGAATGCAGTATTTTTGTCCAGTGGGCAAACTCCTTCCTCTACTCAGGTAAATCGGTTTGGCTCTGTAGCAAAACATTCATTTGCATTTTCCCTTTTCATATCAATAAGATTTATTAGTAATTAGTAATAGTAATTATATTGCGTGCTTTCAGAATCAGTTGTCTCTGTGGTGGTTTCAGCTCAGTGTTTGGGAGTCAGCTGGATATCCACTCTGGAGGTATCGACCTGGCCTTTCCTCACCATGAGAATGAGATCGCTCAGAGTGAAGCCTATCACCAGTGTGGACAGTGGGCAAACTACTTCCTCCACTCAGGTAAATCCTCAACCTCAATCCTCTTGACTAAAAAATCACATTGGAACCATTGTGTCCCGAAAGTACGGGTGCTTGGGGGGGGAAAAATTCAAATACTTAAAAGTGGATTTACTGAAGAATAAAGAGTGCTTGAATATAGCCTGTGATTCCAGAATTTTATACATTAGTGCTAGACCAAGGTTGATACACTTTCATAACCATAAAGTAATAAATAAGTATGGTTGATATGTTTTGTATTTGTAACTATTGATGAAAAAAGAAGGGGTGCACTGAGGCCAGACATGAACATTCAGTATCAATATCTGAATATTCAATTTTTTCAAATTGAGATTTTGCTTACACTCAAAACCAAAAATCTCCAAATTCGTAATCAGTACAGCTACCAAATCTGCATCTCAGCATTTCATCCATTTCTGTGAAGAAAACTAAATGACATTGTTATTTTTAATGTTCAGATAAATATTTAGGATCTCAACTTGGTTGCTGATAAACAGCCGTGTTCTGCATTAGAAAAGTCAAAACCTCCACAGAACTAATAGAACAGTGGCCAAGCATCAGGAAGAACAAAACACTGAATTTGTCAAAAAAAGAAGCCTATTAAGTATGTATGATTGTGAAAAAAAACTAAATACACACATAGAATTGTGTAAAACATTATAAACAATATCAGTAAAACTCATCTCTAATGCAATATTCACATAATCTGCTCAAAATCTATCAGAATTGCTAATTTTATACAAACTTCCTGCAGTTATTGTGTTCAGTATTTCATCAATATACAACCAATATACAGTTGTTCTGTAATGTTATTGTTATGCATTGAAGATAATATGAAATGTCCATAAAATGTGTCAGTTTAGTCAAAAGATAGAAAAGGGGTCCCTTAAGACAGACGACCACCCACCTAGAGCCGAAGGATCTGTCCTAGGTTTCTGCCTTTTAACAGGTAGTTTTTCCTTGCCCTTGTCGCCTAGTGCTTGCTCATGGTGGTACTGTTGGGTCTCTGTAAATAATGTTTTAAAGAGTTCGGTCTAGACCTGCTCTATTTGAAAAGTGTCCTGAGATAACTTCTGTTATGAATTGGCGCTATACAAATAAAATTGAATTGAATTGAATTAAGGAAAAAGGTTAGGAACCACTCACCAAGGACCAAATAAACCAGAAGATATTCACAATTGAAAAGCTGAAATCAGAGATTTTTTCAAAAGCCACTTAAAACAATTAATTGATCATCAAAAAGTTGCAGATTAATTCAATAGTTGACAAATAATCTGCTAATCCTTGCCGCTGTAGTCCTCTGTGAGAACTCTGGGCACTGCTGCACAACTCTGCATATGTCAAGTCAAGAGGCTTCCCCTCAAAAGACTGCCACACTTAGTGTTTCTGTTTGTAAATATGTGCACCTGATTGGTTGTTATTGTTTTTAGGACACTTGCACCTAAAAGGCAGCCCAGAGAAAATGTCTAAATCTTTAAAGAACTATGTCACCATCCAGGTAAAGTCATCATGAATTATTCATCACCTATTGAGTAAATCAATCAATTTCTGTATCTTCCATGTTGTATATTGACGTTCTGTTTTTGTCTTCCATCAGGATTTCCTGCAGTCTTACTCTGCCAATGAGTTCCGTATGTTTTGTCTTTTGAGTAAATACCGGTCAGGTAGGAAAACAATTAATTTTTTTTTTTACTGTTTCTTTTCCCCAGTGCTATGTGATATGAAGACATTTTGAATCCATATGTTTATCATTTAAAGGCAGAAATAATTTTTAATTATTGGTACATTTATACATAACTATATTAGTTTTAAACAGTGTTTCTTAATGCATGATGATGATGATGAAAGAAGTGGCAAATTATTCCAGTGGCAGAGTAATGAAGCAGGTTGTAGACTGTGTTCGTTGCAGTAACATGATTTATGTGCTGTCTCCACAGGTATTAACTACAGTGACAGCAGCATTTCGGAGGCTCGGACCTCTCTGGGAACCATCTCCACCTTTATCCATGATGCTCAGGCCTACATGAAGGGTCAGCTGCAGTGTTCACCTGTACAGGAAGCTTTGCTCTGGGAGAGGTAGTTACTTCCTCCACAGTTTGAATGATTCATTCATGGTTTGATTCTTCATCATATTTGTTTCACTTTCTGTTAGACTGACTTTCTGTTGAGTTCTCAACCCATATTATCTCTGTGTGAGAGTAAACCTCATTAAAATAGTATTTCATGTGAAATGTCCAAATTGGCGATTGACACTTTAACCATGGGAAAGTAAGTATAGTGTACAATATTTGAAAAACAGCTAAAAAGTGTGTGCAGGTTTGATGTGTGGGAACATATGGAAAGTGCATCATTTGGAGGGTAAGGTTTTTTATGTGTTGGCTTGAACTGTGCATCACTTGCCTGTTGTGGCATACATGATGATATTTTCGGATTGTCCATCAGTCTTTCTGCCATCTGGCATAAATGGCCCACTAGGACAAGGATGAACTGATTAAATTTTGGTGGTCAAAGATCACTGTGACATCACAAATGAATTGGTGACACTTGACTTTAAGCTCAAAGTTCATTGTGACCTCAAAATGACCTTGACAGACATGTCTTTGGTCAGAGAAGAATTGACGTAGTAATTACAACAACATTTTATACAGTTGTTTACTTGGATCCAATGAAGTGATGATATTTTTTCATTCAAAAAGTCCAATGTCAACTTTATTGTGGCATCATAATATCCGGGAAAAACACTTTTTTGACGCTTATTCAACACCATAACTTAGGGACAGGTTGGGAGATTGTCAAAATAGTTCACAGTTGATTTGACACTGAATTGACTCTTTTAGTCAAAAGAGTCATTCACAATGACCTTTGAGTCCAAAGGTCATTGTGAATGAGTATGAGTCTGGACAGATCTGGGCAGAGAAACTGCAACTTGACTTGTAACTTGGTTGGAGGAAGCATCCATCCAGTTCTTGTTTGTTTAAAGGTTTGCCTCTAAAAGACATTCCCATTGTTACAAGGTTCTTTGAAGTCTATATTTGTTTGTCCCCCTAAAAAACAGAACAGGTAAGAAAGTATTATTTATTTCTTCTTCTAGTTATGTTTGAGCTGACTGGGAGAACTTGTGTTTCTTCAGGTTGACTGAGACTAAATCCAGCGTGATGAAAGCACTGGCAGACGACTTTGATACCCCGAGAGCCATGAGTGCTTTGATGAATTTGATTTATCATGCAAACTGCCAACTCCATCCTGTTTCTGAGGTAACTTGCTGTGCCTAACTGCACACCTCTCTTGGAAATACATAAACACACTGAACAACAACATTTTACATTGCTAAGTCTTCAGCCACCCCAGAAGGGGAACAAGAATGTAATTGCGAAGGGGAAAGTTGGATAGATCGCTGACTGTATGACCCCAGCTAGCAGAGAAATAATATCTGTGTATATTGTACCCATTTAGTGTGATGGAGCAGCTCGGAGCCCTGCCGTGTTTGCAGCGATGGTCAGCTACATCAGAGATGTCTTGGATGTGTTTGGGATAAATCTGATGCACAGTAAGGTCAGTACACCTTTTGTCATTTTTTTTGATTCTCAACTGGTGGCAGGGCAGCATTTGTGTTAATGAGTAGTCATCTTACATTCCCTCCCCTCTGCTGTCCCGCCTTCACATGCAGGAGTCTGATGCTGTGAGTCCTCAGGGAAGTCTGGAGGGCGTCGTGGAGCAGCTGACCCGTTTCAGAACTGAAGTTCGAGCATTCGCACTTGCTCGTCAAGATTGCCTGACCGCTGGATCTCTCAACAAACCTGGACTTAACCCAGAGAGAATCCCGCTCCTCAAAGCTTGTGACACCCTCAGAAACAACCTGGCACCCTTGGGTGTGCTGATAAAGGTAAGCTGGGTCAGCTCACATCAAACTGAAAACTGAACTGTGGCAACATGCAGCGTTTATTCTGATATCAGATATTTCAAGTATAGTTTACAGGGATATTTATTTTTCTTGTTTTCAGGATAGAGGAGCCAACTCGACGTGGGAGATCACTCAGAGAGGACAGGGAGTCCAGGATAAAGACCAAGAGACATCCAGCTGAAATCCACCTCAGCCTCTGAGACTCACTTTTTATTTCAGGCTTGTGGACTGAAAGACCTTTGAAAAGAAGAGACCAAACAATCCTGATTCCATGAGAACAGAAACAAACTTTAGGTTATAAACGCCTGATGTGCCTGTCATCAGTGTATGGACTCATATTCCTTCAGAAGTCAGAAGATATATTATGTAATAAAATCTGTCTATTTAAGCACAGTCATAGATTTTATGTTCATTAGTTGTGTGTTTCTGTGGTGCAGATTTGTTTTGGATGATAAAACTTGTGTTGAAGATCTGCCTCAGAAAACCCACTAATCTCTTATCACAGTGATGACAGAGCCACTCAGTATTAAATACTGGCCCTAGATCAGGTCCTGTGCTGATCGTACAGGACTATAATGCTGAGTGTTGAAACAAATGCATATTAAAGGAACAGTTCTGACATTTCAAGAATATCATTGGAGTAAGAGGAGTAAATGGATACAAAGAGAGTGATTCAAGTTGTATGCAGTAGAGACTCGTGATAACAAGGGCTTACGTCTAGCTGGTGTTAACAGTAGGTGAAGGGGTAAATACAGGCGGCCTCTGCTTTTGAGAGACAAAGTGTAGGAGACGTTTCAAAAATGGCCAGCAGGGGGCATGATTAACTTAGTTACAAGGAAATTAATGAAAAGATTGTAAGACAGAATATTTTTACTTTGCTGTATGACCAGAACATAAACATAAGTAGCTAGGGTTCCCAAACCTCATCCCTTGGAGGGCCAGAGCTCAGTGATGTCAATGATCAAAGATCGTCTTTGGTTGATGGTCTGTCACATGACCTTCCTGTCTGCCGCTTTTTATCAATGACTACAGGTGGACTACAGGTGGACAATGTAAATTACATCACCTGCAGAAAAACCTCTGTTGCAGTTTAAGTAACTAATGAAGTAGTTGGTTGTTTCAACAAAGCCAGTTATATTTGTGTATAAATTCAAACTTCAAATTTGAAACCCAAATTCACTCCTTGTGAATGGGAAACTTTATTGTGCTTAAAATGAAAGGGTGAGGACATAGGCATTGGACATCTCCATGTTAGGTGTTAATTTCATGATCTGTATGACACAACCACCATGAAGGTCACAGTAAAAAAGTCCAACAAACGCTTTGACAAAAATATGAATCTCAAACTGGACTTTTGATTTTTATTTTTTCCCCACAACAAAGCAAAGTCACTGTATCATATTGTTGGGCTTAATTTCATGTCATACACAGTTACTGTGTCTTCATTTCAACTTTTAAATGTCTTTTTGAAGCCAATAGCAGTCCTCGATGTGCTTTTCACCAGCAGCTTAGAGAAAACTTCAGACGTTACTCTTCAGCAGTCTCATAAAGACTGTGGTCCAGGTGTCCTGCATCAGTGAGGGATCTGTCAGGCAGTGCTGCGGCTCTCAGGCGTCAGGTTGATGAGAGAGTTACTGGCCTGAGCCAGCTCTGTAATGGAAACTCTGCCTCTCTGTCTGATGAACTGAGCCACTGAATCCAGCTCCTCTGGAGTGATGGAGATAAACTTCCCTCTGTCATCAATCACTCCTGCAGGACACATACATCGCATTATATATATAAAAAAATTTTAAAAAGTATCTCTCAAACTTTTTACACCATATTAGTACCACTGTTATGACTGACATTAAAATACAGTATTGTAGGCCAACACTGTTCAGCTATAGGCAGTTCACAAAGGAGGCTGGTTTATTCCTTTATTTGTTTATTTAAATATTGTAGACTTTGCTCAGCCACAGACATGGTGTACAAAGAAGTACCACTACAACTGATACTTGGTGTCAGCATGGTGTAATGAATCATGGATGTATGCACACCCTATGGTGCATGAAAACTCTGTAGCAGGCTGATGCTGGAAAAAAAATACTACAGGAGAAGCAAAACTTGTTTTGAATTACATTTCAAGAATATCATAGTTTAGTATTTTCATTCGACTGGATGTCATTTGATAAAGTGTTTTTTTCCCAAAAAACTTCATGGATTCCTCCATAGACCACTAGAGGGAGATCACATACCACAGGTAGTTGTGTATTGTGTGTGTATGTATACTGTATACGCATTTGGAGGAAAAAGCTCAAAGGGATGTCTTCGAATCCCGTGTTTTGTCCAACCAACAGTTTAACAACAACAACTAATTTTGTTTTCTATTATATATGACGAAGAAAAGCAGAAAATGCTAGATAGTCGGTAATGTTGGCAAAGAGTAATTAATCTGAGGAGCATCATCCATATCAGCCCTGGTCACACTGACCTGTGAGGGAACCTTCAGCTAACAGGTCCTGCAATCTGCTAATAGCATCCTGTGTCCTCATCCCAAATTGAGAAGCCAAGTCCTCCAGGAGGACCACCTTAGAACTCTGTAGGACAGAGGGGACACTGTTCAATACAGTGCATTCACATCAGTACAGGGTGGAGGGTGTGGAATGTATTAGCTCTCACCTCGATGTACTGGATGAATTCTTGCAGCAGGTTGCGTGACTGAGTAAAGAACACAAACAAGTTGTTATATTTAAAAGTCAAAGGACAGAGAGAGTGGAACGTTATAATGATACAAGCTCAGCAGAGATGTGACCTGGTCCTCAGTGAGCTGCTCCTCCTCTCCCTGGTCTTCTATGACGAAGGAGGCTTTGAGTCTTAAGTACTCCTCCTCCTCTCGTCTCTCCTGCTCCTCTTTAGCCCGGCGCTCATCCTCCTCCTGAATAAACACCAGCACAGAGTCTCAGCATCTCCTTGTATGAACAAGAGTGAACAGCTGGTGAAGTGTGTGTGTGTGTGTGTGTGTGTGTGTGTGTGTGTGTGTGTGTGTGTGTGTGTGTGTGTGTGTGTGTGTGTGTGACCTCTTTCTGTTCCTGCAGTCGTTCTCGCTCCTCTTCCTGACGTCTCTCCTGCTCTCTGAGCTCCTGCATCCTCTTCCGCTCCTCCCTCTCCTCCATCTCCACCTGTGTTGGGAGTTTTAAAACCTTAACAGTGAGCTAAAGACATCTGAGAATGGTCATTTAACACCTTTGAAAACTTTGAACAGATATAGAATAGTAAGCCATTTAGAAACATTAAGTGATCTTCCACTCTGACATCCCTTAATCCCAGCTGGAGTTGTGTCCCTATTCTAAACTACATATTAATTCTATACAGTATATACTACATATTACAGTAAAAGAGTAAGTCTGCTGTTTGACCATTTCTTAAAAGGTTACAATACATGCGCTTTGGACAAACTGCTACTTTACAATGTCTCTGCCAATTGACCCTTCCAAAGTCCTGCCCCTTTTTGCTCTGTGCTCCAATAACAGTTCAGCAATCCTTCCTGTACTACAGTATGTGCTGGGCTCGTCTGTATTGGAAAGACAACCACATTCTGAAGATGGTTAAAAGATCAAACAGACAAATGTTGTCACATCTTAAGTTAGCTAATGTTAGCAAAACGCTACCTGACTAGCTAGCAAATTAATTTTTTTAAAGTTATTTTTTGGCATTTTGCCTTTATTGATAGTGACAGCTGAAGACAGACAGGAAAGGGGGGCAGAGAGAGGGGATGACACGCAGCAAAGGGCCGCAGGTCGGATTCGAACCCGGGCCACTGCAGCAACTCCGTACATGGGTTGCCAGCTCTACTGACTGAACTAACCGGGCGCCCTAGCTAGCTAATTTAAATCAATTTGTAATTAGTTAGCAGATGTAACTAGCTAACTGTTGATGTAAATTATCTTGCTAGTTAGCTAGCATTTTGCTACGCGGCCCCATACACAACAAATTGCAATGCGTGTGTGTTCTGACACCTTTCTATCAGAACTAGCATTAACTTTTTCACACACGGGGCAATCCTTCGCTCCCCACCGGCATCAAAAAGCCCATCTCTGCTTTTCCTTCCTTGGACCACTTTTGATAGGTACTGACCACCGCAGACTGGGAACACCCCACGAGAGCTGAATTTTCATGGAAACAGTATTCCCGTATAGGAGTGGCCTCTTTCAGCAGCCATGCCAAAAATCAGAAATGTTCAGGAATGGTTTGAGGAACAAGGTGTTGACTTGGCCACAAAATTCCCAGAGCATCTGTGGGAACTGCTGGACAAACAAGTCAGATCCATGGAGGCCCCACCTCACAACTTACAGGACTTAAAGGATCTGCTGTTAACGCGTTGGTGCCAGATACCACAGCACACCTTCAGAGGTCTAGTGGAGTCCATGCTTCGTAATATCATTTTAGGCAATATCAGGTAGGTGGTCATAATGTCATGGCTGAGCCTAGCACATCGCATAACCAAGTACAGGAAAGGAGATACAGTAGTTGACCAAGGTTCTGACTAAGGCTTGCTCAAATGTTATTGGAGCATAAAGTAAAAAAGGGGCAGTACTTAGGAAGGGACAATTAAAGGTGGGGTCAGTCATTCTGGAGAAAGATCGCTGACTCAAAAGTCAACTATCTTTCTCCAGAATGACTGACCCCACCTTTAAACTTTGACAAAGAGACATCAAAATGTTTTTGCCAATATTTGAGATTTCATTTTCTGATGTGAGCATTTTCTCCGTTTCTATTCTGCACTTTGGGAGAATAGTGTCCATCAACAAAATCAAACATATTTAGTCAATCGTCTGCTTTGAGTCTACTCCAATTTGTCACTTTTCCAGTGTGACTACACACTCAGTGCCAGCTTAGAATGAGTGGACAGCATGGACCTCACCTCTCTCTGGGCTTTCTTGGCCTGTTTCTCCTCCAGCTTCTTCTGCTTCTTGGCTCCAACTTTTGCTGTCGGCTGGAAGTTCTGCTGCTCCACCTCTTCTTCCTCCTCGTGCTCCTCCTCTGAAATCAACAGCACACTTGTCACATGATCTTTTACATAACACATTATACATATCAAAATGGGAGCATTTGGCTAATTATTTTACTATTTAAGTGATTAACTTTTAAAAGCGCAATCATGTAGTCTACATGGTTGAAGTGACAGTTTTAGGACTAACAAGAGATTCTTGCTCATCAAAAAATCCATTACATTATGGTGTACTTTATAAACAAAGTTAGAACTGTTTACCGGGTTCCACAGCTTCTCTCTGTCTGTTTGCCATCACTGCAGCGAAGTTCCTCCTCCTGCGAGGCATACCAGCTCCTCGCTCCTCTGCTGCCCGCTGAGGGGGCCCCGCTGCCCGGACAACATCCCTCCGCTGCTCCTCATCAGCTGAGAATGGAGAAGGCACAGAACATATCATATTAGTGTCTATGCAATGCATGTTACATATGTAACGACTGCAAAGATTTCAATGGTATCAGATCAGTACACGCTATTAGTCAAAACACTGAGGTTGGGCCCTGGAACTGGTGGGAGACAGGTGCGTCCCTGTTCTTATAATAAGATTTCCTTCTATCGATTTATAGAGATAGGTTAAAAAACTTCTGATACTTCAATCAAAAACACAGTAATATCTCCTTCCTGAAATAGGCTTCAGCTAAAGATATCCTGATCAGGTGTTCTGGTCCTCCAGTCTTGATCTGAAGTTATTTCTTACTGAGCATTTGATCATTCTGAGTCCTAACCACTCTTAGGACTCAGGGGCCTACAAGCATGATTTGTGACATCATAAATAGTTTGAAGGTAAATCCCAGTCCAGTATGCAATTTATACAAGTGTGATGTAGAAACTTGAAGCCACAAGTGCACATACACTGTGAACAGACTTTACAGTGAAGAAGGAGACATCTTGTGTCCAGCAGGAAAACTTGAATGTACAACATTTACATATTTGTAGATTCTGGAATTTTTATTAAAGTAGTAGATGCCTTTTTTTGTGGAGAAAACACATCAAACACACATTATTGTTCCATGCATTCTGTCTTAATATAGTCTGGAGGGGATCTTTAAGTGTATGCATCTATGCATTCAAAATAACTTTACATAATAGAATATAGCCAATTCGTTACTTTTCATGGCAGACTTTTAAGACAAAGCAAACAATGTTTCAAAACTGCATAACAGCTTTTACGAATATACAGCAACTACAACATAAACAGAAAAAAAGATACAATTACTTTTGTGTCTTCAGTAAAGGCGTTTTTAGTGTGCTAAGTAACGCTTAAACATTACTACAAGTTCATATGGCCCACTGCAGCCTCCGTAGTTTAAGACGGACTGACAGCTGCTGACGTTTCTTCAAACCAACACAAAAGCAACTTCAGCAGGAAGGCTTCCAGGGTGACTTGCCGCTGTTTCCTCACACCACATAGGTTTACTACAATGTCAACAATGTGACACCGTGTCGAAAGGTAAACGTGTTAAAGCAACAGCTGGGTAAACACGATGCTAACATTAGCTCACCGACGTTAGCTCTAAGGCTCCTTACCTTCCTGTGTTTTCTTTCGCACCTTCAACGCAAACCCAATGAGAACAATGAGGACAGCAGCAGCTACCAGATACAGCGCTACATCCATATCGCTTCTGACAATATACTTCCACTAAATATAAATTACTGTCCACGTCTATTTCAGTCTCCAGCTGTGGACTGCGGAAGCCCGTTCTCGGATCGGGTACAGTGGTAAAGGCTGCATACCGCCACCTACTGCATTGGAGTTAACGGTGATTGTTCAAAACAAATAAAAGAACACGTAGTCTCTTACTTAGTCTAAAATATGGTCATAACAGATCATTAAATTAATTTCTGTTTTTTTTTAACACATTATTAATCTAAATTAATTTATTCAATTTAACAGCAGCCAACATCAAACTGGGCCGGCACTTTTCCCTCTTTAGATTTAGCCCTGATAAATATATACAGTAGCTTGAGGTATTTTGGTGCTACGTCAGCATAATTAACTGGGGGGGGGGGTTTAAATGACCCAAAAAAATGGCAGATCTGAGATCTAATTCAGCAAGCAAAGCAGTTTGCCCTGCTTCCATGTAACACGCAGTGCAGTTTGACACTCACTAGGTGGCAGACATGCTGCCTCTGCAGGGATCACCTTAACTGCTGACACACTAAATAACATCCTCCCTCTCTCTCTCTCTCTCTCTCTCTCTCTCTCTCTCTCTCTCACACACACACACACACACACCTCATCCATCAAGTAAGAAGGAAGGTCACATTCACAGCTGCGCTCTTCGTAATGAATCATACCTGAAAGCATCATCTACTACTACATAAAATCTAAATACTGAAACCATTGTCATAATGCAAATACTACAAAATTACAAACATATAAAACAAAAAGTCAGTAAAAAGCAAGCATAAAAATAGCAAGCAAAGTACAATCAAACTTTGTGTACAGAATGAATATAGAGACGGGTATAAAACTTTAGAATCAAGTGGACAGCAAAGTGAAGGCATAGATCAACCTGGTGCTGGGTCCTTTGAATCCCTCTATCATCTTGCTGTCTGTGTTTACAGTCTGTCTGTGCACACTACCTGGCCACCGATTTATTTTGGAGTCATTTGAACATATTCATTAAGGAATATGCAACATTTAAACTGAAATAATGAAGATCTTGAACAACATTTTTACACAGAGGCCCTCCAAAGAGGCTTAAGAGCAGGTAGCCTAATATGATAGGTACAATATCACTAAAGCAATGTAAATATAAATAATTAAGCAAAACTCCTGCATTTACAATCCTGTTTAAGTAAAAGTATTTGTTCTGCTGTAAAAATGGTCCTTGTGACTGATATATTCCATGTGAAAACATTAGAATTAGAGTTAATACTGATCAAAGCAACATTTTATTTTTGTAGCTGCTCTAGGTTGAGCTAGTTTTAACTACTTGAAATCAATTAGCTAGTGTAGTCCAATGCTTCCCAACCTAAGGGTAGGGGCCCTCCAAGGGGCCACAAGAAGAGAGAGAAGGTCCTCTCTGTTTTTTTCAAGAAAAGCCACTAACTAAACTCTGCTCTGGTGATAAACACATTTAACTATATATTAACTATAAATTCTTAAAAGTAAAAATAACAGTTATTTTGTTATTTAAACACTTTCATTATGAAGCAGCAAAATCAGTACTAACAACACTAACAACTCCTACACAGCTGAAAGCGAACACAAAACAGTAAAATAAAGTATAAACTTGGACACAGAAGAGAAACTTCAAACCACAGAGATTCAGTAAGAAACCACAAAAGTACTGAGAGCCGAACACACTTTTAAAAATGTCTGTCTGTCTGCTCTACTGCACAGACATGAGTTGAGCCTCGGAACAGGCATGTTTTTTGAGGGGGATAAGGTAGGTTTTCACGGGTTGACTGCAGTTGGTGAGATGTCACCACAGTCTGCTTGGAGCCGACTCTGGAGAAGGTCCAAAGGCACAAATGCAAATTTCATGGCATAGTTTGGCTCGCTGTGGCCAAAAGCAGTAATGGAAAAGCTCTAAAGATACATCTTGTGGGTCATGTCATGATAAATGTGGCAGAAACAACAAACACATTTGTGTTCATTTTTGTTTTTTATTTAAAATCTTTCTAGTTCAGCCGACAGAAGTCTCTGGTGACAATAGTAATGTCATTTCTTTAAGTTTAAAAATGTGAAAAGCCTTATCTACTGCGAGTGTTTGGTTTGCTCGTTCTGGGCTACTGTAGAAACATGCCAGACTCACGCTGTGTCTCTGTAGATAGAAACGGCTCATTCTAAGGTAACAAAAACACACTACTATATTCTGGTGATTGTACACTAATGACAACATACATATGAATATTATAGTTCATTTCTGCCAATAGATCTTCCTAAATGTTACACACTGGACCTTTAAGATGCAACTACAAGTGATTTGGTTGTCTTTTCAACATAGATTAAGTACAGGAAAGGAGAAAGATGACTGAAGTTCTGACTGAGGCTTACTCAACTGTCATTGGGGCACAGAGAGAAAAGAGGCGGAACTTAGGATGGGTTGCTACTGAATTACTAAATAATTATGAACTAGACCCCTTTTAATGACCTTTTATACAAAAACATGGAGACAGTTGAGTTTATTAAGAGATGTGAAAAAATTATGAACCACATGTGAAGTTTGAATGAGAAGAGACAAATAGTTCTGAGAAGGGTCCTTTAGTTGCCAGTGTAACTGAACGAGTGAGTTCATCATGGCACATTGTGTCTGAATGTGGGATAGTAAAGTGCAGTGAACTCATTCTCTGCTCGTGCAGCAGGAGCTGAAAGAATTTCCCAGTCAGCAGTTTTCTTAGTCAGAGAACAGCAGCAGGAACAGGAGAGAAGAGCGCAAATGAAAGTGAGGACGAGCTAATCATTTAATCCCCTCTCCCACAGAAGGATGTGAAGCTTCACTGGGTGTGACGGTACTTTTCCGTCACCGATGACATCTGGAGGACACAGCCTCCTTCTGGAGCACCCACTGCAATCTGATACTCTCTCTCCCCCTCTTTTTCTGTGTACCTGTGTGTGTATGTTCTGTCTTGTACATGGAAATGTTTTGTTGCTATTAATAACATTTTTCATGCTGGCAAAAAGATCAGTGTGTCTGCTTGTCTGTGCAGGATCTTTACTCTGGTGATTACAATGACACTGCAGCATGTCCTCAGATTTACTGCCTGAGCAGACATGTGTCAGTGATGAGAAACTGTGCAGGGATGTGATTAAGATGAATTTAACTGTATCCCAACAGCAGACCACTGCTGTGTATTTATTTTTACTGTAAGGTGTAAATGTGTCTCTGCTTACAGATAAGCATAATTATATTTGGCAAATTAACTGTTTCTCTTATAATATATCATACCTTTCAGATGCGACCATATGGTATCTAAAGAATGTATGCATGGCTGAGACAGTCTAAAGTTGAAGGTGAGCAAGGACACTACACTTGCCGCAGTCCTTATTTCCTGGTTCAGTGCTCAGGTGATCAACAGGGGGCGGAGATTACTGCAGCTACTTTCATGGGACGGCCTTGCAGAGGAAAACTGCAATATACAGAGAAGTAGTTGTGGGAACATGACTGATGTCCCCCTGTTTCTATGTCAAACCTCCAGAGGTCAGTGTGGCCCCAGTCCCATGTAAAGGGAGAAGAGCCAGGCTCACAGTTTAGCCAGTCAGCAGACTGTGCAGGTGTAGTAGTGTGAATGTAGTCATGCAGATACTTGGAGGACGTAGTAGTAAGGAGGGGGCTGGACAGTGAGGCAGGAAGAGGAAGACAGGAAGAGCTGCAATGTTCTCTGCAGAGACAAGGTGACTTCTCTGCAGGACGGATCTGTTCATGAGTGAAACCTGAACAAAGTCCACACACACCTGCGCAGTCACAGGGAATGTATCACACATTAAACACAGTTCTTAAGATGAACAGCTCGCCAGATTATTCAGCATTTTCCTTGTAACACAAAATGGTCAGATGATACACTAAGTACACTAGTAATACTTTGTTACATATTTTTACCACTACAATTTCATACCTCATGATGTGAGTGTCAGGCATTCTAATGAGTGAAAGTAACTTAAGATACTGTATACTGCGTCTCTTTACAGCCCTTTTCTCACTGGACAACCCCTGATTCCTGGTATCAGTAGTACGGGTATTTACTGGCTTTGCACTTGAATGCGACTAACTGAACACAGCTCACATTTGTATCTGACCACCTGGGAATGAGAACGGGGTGAGGAGTACGGTAGAGTCTGTAGATAAGAACCGCTCATTCAAAGGACACAAAAACACAACAATTATTATATTCAGGTGATTATGAAAATTTAATATTCTATATTTATACATACTTGATCATTTTATTCTTTTTCGGCACAATGCTGTGACACACTTGTTGTACATTATTTATTGTTTTATACAGTCTAAGGGTATTGTGTGTGTATCAAAGCCTGATGTATCTTCTTCCTCTGTGCCAGAAGAAGAAGAAGAAGAAGAAGGAGAAGAAGAAATATTTATTAATCCCCAATGGGGAAACACAATACAATACACAAAATACAATCCTGCATATGCAGGGCTTATAGACATGCAAATGTGGAAAGATGGGCTGCCACAAAGGGGCGCTCCGTGAGCAGTTAGGGGTTGCCTTGCTCAAGGGTGCCAGCTGCCAGTCCACACTCCATACAGTGCTGGACTTAAACCAGTGAACCTCCAGTTCCTAAGCCAAGTCCCTACAGACTGTGCTACTACCACCATAAAGCACCATTATTGTCCAAAAACAATTTGCACAGTGACATGTTCCTTCATTACCCAATGCCTCAGTCCCATTTACACCATCTTCCTGCACCATGTACTCATCAAATGTTGAATAATCTGCCCCTGAAAATAGTCCCAACACAGCACAACCATGCAATGCAAAAGATAAGATAGAAAAAAAACATCCCATTTGACCATTTGAGAGCTGTTTTTTGTTTATTAAGCTGTTTTTTAAATAATATTTGATCATATTCGCTATTACTTTGCCTTTATTTGTGAGATAACAGGAAATACAGGGAGAGAGAGCACCAAGGTTCCAGCCACACTTGAAAGGAGATCTTTGTGATCACAGTCCCTCGGCCATTAGAAATAAAATATAGAAACAGAGAAATAAAAACTAGATAGGCAAAGATGTAAGTGCAGTGTAGCTCATGTTGAATGTGTTCACTTTTCCTTCTTTGCTTTTCTTTGCTGTATCCCTTTCTGTCACACAGGAACTCCCCAGACTCCATGTTTTCAGGGGATTACTTTATGAGATGCTTAGGAAACACTCCTATTGTCTGCCTCTCTGTGGTCTGCTTAGATGACGTTCAAAGACCACATGCCCTCAGTAAAGATAAAGCTGAAGGTTTACTGCAGTGTGATGGAGAAATATTATGAGTTTGGTTTCAAAGCCTCACCACAAACATCCAGTCAATTCAGAACATGCTGGAACATTTCTCTTCCTTCTCTGCATACATGAAACACTGATGGATCATAGTATGCTTGATGTGCGTTTGGTCCTGAAGAAGGAGGTCTGCGAACATATGTATGTAGTATATGTACTGTATACACTACCAGCCACTTAGAATTGTGTCCCCCAGCCAGCTGCCAGACGGATATGTCAATTTATTCCATTAAGATCAATAAGGGATTGTCATGGACTGGATTCTACAAGTATGTCACACACCAGAGTTTGTATGACATCCACAGATATACAGTGCATCTCTTTAGGGCTGCCCCCTCATAGTGGACTAAACTGTTAATCAATGAGAAGTTGAGTCTTAGTTGACAAAAGGTGCGCCTTGTCACCTGGACGAAAGTATCAGGGTATTGTTATGTATGTATATTGTAAGACAGGAAGTCACTTACCAGTGCAATTCAATTCAATTCAATTCAATTTTATTTAAATAGCGCCAATTCATAACAGAACATTATTTACAGAGACCCAACAGTACCACCATGAGCAAGCACTTGGCGACAAGGGCAAGGAAAAACTGCCTGTTAAAAGGCAGAAACCTAGGACAGATCCTCCGGCTCTAGGTGGGTGGTCGTCTGTCTCGACCAGTTGGGGTGAGAGAGAGAGAGAGAGAGAGAGAGACAGACAGACAGACAGACAGACAGACAGACAGACAGACAGAGAGAGAGACAAACAGACAGACAGCTGCGTGTGCCCAATTGTACTAGCTCCTAATAGCTGGCGAGGGGGGGTTGTTTTCACTAGTGATGGGCAAATGAAGCTTTTGTGAAGCACTGAACAACTTGAGCCAATTGTTTTGAAAATGGGTTCATTACTCGAAGCTTCACTCCCACACACACACTCACACACCTTAATGAGCAGTGTTGGAGAAACTGTTTGTAGAAAACACTTTTTGTTCTGAAGCATCTTTGCTTTGATAACCCATGGATTTAAAGTATCTTTGCTTTGAAAATTATTATCTATATCATGTTCTATTTACAAATAAAGATGATGAATGTGTGTATTGTGTTATTGAGGAGAGAATGCTTGGAAACATGGCATAGGTTGGGTGTGCTTGTGTAACTATGGCAGGGGGGGATGGGGAACACTCAAAGGTTTTTATTATGGTAGCCTACATTTTACATTATTATTAACAGTTTTTGGGTTGAGCTGGTTTCTTTTTTTGCTCACAATTTCTCCACATTTGTGGTTGTATATTGTTAAAGGCGCTCAAATTCAAGACTGTCTCAACCTGTCACCTGTTAGAATCGAGACGAGGCAGTGCCAGTGAATCGCCTGATTGGACCACGAACCAGTCAGGTGATTCATTCAGTCAATGAAGCAGTTGCTGCTTGGTACGTCATATGTCACGTGATTTTTTTCGCACCAAAGCAAGCTTTGAAGCAGTGGTTCTATGGAGTTGTAGTTCAGGGTTTGAAGCACGTATCGAAGCTTCAGTGTCGCACTGCCATCACTGGTTTACACTACTAGCATATGAGCTTCGGACTGCATAGCTAGCCCATTGGTGATAGACATTGGTACTTAGTTTACAAAAAATTAAGGTACTCAGGTACCCCATTTCGTACTGATTCAATTAGTACAAAAAAAAGTCAAAATATTATTGCTTCCGCTGCTTCGATTGTGACCATTCTTTATAAATTCTGTCTTCTGTGAGTCCATCAACTTTTTGGAGATTAAATACCAAATCATTGGATTGCCCTTTACCTGCACATACTTGATGTCTGATCCAACCACATTCTGACATTTTCAACAAGAGACATGTGAGAGTAGACAGGTGAAGGGCAGGCCAGAGGGAGATTGTCCTCCTCTAAAAACAGACTTTGTTGACACTGTGTGCAACTGAGTGGTGATCCGTAACGATGAGTTTGTTGTCGTCACAATAGAAGCTGATGACGTCCACTACTATTCTGATTCATCTACAGCTCTTCTGTTGGTTAAACAGATAGATAGATAGTCCAGTAAGAACCTTAGAAGCTTCCCAGTCCACTGATCTTCTGTGCCAACATGTTCATTCCCAGGTTGAATACCAATGCTATTTTGTCACACCGCATGTCATACGGCACCACCACAACAACAACAACATCTGTATGAGACGCCTTTTAAACATGTAGTTAATGCTGTGAAAATGACGCAGTTTTGTTTGGTAAGGTTTAGGAAAACATATTGTGGGTTAAAATAAGTATGTTACGTGATGCTAAAGGGTACCTTGTGCGTCTGTATGAAGTGACAAAATGTCTCTATTTGGGAATGAGTGTTTTTGGGTAAATATGATTGTCCTCTCCACAAGCATGTTGTGGAGGTAGTGGGAAACATTTAAACTGTAAATGGTAAATGGACCTGTACTTGTATAGCGCCTTTCTAGTCGTCTGACCACTCAAAGTGCTTTTACACTACGTGCCTGCTCTTCCTTTGAGCCACAGCCACCCCTTTAACATGCTAACCAACTTGGACAGCATCCACCTCTAGAAAGTCGAGCTCAACACAATTCAATCACTGAGCCAACCTTTCTAACTCACTTGTTAAGTTAGTTAGAGTTTCTTGTGCTTAGCTTTTTAAAACATACAAAATAATAATATTTCATGAAGTGACATTTGATGCAAGCTATTTCAGGTTTATGCCATGTCAACTTTAGCTGTGCTGCCTTATAAAAAAAACATTTCAGCATGTCTTTCAGTGTAATAAATAGTAGTGAGTACAGGATTTTACCTAAATAAGTGCTGGAGGACTGTGAGGGAGCAGGACTGCTCTCTGATTTACAACATAGTATTCTCTTATCAATCCACCAGAGGGTCTGTTAATGGTTGTGTGTTTTATATGACTATAGGCAGATCGGCTGTGACGGGGTGTGTTGTGTTACTTTCACCTTGTGTTTCAAGGACATCATGGCTTCAGTTAGACTCACAGTGTTTCCTTTGTCTCTCTCATTTCACCCTAATACTCTGTTCTACCTTTCACCAGCTGTTAATATGAGGTCACATGGCACTATGATGGGTCTGCACAGACTGAGAACTGGGATCATTCTGTGTTACTTGTATGAAATAGAGAGGAAACACTCTAATCAATGACAAGGTCGGGACTTTATAAACCACCCATTGTGCCACTCAAACAAAAGCAATGACAAAAAATGATTTGGTGCAGTTTCAACAATCTGCATGCATCCATATCTATTAAAGACATTTCACATTCCTTATATGAGAAAGAGAAATGTGTAAAACCCCAGAAATAACACATTCTGCACATAACAAAAAGTGAAATTAAAAAAGTCCATATAACATACATCATATAATATGCAGTGTAAACACCTCACTTGCTTGTCTACTGCAAACAAGTATTTCCTTAACCCTTCAGCTTGTAGAAGTGTCACCGCCCACCAGTCATTATAGTGAAGTGGTCAACATCTATAACTATTGGGTTAAATTAGTAGCCTACTTAAATTAATCTTAGCACGATGGATTTACTGACTGTGTTGTTGAAAACATACAATACAATAATACAATGAAATAAATAAATTGGACCAAGTTCAAACACTAAAGATTCCTCAACCAAATTGAGAACAACTCATTTTCCAAAAAAATATCACAACTCAAAATATGCTTAGAGAGAAAAGCTTTGATCAGGTAAAGGGAGAGCCTAGACAAGATTTTTGAGATGCTGTACTTGGTCAACAAATAGCTCCAGCGCTAACTGCTGCTAAAACCACAATCATCTGGGTAAGACTGCAAACAAGCAGGAACAGAAGTGTTCCTTAAAAAAAGAGTTTCCTCTTTGAAACACGTTTTACCGAGATTAAGCACTGAGCACTTTATTTCAAAAAGACAAGTTTCATAACCTCTGTAGTGTGACCATGTAGTGCTAAATTACTCCCAGTTCAAAGAGTCTGAGTCTAATTCTGTAGATCAGGTTATCTACCTGGCTCAAATATTAACCATCACATGAATTATTGGAAGGAATGAGTTCTAAACTTTGTACTGGGGTAAGCAGCAGCTAAATATGAGTGTGATGTGGATTAATTTGTAACTAGTGCAAAGTTTCGCAAGAGCATATGTTTCACCACAGCATCAGGAGTGGCCAGTCAGGACGTGTGATCTGCATTGAACAGGTTTGGAGTATTAGTGAGAGCTCAGACAAGAGGGAAAAACAATGAAAGTTTAATAGGGAGGGTGTTTATTACACAGTGGTCACCAGCAGCTGGTTGAATGCACCTTCTGCTTTAGACTTTATTACACAAGCACAAGCTGTCAGCAGATTACTACAAGCTAAAAATGTACAAGACAATAGGTTATTTATAATATAGAAAAACTTACTTCCAGATTCCACTTCACACACACTTTACTTCTATGTCCCTCAGTGAGATTATTCCTCCATATCCCATTTATTTTCAAATATGCATATTGATGAGAGTGAAGGAGCTGATGAAATATAAGCAGCCATATCTAGTTCCCACCTTCACCTTGTCATGACATCATGTCCTGCCTTCAGGGGATAGGGTAACAGAGTCCTACAAAGAAAAACATTACTTTCGGCGACAGACCAACACTAATGCAGGCAAATCAGGTATACAGAAAGAAATCACACTTAAAATTGCTCATATGTGCTTTTTGGCATCAGAGTCAGTTCTGTGTATGGTATATAATAATCCTATGGTAAAAGAGTGGAAAATTTATTAATTCATCTATTCTGTACAGTCATGTTTAGTAGGCTACATGATAAAGGTTTTGCTATTCAGCTATATTACTGAATAACCAGTAACTGATCCTTCTTAAAATCCCACCAAAACAAACACTGGCTGTAGATAGGGACTTTAGCATTTTTCATGGCCATATCCTCCTTCACTAAAAGTATTTTATAGTAGAGCAATTAATTGTTTGTTTGGCTCTGCACATCAGATTTATTGAAATTAAGAAATATGGAATGTCACCTGACTTTTCCTGATAAACATTTCAGTTTCAGGATTTACATAGTTATCAAAAGTTTTTAATAGGCATTAAGGTTTTGCTGTCTTTTCTTGTTGCACCTCTGGCAGCAGGTGATGTCAGTCAGTTTGTCCAACACTTCTCAGCAAGCGTACATTTGGTATTATTACTCATGGTTCCCACAGAATGACTTCTAATGGTTTTGGTTAACTTCATCTCTTAAACATCAGTAGTCAGTCAATGATCTTTTCCACTGCAATCCAATCCAGCGTTGCTGTAATACAGGAAGCTGCAGTTTTGGACTTTAACCTCACTTATGAGTATTGTTCTAACTGAAATAATCCATTGTGTTTCATTGTTCAAAAGAGGACAAATGCTTGCTTTCTTTTTGTTAGCTATGTATGTAAGAATTTTGAGGTTCAAGTTAAATGTAACTACAGATTATTTTCCCAAATCTTACACATTAACCAGTGCCTTTGAGAGAGGACATTTAAACTTTCCATAATGATCTCTGTCAATTATTGACCTCTGGGGCATTATGGCGTGGCCTTGGGTTGTGACTGACAAAAGGACTTCAGACATTACATTTGGCAAAGTTAAAGGGAAGCACAGAGGCTTTACTATCGACTTGTTCCTGTGTCTTAAACGAGGTGTAGCAGGGGAAATAATACTATTGTTTCAGAACTCATGTGTGCCCTTTACCCTCAGTCTGAACTAACACAGCAAAAGAAGAAACAAACATAGGCCTAGTAATCTTAAGGTTCTTCTGTTAAAAGCTTCACAATCTAGTCTGTGTTGGTTTTGGTGATGACAGTTGTCAGATAAAATCATACAGTGTGTTATGCGTATGTGATGTGTAGCAATTCTAATCTGAAATCTTTCAGATCCCAAGTCTACCAGTTGTTCTCACAAAAATCTTTTCAAGCATGTTTGATCTTTCCAATTTACATCGGCGACAGATTTTTTCATCCTTTTTTTGAGTGTTCCTTTTCTGTTGTTTTGGCAGGGTCATCTAGCACAGAACTCCAGTGGTTACTGTTGTACTGAGAGGAGGAATAACACATTATAGAAAAACATATTATTATAGAATAATATCAGACTAATGCTGGAAATGATTTTTTTTTAAAAGATGTTCTGTGATTTACAAGAGTATACTTTATAATTAGCCGCTTAGTATTTAATATCATCTTGTTCACCTTATGTTTGCTGAAAACAATCTCATGCCATTGAATCCAGATCCACCTTCTGCTCTGCACTCCTTCTGAAATGCAATGCACCAATATCCTGCAACAAAACCTACGGTGCTATGGCTTTTCTGTCAGTGTTTCACCTGTAAACAGTCACAGTACACTTCGCCATCAAAGTGCACGATATGGTCAAGGTCAGGAGCTTTGTCTGGACTCAGATACAGGCGGAAATGAGCCTGAAACATGATCTTGTATTCTGTCTACATTCTAAACTATGACTATCTACTACTGTATTAAAAGTTAATGATATAAGTTATAAAGATGTAAGCAGGATTTTATTACCACTTGTAACTTGATTTAGTGAAGCAAAATATGCAGCCCTATCCCCATGTCGTAGTTTATGCTAAACTAATCATAGAAACTTCAGCTCTGTACTTAGCTGTACAATGATTATGATGAGTGATTATAAACTGGTAATTAATATAACACTAATATAACATAAAATAGGAGAGACTTGTTAAACTCCTGGACTGGGAGATGGGGATGTAATCTTAAGAGGTTAAAACTGCACTTTTTGTCTAGTCTTTAAGACACAGACATGAAATTAATATTATCATCTCACTCTCAGGAAGAAAGAGAATATGTTTTTCCCCAAAAAAGATTTAACTATTCCATCAATAATGAAATAAATCACAATATGATACAAACAAGCAATTAATATAAAAGTAATGTAGAGACACTCTGGCATACTAGTTCATACTGAAACTACATCAATAATATGTTGTGGAAGCAACTGTAATCCAGGTCAACTCTTTCATTTGCTTGTGAAACTGAGAAAAAGCCAACAGGAAATAGAATGTTATAATCCACAGCTCTTGAGTTAATTAGTAATTAACCTCTTTGACCCTGCCCAACATAGCAGTAGGTCCGTTTTTACAACCTCATGTGAAGTGGGCAAGTTGTGTTCAAACCCACCTATTTTACATTCCAGAAGGTGGAAAAGTTTCCAACGTGTCTTGGGGAATAAATGCAAAAAATGATGCACAAGACTGGTAGAATATTTCTACTGGATGTAACTCTGAAGCCAAATAACTGTGTTTTGGGTCTTCTTGTTCCTGCAGTTTGATGTTTCACACTAGAGTATGTTTTCCCATTCATCTGCTGAAAGTGGAAAGTTTCTCTGTGCTTATTGAAAGTCTGAGGGGTGGTGGTCTACGAGCATGATCATCCTGGTCCAATTTGCAACTTATACAAGTGTGATGTAGAAACTTGAAGCCACCAGTGCACATACACTGAGAATGGACTTTACAGTGAAGTAGGAGACAGCTTGTGTCCAGCAGGAAAAAAATGAGGTTGAAGGAGTAGATTTCTTTGTTAAGAATTTTAATGTGGAAATTATACTTTTTAAGACACACATTATTGTTCCAAGCAGACTATTTATATGTGTCTTAATACATGTCTGGAGGGGATCATTAAAATATTTTGCTCAGTTTAAGCATTAGAACAAATAAATACATAATATATAGCATGTGCATTGTGAAGTTGTTGAGAAGTGTGTTGTGTGATGTAGCAGCTTGGAGCACAAGACAAATTTCTAATTTATCTTATCTTTTATTATCCTTAATCATCATACAGTGTGGAAACACAGTTGGTTAACTTAACCACTAGAATCACAGGCCATCACAGAGTATGATGAGTTGGGTCTGCTTATCAGTGCTACAGAAGCTCAGCTCACTTACTTTCAACTCAGCCAGCTTCAAGCTTCCACTTTACATGTTCTGTAGACTCTTTGGTCTTATTTCCCTAATGCCATGGCAATGTTTTTCTTTGTTTAGTTTATTTACTACAGATCATGATTCTGGAGAAAGTAGTCGCCTAAGAGTTGTGTGACTTTCTACATAACAATAGTTTATTTGAGGATTTTCAGTCAGGATTTAGAGTTCATCACAGCACAGAGACAGCTCTGGTTAAAGTTAATAATGACCTTTTGATTGCTTCAGACAATGGACTTGTCTCTGTACTTGTATTATTAGATCTTAGTGCTGCATTTGACACCATTGACCATAATATTCTTTTACAGAGACTTGAGCACTAAGCCGGTTTAAGTCATATTTATCAGATCGTTCGCAGTTTGTACATGTTAACGATGAATCTTCAATAAATACTACAGTTAGTAATGGAGTTCCACAAGGTTCTGTACTTGGACCAATACTATTTACTTTATATATGCTCCCTTTAGGCAACATTATTAGGAATCACTACTTTCACTGTTATGCAGATGATACACAGTTATATCTGTTGATCAAGCCCGATGAAATTAATCAATTATCTAAATTACAAACATGTCTTAAGGACATAAAATCCTGGATGAGCTGCAATTTTCTGATGTGAAACTCAGAAAAAAATGAAATTCTTGTACTTGGCCCCAAAAACCTTAGAGACTCAGTGTCTAAAGATTTAGTTACTCTAGACAAAATTAGACACATCCTATCACAGACATATGCAGAGAAACTAATCCATGCATTTGATACTTCTAGGCTGGATTACTGCAACTCTTTATTATCAGGTTGTCCTAATAAGTCCATTAAAACGCTCCAATTAATTCAAAACGCTGCAGCACACGTACTGACAGGAACTAGAAAAAGAGATCACATCTCTCCTGTACTAGCTTCTCTGCACTGGCTCCCTGTAAAATTTAGAATAGAATTTAAAATCCTCCTCCTCACCTATAAAGCTCTTCATGGTCAGGCCACTTCATATCTTAAAGAGCTTAAAGTACCCTATTTCCCCACTAGAACACTACGTTCTCTAAATGCTGGGTTACTTGTGGTTCCTATAGTCTCTAAAAGTAGAACAGGAGCCAGAGCCTTCAGTTACCAAGCTCCTCTCCTGTGGAACCAGCTTCCAGTTTTGGTTCGGGAGACAGACACCCTCACCACATTTAAGAGTAGGCTTAAGACGTTCCTCTTATATAAAGCTTATAGTGAGGGTTGGCTCAGGTGAATCCTAAACCATCCCTTAGTTATGCTGCCATAGGCCTAGACTATCGGGGGATTTCCCATGGTGCACTGAGCTGCTCTCTTCCTCTCTCTTTCTGCACTCATTCATCTCCCATTAATGCATGTTACTCCTGCCGTGGTCCTGCTTGACTGCCATTGCCAATATCACTGATATTAGTGTTATTATTATTATAAGTATTATTATTGCTACGGTTACTGTTGTTGCTGTTGTCACTGCTCATTGTCCCGGGGGGTTAAATATATTTTTTAATTTTAAATGAGTTTTCCTACCTTCAAAACACAGAGACTTGAATCTTCTTATGTCTGCTTTTATTTTTGACAGGTGGTTTTCATTTAAACTATATTAATGTGTTACGGTTTTGGAAAAAACTGCAGCAACAAAAAAAAACTGCAGCCCCTTCAGTTCGGATATCAGAAAGCTGTGGGGGTTGTGGGTTTCAGACAAGCAAATACTTTTGTAGGATTTTAATGTGCTTACAGTGTCTTTTAAATTATTCTGACATTTTGATGGTTTGTAGGAGAATCAGTCAGTCCTGGTGTGAATTGGTGAATGTTTATCAGGGAACCAGTTTCATTAGTGTCACACACTCATGTCAATTATACCCCAAGACAAGAGCTGGTGAAAATTGTGGAGCTGATCAGATCAGACTATAGAAACTTTGTTCATGCAACCTGGGCAGGCCTCAAACAGGAAGACTCACTTTCACCTTGAGTTCACCCTCCCCCACAAACCCTTACATATGTTTATTGTGTACACAAGCTGACAAAAGGCAGCAGTTGTCTAGGCGTGGTCGCTGTCAGACACCAGGCTGTATCATTAGCAAAATGGTAGGCTCATCTCACCGGCTGCTCCACAAACCCTCCGTATGTGATTCCAGCCCGATGGTTACTTTCACATTAGCTCCATCATATAAACACAGGAAATGAGTATTGTAGCTGTGCAAATTATGACCAATTTTGGGTCAGGACAAATATACAATAACAGCATGGTTCCCAGCAATTATTAGAACTTGTCTCGTCATGTTTGGAGCAGCAGACAGGTAGGATTCACCATTATGAGTATGACTGTTAGAGTTAAAACAGTGCACAGCAGAAGCACATTTGACCACAGACAGACGGAATCCCCTCTGAGTAGAGGTTGTAGATAACAAACCCTTCATAGTCAATCAATGATCAAACTAGGATCACTATAAACTGCAATCAAACAAAAAGGCCAACGCTATTTTTACCTTTGTTGCTCCAACTTCCCAAAAATTTTATAAAAATTTAAATATTCCTATGCTCCTTTTGCTGGGGACCCCCTACAACTGACAATAACCCCTGTTGATCCCTTAACCCAGTTTTAAAACCACTGAACTATTGAGTATTTGAGGCAGCAGGGCGGTGTATGACGGATTGAGTCAACAACTACTGTGTGTGTTCATGGTAATAAAAGAACATGTCACCTAGTACAATAGTGATCATCAGTGAACACTGATGTGTTTTTCATAGTTTTTGGACAACTATGGAGCACTATGGCACACAGGAAGAAGATATATCAGGCTTTGATACACAAACAAAACTTGTTGGTAGGATACATTCATGATGGTTCGGGAGCAGGGCCATGCCTCAACCACACATCTAATCACCTGTCAAGTCTACTTATACCTGGTCAACCCAGCCTATACTGTTTGCTTCCAACCCCCATCCTCTACATATTTGCATCCATCTACTCTTTCTTCCATCATTTCATCCTTTCTTATTCAATTCTGTGCATACCTCTTTCATCTCTCTCTCTTTTTTCCTGGTATCGTCTGGGGTCCATAACAGGCTCGGGTGACTCTACTACCGAATCAGATCTTCATTACTGAGTCTCTTCCTCCCTGGCCATAAATACATCTATCCCAGACTGGCGCGAACGGACAACTTCCTCCCCCACTCTGGTGTTCCCCATTGATTTGGCAGTGTCTTTTTAAAATAATTTGATATTGTTAGTGGTGGTTAGAGTTCATATTAAGCTACTGGTCACTGGTGTGAGTGGCTTTCCCGTACACTGTGGTCTTAACACAAATGTCTCGACACACCATCCTCTTCCTGTTCACATGTTCTACACTGGAGCAGTGCAATTTGGTCACCCCTAAACCAGTACCAAATTGCTCAAAATATTACACTTAGCTACCGTCAAACAACTGATTGTGAGCAGGAGGTCAGGTGAATTTTTTCCTTTATGATGGAGTTACATAGAGCTGGACAAACATCAGCGATTTGACTCCTCTTGTCCTTGTGGTGATATTTAAAGGTTAAACCCCCATGTGCGTAATCCTGACCAATCACACCTACACATACATGTTTACATTCAAACAAATGTACACAGCTCAAGACACCCAGATGGCAGCACATTGCTGAGCGATTTCACACATGCATGCATGAACACACACATTACACACAGCTCACATAGCCAGGCAAGAATGTGAAGTTGAAGCCTGTACGGTCAGCGTGTGTGTGTACTGCGTAGGTAGGGGGCAGGTTGGTTATGTGCGGTTTTTGTAATTTTTTTTTTCAAACTTTTTTTCAAAATTAATTTAGACGATCGGTAAAAGGTTCACAAAAATATTGTTAAGAGTGACATCGGTGGTCATTAAGTGAACTGCAGTCAGCATCCTGTTGACTGGCACTCCATACACAGTCAGTAGACGTGAGCATCATCTGACTGAATGGAAAATACATTTAGAATAACAACTATCTGCAGTGTTCCTATATTTTATTTGGAACATTGGCTCCATGCTACTAATTAGCTCACCATTTGCAGATCACTCCATCAGCCAACCCTCACTGCCCAGTCAAACCACAGCCAGCCAGCCAGCCAACCCCAGATTACCTAGGCTACTTTGCTGATTAGAATGCCCCTGCCTTGCATTGCTCTTGCCTAGTAGGAAGCAACTGCTTTGTACCGTTACATCATTTATTTTCAAATTTTTTGAAAAAAGTGGATTCGCAATTCGAGCCGCATCACTACATAGAAACACATATAAATCAGTCCACAGGCAACTGAGAAAGTCGGGGAAGTTCTAAATTTTTACATTATATTACAACAACAAAACAATATTTCAGAATCTTACATATGGAATCTTTAAGAGGTACAGCCATTTAGTATATACTATAGTATTATGCAGTATAAATAAAAAGGCCTCTTATTTCAAGCTCAGGTAGAAAATTGGGACATTGTGTGGCCCCTGGCACTGGCACCGGCAGCAAGATGCCCTTGGAAAAGGCTTTAGAGAGGGGTTATGGGATGTAGAAAGCAGGATATATATACAGGTTTCAACTATGTATATACTTGGCAATGCTGTGTAACTAGAGCTTATTATCCCTGTGGTGTCAGGGGGTGGCTGTGAGGAGGGGTCCACTGCACACAACAACACAGGACACCCACCAAGTTAAACTGGGAGCGATACAAGTGTGAACCACACAAGCTAAATGAACTCTATTCTGTTAGTGAAGGGGATAAAATGATTGCATTGTTTGTGCCATAATGAGTGTTTTAGAGCAACCAACTTCATTTAGAATTGCAGGTTGGTGCACTGTAATCTGGCATTCTGCTGTGCCTCATTGTAATTGTTGGCATGAAGTGACTTACACTGAACAGTCATGCTAAATTACAAGTCTTTTAGCTACAAGGGAACATCCATTAGACCTTTTAATTAATTTATAGTTGCTTTCCCCTGTTCTGTCAAGTCAAAAAAGAGTATGTTAGGCCTTTGTTTTACCAACAGTGGCATAGGCAAGTGGTAAAGTAGTCTCTCCCACACCCTACTCTATGCTAAAGTTTGTAAGATAAGGACTAATCTAGACTGAAGTTCAAAACTCAACATCCAGCTTCTACTGGTATGGCAGTCCACTTGTTTTTTGAGTTGTTAAAAACAATTCACTTCTGGGGGACTCTTACACCGACAGACACCAGTATCACAGGAAGAATCTTATACAGAGCTTATAGTCTGTGGCACTTTACAAACCCATTAGATTGAAATGTTTCCTGGAATATCTCAGGCTGGTGTCATTGTACTTATCTGTACTCACTTTTAGTGAAAAGAGGCTGATGGATCATTTGAATAGGGGTGCTGTTGGGAGAGAGGTGATGAGGGTAGGGGTGGGGCTTGAGCGATTCTGGGAGCCCAAAACTGGATAAATATTTACTGTGTGAGAGCTGTTGGGCTTCAGGGCCCAAAATTTCAAGCATCAGGTCGCAGACCCGTATTTGATAAGATGTGGTCTCAGGGGTCTCCATCTGATAAGATATAGGTATTCCATAACTGTATACACTGTAGATTGGTATACTTACAGTAGAGAGTGTGAAAACTATAAAATAGAATAGTCAATAGTCATTCTTACACATTCTCTCACTAGGTTAACTTTTAGCCAATGTGAAATTTATGTCCCATTTTTCCCCAGGTTGAGAACCACTATCTTTCGTATGCACATAAGTGTGTATATCTTGATGTGAGGGCGTACATACACAGTGTTCAAAGAACAGAAGAACCAGGGGGAAAAGAGCCATTTACATCAGACGTTGCAGGAATAAAGCTGGCTTTCTGGTATTTTTCTTGAAATTGTAGGAGCAATGGAATGGAATGGAAATACGTTTCACTATTTTTATGTGTATGATTAGGCCTATATGTGACAATTAAAGGACCAGTGTGAACGATTTTGTGGCATCTAGCGGTGTAGTTGCACAGTGAAAATCCCTCACGTCACACTCCCCTTCTGGAAGATACTGTAGTGGCTGAAAAACGTGTGAAAAACTGCAGCGCCCCATCTAATGCTAGTGTTTGTTTGATTTGTCCCTTCTGGAATACTGTAGAAACCTGGTGGTTTAACATGGCGGACCTGTGGTGTCAGTAGATAAAGGCACATTCTAAGGTAACACTAATGCAAACATACCTAGGAATATTATATTAAATTTCTGCAAATAGATCCCCCTAAATGTTACATACTGGACCTTTAAACCTGAGCTTTACATCGATTGATATATATTCATTGTACTTCAGGGTCGTCTGTTGTGTGCCTTTTTACAATACCCCACCCTTTGTGTATGTATACATGTATGCATAGGCCTATGTATACAAACACCTGTGTGTACATGCACTATGTTAAGCTATATGTAGGCTGTAGCAAAATACCTGAAGAAGATAAATCATTTTCTACCTGCACAGACACATCTGCATTAAGCTCAACCAGGACATGCTACAGTGCTGAATGTCTGCATCTATAGGCTCTCTGTCCGTCTTCTGGACGTCACAGTTACGCACGGCTTGTCCGCTCCCTAATTGGCCGGCGGTGCTCCGCCCTCCTACTAGGTAACTTGTTGAGAGTTTCGGGCGGAGTCGAGGAGGAACGGTTTATATTGGGGAGCCTTCCAGTAGACAGAGCTGGGTTCCTCTGCGACGGGTTGGGACTTGGTAAGCACACGGAGGGAGTCCGCTGAAGAACGAGTAACGGAACACCTTACGGGGAATAAAGCAAAATGCCTTCAGACAAAGATGATGGTGGATGGAAGAAGTTTCTATGGGACTCCGAGAAAGGAGAGGTGCTGGGTCGTACCGGAGGCAGTTGGCGTGAGTATTTGTGCAGAACGGACCGGGTGTTCGTGGTGAATTGGTAAGCGCGCGCTCACGGTTGTAGGAGATGGGAGCGCGCGCCGGTCGCCTCGTGTTTCTTTCCACCTGTTTGATTTGACTTTGCTGCATTCAGTAACAAACCGGCAACACCAGACAATAATGCGTCATTGTAACTAATACATCTACTAATTTCCACTTGTAATGTCCCAACTTTGACCTGGAAAACTAATAGTCCAGAAAAGCCCCAAACATGCTGGTTTTAGTTTTATTAAACAGCTTCGCGATGTTTAAGTCAGGGTTATGATATGTGTGATTTTGCCAGTTGGAGTAGCGGAATTCAGGTTGTACATTCAGAGAGCGTACACGCTGCGGAGCGGCGCAGACGATGCAAAGCTCGCTATTGATTGGACCTGAGTCTTGTCCACATTGGCTTGTTGTTAGGGAAACGTCAAGTTTGTCTTTTAGCAGTTTTGGGATCGGCAATCAAAGGGTTAAAAATGCATCATGGTCCAAGGTGAGTCAAGGTGATAGGGCCTGCTCAGAAATGGAGAGAGAGGACTATCGATCCGTGTCGGGTTCCTCTGATCAGATGTCACTGTAATCTAACGAACAATACAACTGATAAAGTTGTTCGACCTTTCTTCTCCTATTTCTCTAGTGGCAGCAGTGCGCATGTCCTTGTTCCTCCTCTCAATGTCACACAGCTCCTCAGTCCTGTCTGGACTCTAACACCTGGGTGAAAGCAGTGTGTCAGTGACATGATGTCTGCTTCGCTTAGATCAGAGCTCAGCCCGACTGCTGCAGCAGCTCCACCTGAGTGGAGCTGCTGTGTGGCGCTTAGGGGCTCATGTTTGTCCTTCTGAGGTCATCCGAAAATGCTGATGCATTTAGGAAGTATGCCATGCGCAGTGCTGTGTTGAAGGTTGTGATGAAAGGACATCCGGGCTGATATGGGACCACCTTAACAACTTTAAGTTTGAAGCACAGAATATCAAATATGTTTTTACTCATGTCTTTAGGCAGAATACCGTGAGTGGAATGTAAATTGTCTTCAGGCTGTGTCTCCTGTAGATAAGGTGAAGTAGATGTCTTTACAATGCCCAGAGGACACAAGCTTTGATTGTATGTCCTTGCGTTTATAAGTGATGTGTCATGTATTAACTGCTTCATGCCATTGTGACCTTTTGACATTGTCTGCCTGCAGCAAAAGGTCTGACTGGGTGAATGTATAGCTCGCTCAGCTGCCAGGTTAATTTAAGCAATGCTTTATTCGTTGCTTCGCAGCATAGATAATAGAATTGTGACGCTTTTACTGTAATTCTACAGCCTCTTCATGGTAAAAATGTTTTAGCCAACAGTTCTTTAAGTAATTACTACCTTGTATGTACAGGCTTCACAGTTGAATTCCTGTAAATCTTTGAAGACAATGACCGCCCTGTTGGATTGTTTTATTATGAATGCTGGCTTTGTAGTTCTTTACATCCATAGTGGAGACACAAGCTCTGTTAGCATGGTGGTGTCTGACAGATGTCCTTGAAGCTAGAGCTGCTCGATGAATGACTACTTCATGTTGAAGAGATTTAAACTAACATGGATGACTTAGAATTGTTGAACTGTATGAGGTATCAAAACTGTAAAGCCTTTGCTCCGATAAAATGCTAATGAGTTAAATATAATTTGTCGTATGTCACATCCTAAAAAAAATAATAATTAGTGAAAGTTCAGTGCACAAAAATTGCTTACATAAGTAATTACCCCCTACAAATGTTAGTATTCAGTAGGGGCCTCTCAGTAGGCTGCAGTTATAACCTTGAGTCTGTATCAGCTTTGCACGTCTATTCCATTTACTGCATTTTTTCCCCCTCCTTACACAGCTAGTCGAGCTCTGTCTTCAGGTTACATTTAGGCTGTGAATGAATGGATCGCAATTTCCTGCTACAATACAGTATTAAATTTAGGTCTGGACCCTGGTCACTCCTCGAGTTAACTTTGTAGCTGTTTCTGTGTAGCTTTATGTTTGCCAATGTTATCCTGCAGACTGCTGGAGGTTCTTCTATGTATTCCTCTACCTTCACCAGCCCTCATGTCCCCACACTATGTTGTCACCACCAGCAGGTTTAATGCTGGGGATGGTGTGTCTCCCCTCATGTGTGGTGTTTAGCATAAACCAATCCTAGTTCGAGCCAAATGGGCAAAAAGCTCTGTTGAATTATTTATGGTCTCATGAGACCATTAAACCCTCTGCCACTGCATGCCTTCTGGCTGAGATGTTGTAAGGCTTTTCTTTTCAGCAGTAGCTTTCTCTTTGCCAGTCAGCTGTACAGCGGTGGTGTGTGTGGGTGGGGTTGTGTTCCACCTCAGCCATGCAGCTGCTCAACAAGTTGGATGCATACACCTGGGGGACCTCCTCACTAGTGCTCTCCACACACAGGAGGATGTCTAGTCTAACTACAGTTTATTTGTGTATATAGAATCGCTGTCACACCTTAATCACACACAGTGGTGACTACACTAAAGGGGCTGTATATTGAGGTAATTATAGGCAGCCACTAATTTGTTTTATATTTGTTTTCACATAAAAACGGTGTGTTCATTGTAAAACAGCAGAAACAATAAAACATAATAGTTAGTCCAAGCTGTCAGTTTTCTCAGTGTTGCTCAATAGTAATGTAGGTCTATTACAGAATGCATACCTCAGTCTTTGTTCTTTTGATCCATGTAGTGTAAACTTTAGAGATTGTGGCTGGAGTTAGCCCCTGTTATAAACTTAGAGCTTATTGTCTTTTTAGTGGAATGCTATCTGATGGTATCATTACTGTTAAATAATGTATTAATTCCATGCTAACTGAAAAAAAATAAAAATGAACAAAATGAGTTAGAAATCTTTTAATTTACATTTTACACAAAAGTTTTGTATTGTGGCAATTCAAAATAAATCAGAAAAATAATATACGACTGTACGTTAGCGAGATGGATAGCTTTTTCAAGTCAAACCATGTGAGGATATTCATGATGATGGTAATTCACCATGATAAACTTATTAGTGTTTCTATTGTGATGATGTATATTGTCCCAACCCTAATCTAGTCATTGCAGTGAACATCACACTGATTATTTTATGTGCTTTTTTGCATACAATTTACTATTATACTTTTTTAATTTCCTTGATGAGGACATGCATGGCAGTATAAAACCTTGCTGTTTGACCTTCTGTACTGACTCTTTCTTTCTTTTTTTCTCCTCCACAGTGAAAATTCTGCTGTTTTACACAGTTTTCTATGGCTGTCTGGCGGGGGTCTTCATCGGAACCATCCAAGCCTTGCTGCTCACCCTGAGCGACTACAAGCCCACCTGGCAAGACAGAGTCGCACCCCCTGGTAAGAAGTGACACCTCCTTCCTGTCTGTCAGGATTCCAGCTTGCAGATCTGCCTCTGAGCCTAAAGGTCGTCTTTAGACACTCAGGAAGAAAAAACAGAATATACCCACTGCTCAGTACCAGGCAAATGAATAAAGTAGCAAATAGGGTTATGTTTAGTAGAGGATCTTGTCACAATAATTCCTAAATTTTAAAATTGCAGCTAAACCTTCCTGAATGGGTCTATGAGATGAGTTTGAACTATGCTGATTCATCAGAGGCTGCCATCTCAGTGGCTTTGTTGACATGACAAAATTGTTTTGTATGACAAATGCATGTGTAAGACCTTGTGGTCAAGAGACTGGGTGAAGTGAGTATTATGTATGATGCTGAGTTACAAACAAGGTTAGATATAATGTCATATCTGTATTTGGAGACAAATATCATACATTAATGATATCATTTATTTTGCCAGCCCACCTAAATAGAGTTGCCCTTACCCAAAAAATAATTGTACATATATCTTTGTAAGTCTTTTATGACTAAGTCTGCTTGAATGATGCATTCATGTAAAGTTGTATTGATTCTTTATTCATTCCTATATCTCTTCTGTTGTTGGCTCGTGAAAGGTTATGAGCAGGAGGCTGGAGTTATCTTATTTAACATGTTAGATCTAAAGACTGGCTATTGGAAATAATACAAATTCATCATTACTTGGGGTATAAGGAAATATCAATACACTTCATAATTTTACGAGTATCAAAATATTTTATTTTGATGCTATTGTATCGATTTTTGTGTTTAAACCCCCAACTCCTAGGTAGCAGCGTATTATGCATTGTGTTCTTTATACTATGACCTTCCTGAAATTTGATTTTAAAAAGGGAAACCTGTCGTTGCATATTATATGGCAATATATTGACTCATACCCCTGTATCATGATACATATGGTATTGCAAATACACAGCCCTAATGAACACATTGTTTATCATACTTTTTACTGACAAACTACAAGGTGACTGTACAGTCAATAACTCTTTAAGACTTATTTTAAGATTTCTTAAACTACATAAACAAACATGGTTCTTCAAATCTAATAACTGCAGTAGTGAAAGTTTTCAGCCTTGGTGGCTAATTTCTTTCTAAAAGTCAACATATGTGCTCACCCTGGCCACAGGTAACTTGGCTGCAAACTGTTTTGGAAATGAACTCTCCATATATCTTCACGTCATGGTCCCAGTGCAGTGCCTGCACCGACTGCAAGCCTCCCCTGTGTATGCACAGCAGCCTTGTTTCCATGGCAGAAAGGGCCAGCTGGGGTTTATCAGGTCAAACTGAGCATGTGCAGAATACAGTCAAATGAGCAAGTGTTGAGTGGACGGGATGAAGGTAAACCAGGAGAGGTTAAACAGGATGCTCATCAGTGAGCGTTGTGTTCATTTGAGGCCATACAAACACAGCTGTGTTACAGGGAAATCTACTGTCAATGACCCGATCTCTGCTCAGCTGATTAGAATTGACAGTGTTCTAAACATGCATTAATGGATTACGTTAAAACCACACAGATTAGGAGTTGAGCCCCATTATTGTGTGATGTTACTGAGATAAAAGGCCACTCATTTGAGTCACATGAGCTCTATCCGCTTCCTGAACAGAAACACTGCAGGCCCGGACCATATTTAGCCGATTCAGCTCCTGTTAGCAGAAAGACTGTAAATAAGGGGAAACAGTATCTGTGTCCTGGATGCACAGACATGACATTGATATTGATCATCTCATCTGAATCTGCAGAAGTTGGCAAAAACTTACATTTTCTCACAGTCAGTGTTTTACATGTTTCATGTTAACTCTGAAAATTAGAAATTGGAGTTTAGATGTCTCAGGGTTTTATACCTTATCTGCTCTAATTCAAGATATGAGGTTTCTATTGACTTTTTATTCATTTATTATCTGGGATCAGGACACACTCGTGTAATATGGTATTAGTTGATGACAAACGGCTGATCTGTCGTCCCCACAGGCCTTACCCACACCCCACGATCAGACAAAGCTGAAGTGGCCTTCAACCTCAATGACGTGGAGACTTACCTACCTTACACCAAGGCCTTGAAGGACTTCCTGGCCAAGTATGACGAAGAAATGCAGAGGGACCAGATGAAGTTTGAGGACTGCGGAGGTAGGCTTTACTCATGACATCTCATTGGCTTATCCTGCTTCTCTTTTGAAAGTTAATTCCAGAGAATAGAGCAGCTTCATCTCTTCACTGGGGCTTTGTGGTGACACATGGTCGTGTGTACAATACAGTGTGAATCTTCAAATCCAAGTGGTTTCATAAACATGCAGATATTCTAGATGACCTAGACCCCTTCCTCAAAACTCCTGACAATAAGGCTAAAGATTTCTGGCTAATCTAAACTTGAGAGAGGACAGAATGTAATGTTGTATTGTCAAGTACATGAATGTTGGCCCTGACCCAAGTTAACCCTTCACTCCCCCCTCCAGAGGATCCTGCAGACTACAAGAACCGGGGTGACTTGGAGAGCGAAGTGGGCATCAGGAAGGCCTGTCGTTTCCAGAGGTCGCTGCTGGGACCCTGCTCCGGCATCGAGGACCGCGATTTTGGTTTCAAGGATGGCAAGCCCTGCCTGATTGTAAAGCTCAACAGGATCGTCAACTTCCGTCCAAGGGTAATTTTAAGTCTGTGTCATGTTTTCTTGAAGACAAATAAGTCCAAATTTGTAAAATTGTAAATTATTTGAATCAGAATCAGAAATACTTTAATAATCCCAGGGGGAAATTATTTAAATAATTGTTGCTATAGTTTGGCATAAGACTGAAAATGTAATTTGGCTGTTATTGGTTCACCATTAGTGGTGCTGGTTAAACTGTATGTCATTAATAATGCCAGACTGAGGAGTGACCTAAGGATATCTTCTCAGTCTTCCAGTGTAATCTCATGACTGAGCCTCCTTCTCCATTTCCACCTGGTATTTACCTGCTATCTCTGGATACATTATCTCAATCATGTCATCTGATCACAGACCTCAATATGCAAATTAGCTAGGCAGTGCAGGTGACATGGTGCTTCTCAGGACAGGGATAGTTATCCAGAACACCCTTAAGGTAAGGGTTAAATGACAGACACAGCTGAAGGCGACCATAGGCTACATTTTATGTGACTTATACCTTAAGCAGGTCATCTGAGCCTGTGAAGAAGCTTGATAGTGTTAATTCAGCTCCCCTTGGCAGTCACATGACCCTTATCTTGCACATTGTAGCAGTGCTTGTAGTATGGGTGCCAGACCTTCATCTGTGGTCGCTCCACTCACATTATCTACCCCTCTACTAACATGTACAGAACCAGATCTAGATATCATGCTAGTAATAGGGAGAAATGTGATCTGTGCTTGGGGGGGGAAAAAAAGGTCCAACTTTTTTTTTCTTGTTTAGCCTCCTACCTCTAATGAAAGCATCCCTGAAGAGGCTCAACCCAAGGTGCAGCCCAACGTCATCCCTCTCTACTGCACTAACAAGGTACACATTCTTCTTTTGTCAGTTAAGACTTCAGAGCGTGTGTTCAAAATTAATTTAGCCTATAACAAATCTGCTCTATAGTATTGTCACTCCATACAATTGTCTCTTCCAGAAAGAGGAGGATGCTGGTAAAATCGGAGAGATTAAGTACCATGGTATCAGTGGCGGCTTCCCCCTGCAGTATTATCCCTACTATGGCAAACTGCTGCACCCTCAGTACTTGCAGCCACTGGTGGCACTGCAGTTCACCAACCTGACCCTGAACACTGAATTGCGCATCGAGTGCAAAGTGTTTGGAGACAACATTGACTACAGTGAAAAGGACCGCTACCAGGGACGCTTTGACATCAAGCTCCAGGTTAACAGTTTATGACCGTCATCAGGACCATAGCACTTTTCCCTGACTGCCCCACCATTCCTCCCTCTACCCCCATCCCCCCTAACCCCCCCCGTCCTTAACTAAATACCAATCTGATATAGGAGATGATAGGTGAGGAGTTAGGCTGTAGCGGTTAAGTCAATCACAACTAGTCTTAAATGAATAAATGAGAAAAAAAACCTGATAGGGGACAGATGTTTAATCTGTCTGCTTTCATCACTAGCTTCTACACTACTGTCTAGCGCTAGAATGTAATTTAGAGGAAAAGTAGCAATAGGCCTAATAAAGAAATATTTATTCTGCTGTAAATGAGACTTTTCCACAAGCCATGGGACATTGTTCATTGATGACTGTAAAGTTAAATTCCATCTCTGATGCGTAGCGAGCCGTGTTCGTCCCCTCTGCATATCGCTGCCTCGTGTGGTTCCAGTAGATATTTTTGGAGTGTGCAGTAGTTGCAAAATCTGGTCCTTCCAAAACCACGCTGTTCTCATTTTCTTCTGCGAGCAAGCTTTAGCAGTTCGAGGCGTGTGTGTCAGACTGGAGCACACACTCCCACTTACTTAATGAATGAAATGGTTTGACATGGTACACTCTTCTGATCTATGTAAAGTAAAGGCTGCACTCCAGGGAACTTTATTTGTCTTTTACATCTGATCACAGGAGATTTTTTTTAAACTTTTTTTTTTCTCTTTTTGTGCTTTGTTAAATCACTTAAATGTGTGGAGGGGTTTTATTACTTGGTTTCATGCCTTTTACTTTTTGATTTTGCCTTGAATGTAGTAGATATGTGTCCAGCCTGTTAGACACTGTAAGTGCTAACTGGAGTTTTTAAGAAGGATTTCTGTTTGTTTTTTTGCTGGATTCATCACAGCATTGTGGTGTGGCTCTCTGAATGTTTTAGCCATTAAACATGGTGTAAGAATTTTATATTTATGCGGTTGTACATTTTGTTTCTTTGCAGAATATTGTAATGTATAAATGCAATACCAAAGTGAAGAGTTGAAGAGAGTGTTTATCAGAAGCAATGCAGTACTAATTTTTAGGATCTCATCATGTTAAGTGCTAAAGTCAATGTCTCGCCTTGCAACCTTTTTCAATAGTTATTCTTGATTTGTATCATGGCCATGAATGTAGTTAGAATGATCAGGTAACACGCAGTTTAATTCCACACTGACCTGATGTTCATGCATTTCAAAAAAAGATTGAGTTCTTATAAAGCTGTGGCTTTAGATGACTAATGATGTTGGCTTTAATATAACATAGTGTCTCATGTTGATGTGGAACGCTCAACTTGAACTTTAACATCAGTCAACTTTCCATCAGTTCATCCACCTTTGTCATTTAATCAAAGATAGAAACAAATAAAATCATAATTGACCTTTCTCTTGTGTTTTCTTTGTTATATTAAGACATTTTCACAAATCTACACTCCTGATAGCAACATCAGATCATAAAGTGTATGTCCAAGTCTTTTCCCAACATACACTGGGTGGAAGACCAGAAGTAGACCAGACATTTACTGTCTACATTTTGTTTGGGAAGTAGTGGCCTAAAAGTTAGAGAAATGAGCTTGTGACCAGAAAGTAATCGGCTCAATCCCCCGGAGTGGCTGGATAAATCTGGGTGGGCAAAGTTAAAGGGCAGCACTTCCCTCCCTCTCTCGTTACCACCACTGAGGTGCCCTTGGGCCCTGTAATCAGGGTGAAAAAGTGAGTGTGTAAATATATAGCACCCTCCAAAATTCCTACAGAGGAACAAAGTTGTGTCCCTGACATGTACACTTACTTTCTACTAACAATGCCACAGAATGGGAAATCTATAAATCTCAATTTATCGCTAAACTGAGGTCTGTCTATTACACAGGAATGAGTGCATGAGTGATTGAGGGACAATGTTTCTGAACACTTCTACCCAGCCTGAAAGTACTCCTTTCATTCTGGCAGCTCCAGCAGTAACTACAGTTGTTGTGGCTGACTCAATATGCAACTTGTGCTGATCATTAATCCTTTCTTGGGTCAAATGACAATCATTTTACACTCTGGAGACTTATAGCTTTTGTAGTCAGATCTAAGGTGGCCAGAAATCATAGACCCAAGACCCAGATGGGGTCAGGTCAGAGAGAAAGAGACAAAGATTCACAGCAATAACAATAGCAAAAGTTACAACTGTAGTGGTATAAAGGACTACTTATAATGATGATGATGACAACAGCTGTTGGGTTGTTTGGCTGAATGATGAATAATAATAATATTAATAATGATAATATTAGCAGTGGAGGTCAAGCAGGACCACGGCAGCAGGCACAACCAGGATCCATGACAACCTGCAAGAGGAGAAAGCACAAAAGCTATGGGGAAGAAGTGAAGTTAGTAACATGCATTATTGGGACATGAATGCATACAGATAGAAAGGGAGAGGGAGAGAGGAGCTCAGTGCATCATGCGAAGTCCCCTTTCAGTCTAGGCCTATAGCAGCCTAACTATAAGTTTTATCAAAAAGGGACGTCTTAAACCCACTCTTACATGTAGAGAGGGTGTCTGCCTCCTGAGCTGAAACTGGGAGTTGGTTCCACAGGAGAGGAGCTTGTATCTTGTGTCTGTTTGCTGTTCTAGTGACTTAGTGGTCAGGGTCATTGGAGCCTATATCAGCATGCAGGTCCGTCATTAAACATGCTACAAGTTGAAATATTGTATAGCCACTGAGACACATCAGATACTAAATATATAACATAAACACTCAACTGAATTTACTGGTAAGCTGTTTGAACCTAAAGCTTGAAGTAGGCCTGCAGTTGAAATCTGCTGTGAATCTATTTTGTATTTCAGGCAGAAATGTGTTTTAACGTATTTATCCTTGGTGCCCCCCTACACCAGGTTGGCGATCACTGATCTGGATCATCTGCTTTTGATGGAAAGGTGCAGCCATTATAACCATGAAAACATAGCATTCTGAATTTGAATATTTCACTCAGTGTAGAGCTATGATGAAGGGTTAGAACATAAGGTACGCTATATGGGGATTAGGTGTGCAAGATTATATAAAAAAATAGATTGCAATATTTTATGTGATATTGTATGGGTTCTGAAAAACTGTTAAATTTTGTTGTAAAGGGCTTTGATGTTGGATATTACAAGGACTGTGATAAATACAAATGTAGATTTCACATTCTGGTTGCATTAAAAAGTCGACTTTTTTAAATTTTATGCATATTGTCGTTGTCAGGAGGAAACCTGATATGAAATACTTCCTTACCATACTCCAAAACCCTTTCAGGAAATGAAAAACACCCTGTGTTTTAAAAAAACAACAACACTGTGTCGTCAAAGTTGGTATTATTGGTTTTATTACTTAAAATGACTAAATATTTGTAAAACCAACAGACAGATATCAGCATTGATTTATGGAAAAAAATAGACAAAATAAGGAGATACAAGGTTTCCGCCCAACAGTGATAAAATGGTAGTATGTTCTTCATTTTCCTGAAATCAGATTTTTTTTAAAACCACAATATATATTGCCTTGCTTACAGTATCACAATTTATCACAATATATTAAATCGTAACTCCTATATCACAATACGTATCATATCTCCAGATTCTTGTCAATATACAGCCCTACTGGACATTGTTATTGACAATGTGAAAGCAATAGTTTCTGTAACTTTAAAGCTACTTAATGAGGGGGTTATTTATAGATACAACTCCACAGTTTCAAAGAAGCAATGAGCTGGGAAGAATTTATGGCACTGGGAGGAGCTGTTGGGAATGTCCGAGATCAAGAGGTTCAAGAGTAAAACTCTGGTCAACACGGTCCTGTATCTGTGTCAACTATACACAGTATTTTCTCTCATGCAGCAGCAATAATCCAAATAAATATGCATATACTATTTCCAAACTTTGTCCTTCTTTTCTCTGTCTGTGTGACAGACTCTAACTCCTAAACATCTTCTTGTTTGAAAGGAATGAATGAACTGTTGTTGGCTCAGGAGGAGGAGCAGAGTGACTGGACGATTTTTGTTACCATTCAGTCATTGAGGCCTCTGTGTGCAGGCAGGAGGAGGGTGCTGGATCAGTTGCAGACACATGGCTCTGTAATTACAGGAGGTAGGCACTGTGTACTAGCTAACAGAGGGATGTTGTTTCAGGCACCACCACAGAGCAGGTATTAAGTCACTAGGAACCACCAGGGCCAACACAGCCAACCAATCAGCAGCTGCTTAATAAAATAGATTCTTTCTATGACCTTAATTCAAGATGTGGGATCTGTCTTTCATTTTAAGTTTGTTTGTTAGCAGGAAATCTCAAAACAAAATCTTTTTAGCTTTTTTTAGCTTTCTACACTCCTTGGTCTTTATCAGAAGATAGAGTTTGAATGAATGAGAATTAACTTTCATACTCAGGTTAGACCATCACTTAAGAAACAAGTGATCAGATTAAATGAGTTTCAGGACTTTTTTTAAAGGATTTGTGAGGTGGGACATTTTTGATGAACTGTTATAGACAAAACAGATAAATAATGGAAAACAAAAGAGAAAAGAAAGTTAAGTTCTCCCTTTCCATAGCAAGTGAATACATTCTGAGTTAGGCATCAATATTAAAGACTGTTTATCACTGTTTAAGGTGAGAAGATGGTTTTTGCAGCAGCTGTACTGTACGGAACTTGCTGTAGTAGACTTGTAGCCGTTATGTAATTACTGATAATAGGTTTTATGATAACTACACAGAATGCAGAATTACAATATTTTCAGAACAGTGTCTTATTATGGTTTAGAACCAAGTTAACTAGCTGATGCATACAAGGAAATCAACCACTTGTCAGTTTTGTATTGTACGGCTGAGTCAACCAGAAAATGACACAAATCTGGACACCTGATATGACCATGCCTTTTTTACCTAATTTGCACTGATGTCACAGCAGCCCCCTTACCACCAAAAAACATGTCAAATTCAGTTATTTATATAATACAAAATCAATTCAATGTCAATTCAATTCAATTTTATTTATATAGCGCCAATTCATAATTATCGTTATCTCAGGACACTTTTCAAATAGAGCAGGTCTAGACCGAACTCTTTATAACATTATTTACAGAGACCCAACAGTACCACCATGAGCAAGCACTTGGCGACAAGGGCAAGGAAAAACTGCCTGTTAAAAGGCAGAAACCTAGGACAAATCCTCCGGCTCTAGGTGGGTTGTCGTCCGTCTCGACCAGTTGGAGTGAGAGACAGAGAGAGAGAGAGAGAGAGAGAGAGAGAGAGACAGAGAGACAGAGAGAGAGAGACAGACAGAGACGGAGAGAAAGACAGACAGACAGACAGACAGACAGGTGCACAGCAACAACAGTATTGGCAATGGCAATCTAGCAGGACCATGGCAGGAGGCTCCACCAGGATCGATGAGAACCTGCAAGACGAGAAAGCACAAGAACTCCGGGGAAGAAGTGAAGTTAGTAACATGCATTAATGGGACATGAATGAGTGCAGAAAGAGAGAGGAAGAGAGGAGCTCAGCGCACCATGGGAATCACATGACATATTTGCCACAAATCACATTTGTTGTACAGCAGGCTCAAATGTACAGATCTCCCCATCACATGCTGCTATCAGGTAAAAGACAAAGGCAGCATAAAAATATGTTTATAAGACTAAATACAATACAGGATAAGACCAGCATCACACATTGCAAAACAATATAACTCAAACCTTATACTGTGATATTCTGTCCACATCCGTGGAACAGGTTGCTAAATCTGTATTTGACTCCAAATAATTTAAAATGAATCTGGCCACATGTAACAACAGTTGTTTTGAGACTGAGGCATATATGTATGGTCACATTGTAAGGGTAAAAGGCTTACAATGCCTATCAAAGTTCACAATATCAATGACAGGATGAGAAAATTGATGGGTAAATAAAGTATATGTCTGGTTTAAGGGGCAGCTGTAAAGATGAAGACAGTGTGGACAGAGACAAGCACACAAGGCTTCAGATAACAGTAATGGAGCACTGAGATAGCATCACACTGTCAGGACACAGTTTCTCCAGTTAACATGAAGCCACCTCTGACCCCCTGGGAACCTGCTGGCTCCGTCTGTTGTTATGGATGTTCATCCTATCCTACAGAACACTGTGCTGTGTGATTGATTGATTGACTTCAGAGCTGTTTAGGTCAAACAGCAGCGGATTCGGTTTAAAGTCATAGCACATGTGGACTGTCACACTGAAAATTGGAAAAACATTGTTTCACATTCTATCATCACATTATTCTCCAGTTGACGGTACTATGTTTGAGTGTCTTGTATTATTATCATGAACACAAACAGTGTAGTTTGACTCAATCCCACATACACCGTCCTGCTTCCCCTTGTTTTTGAGTAGGGTTTAATAATTACTACAGTTCCCAGCTGTTTTAGAAAATTTGTTAATCCTTTTTTATTGTAAAGTACATGTAATGATAAATTCACAGCTCCAATTACAAATAACTTTCTCCTTTTCTGTACTTAGATATTCTATGCGCTAGACTTGTCTATGACAAACAAATGATGAAGATGGTTAAAAGATAAACGTGTCAAAGGAACATCTTAAGTTAGCTAATAGGTAGGAAAACGTTAACTAACAAGTGATTTAAGTTAGTTAGCTAGATAGCTAGCATTTTGCTCAAGATGCGAAGGGGAAGGGTTCCTCTCAGCGCTGCTGCACTGTTTAGCCTCTTTAAGCTCATTTTGATTTCACAGCCCACTAACACCACTCTCATTGACAAGCCCTGGGTTTCACCAGCTATGTGTAAATTAGGTAAGTAAGTAAAGGTGTAGAGTCCACACTAGAGGCTTGGTAAATACTAGTTATTTTGCAAGTAAATCAGCTGCTAAAACTGGTTTCACCACAGCTACTTGGGGCATAACCTAACTAGTTTGGACGTAAAGTTATAGCTATGGTAAGTGGCCAATCAACAATCAAAGATACAGTTTGTCATGGTTACCATGCGCATTAACTTTCTGGCTGGCATGAGGCATTTGGCATCGTAGCACAACCTAGTAGCCTAGATTGACATGAAATATCATATCAATAAATTAGGTCTGTACTGTATTACTACAAAAGTCATAGTCAAGTAATGTCATAATTATGTGACATTTTATGATTCACACCTACGCTAGGGCATGTGTAACTGTTAAGTTGTTACTTAGAGTTAAGTTGTAACTTAACTCAGTGAAGCAACCACCTTTATTTTCATGATGCAACAAGTCACAACACATTCTATCTTATAACTAGGCTAAGTCTGAACTTACACACAGCTGGTGCAACAGGCTGCTGGTTTCCTAAAAGGCGTCAGTTTTCAGTGAAAAAGTTCACTGTACTCTATCTGCTCAGCAGAAGACAACACACAGGCATAATTGAAGGCTATCTGCTGAACATTGTGGAGCATTTATCAGCTTAAGAGCCAGATACCAGACTAGAGCTAATATTGAACTTAGATTCATCAAGTGATGTGTAAACAGAGAACTGTTTGCTAACCGATTAGTTATATAAACTTATAAGCTGATAGTATATACTTACAGTGAAGACAGCTTTAATTAAAGTTATTTGTCTTTCACTACTAGATCAATGTTTTACACTTTATATTTCAGATTCTGAATGGTGTCCCACTACGGTGCAGTGTTTTGTTTTATAATGTTAAAAGTTTTTCTTCATAGCTAAGTGAGAACCCTATACTATTGAAATAACCACAAGACAGCCTGTCATCATAGAAGACCATTCTGACAAACAGCTGAAACTCTTTAGTTCTCCTGTTTGAGACACTATACTACAGGATATGCTAAATGGTAAATGGACCTGTACTTGTATAGCGCCTTTCTAGTCTTCCGACCACTCAAAGCGCTTTTACACTACATGGCACATTCGCCCTTTCACACACATTCACTCAGTGATGGCAAAGCCCATCAAACAGAAACTAACTCATTCATACACATTCACACACCAATGCACAGCATCGGGACAAATATGTACTCTGTGTTTATACAGACCCAGTTACCTCAGTAATATGAGAATGTACAATTATTTACATAATTATAATTGTTCTTTTTGGCCTAAAGCACACATGTTGAAGAGGAAGTGAGGGAGTTGCAGTCTGCAACTACACTACTAGATGTCACTATATCATACACACTGGACCTTTAAAGCCAAAATCTAATTAGTTGTTGTTCTGTCTGTGGGCAAAGCAATGGTCTTCCTGTGTGAGTTTGGTAGCTTTCATGTGTCATATTACAGCAATCCCTGAACAGTCTCTGGCAGGTAGGCTCTGCATTAACACACTGTGAAAAATCTCCCTCAAATGACACTAAGCAGGATAGAAAGCCAGCAAGAAGACAACAAATTATTCCCAAGAAGGAACATTTTACAGGACATTATCACTAATGAACACAGCAACAGAACATGTCCATCTTGAGCCTTATTGAGGTCACAATAAATCTATAGTATGTTCTCAGAAATAAATGGCATCTGTATGGGAAGTTAAGGTAAGGAAATATCTATTTGTAGACAGGGAAATTTACTGAGTTCCCAGAAGAATAAAGCTTTTAGATTTGAATGATTCTTCTCTGGTGACCTCCTCAGGAAAAACATTCTTTTAAAAATAATACAAATATCATATGTCATTTCACAGTATATACAGCATTTACATACATTAAACGAAGTTTGTTCTCTGCATTTGACCCATCCTATATACATTACTATATACATTAGTAGCAGTGGGCAGCCGTAGGCGCATGAGGAGCAGTTTGGGGTTAGGTGCTTTGCTCAAGGGCACCTCAGCAGTGCACAGGAGGTGGAACTTGCACCTCTACAGCTGCCAGTCCACACTCCATACTGTGGTCAATTAGTCTTCTCAATGCTCTGCCTATTGCTTATTTCTCTTTTGAAATAATGAGCTAGTCAGAATCCTGTGATCCGAGTGTGTGTGCAGGAGCGTCAGTACTGAGGAGTTTCTAGTAGGTAATCATTAGCAGCTGGAAGAAAGTTCCTACGTGAAACTGCTCACACCAAGGTCTGTGGATTATCTTGTGTAACCGGGTCATGATTTCTGGAAACACCAAGTGACCCGTCTGGTTCCGTTAGGCAGACATCTCTATTGCCAATATCTTCAAAACTCAGCAACTCACACCAAAACAATGTAGATAGACAAATAGCTCTACTAGTTTGAGGAAAAATATGTATCTATGATTTTGATGTGAACCGTCCCTTTAAAAGACTTAGGATTTGGTGGCATATAGCGTGTAGTAACAGAATGCAACTGCCTCAGAAGAGCTATTTGGCTGTCAAAAATATTTAAATTGTTTTACTAATTTCGATGCTTGACCCCTGCATGCTCACCCAACACCTATTCCATTCACCAGCCCACCTCAGCTCCCATCTGTCTAGCAAACACTAACAAACAAACTCCATGGCAACAAGCCTACCACAAATGTAACAGGAATAGACTGAGCACGAGTGAGCCCATCAACCACACTGTGGGGACAGCCTGGTGATGATGTCACAGCCTTAGTGCTGGGGGAGGAAGGGGACTGGAGCAGAGAGAAGAATACACTAATAGAAATGAAAAGCACTGAAGGAACTGTACTGTGTTGTGTTGTGAGGATGTGTCTAATGTCACCAGGGTCACAGTCACACTCTATAATCTGATGAGATGGAGGCAGGGAGTAGTCTGACCCGTATCTCATTCACACACTGTCAACCCTCACAAGGTTATCCTTACTGATTACACTTTATCATGTGACACACATGTGGTTGGCTGTCAGGTGGAGATGTCCCTCTGTCATCTCAGGTCTGACAGCTTTGCTCCTATCACACATATCATGCACATTATCATCTGCAGCTTGTGGGAACACACACTGCCACAATCACACAATCACTGACATGATTATTTACATTTACATTTATTTTTAAAAAACTATTTAAAAAAGGTATTTTCTACGGAATGTATTCATACATTTCCTCCGTTTTCCCATGATAACGAGTTAATTTTCTCGAGATCTCGAGATAACGAAACTTTGTTTTCCCGTGATAACGATACAATTAATTCGAGATCTCGAGATAATGACTGTGATATGGTAACTGCGGACAAGCCAGCCGTTACTCCAATATCCGTGGTCAAATCAGCCGCACTTAAATTTACAGCGTATTCACTTCCGGTTTTAAAAATAAAGGTATTAAGAACAGTAAGCTATAATTCAAACCTACATTTAAAATAAAATATGTTACATTAAAGTGTTTCATGCACCCATGATGAATAAAAAACATTATCAAGCATTTCTACTGCACCAATTTGGAGAAATGCCAAAACAAACGTTCCATATTTGTATCTCCAAGTGGCATATTTTCATATATTTGAGGTACAGTAAAAGCAGGTACAAATATGGACTTTTATTGTTGAATTTCTCCACATTGGTGCAGTAAAAATGCTTGATATTAAGTATGTTTTTTATTCATCATCGGCATGGATCATCCTGGAAGAAATTCCAATCACGATAGAATAACTAAAGCAACTTTGTATTGATTTGCAGTGACCCTTCCCTCTAAGGGGACAAGTGGACCCAAACCATGCCAGCAAAATTCCCCCCACAGATTAACAGAGCCACAAGATCCCCTCACTGTAGGGGTCAAACATTCAGGCCTGTACCATGTGCAGACCAGTGCCTATGTTTTTTTTTAATAATATCCCTCTGACAAAATCAGCATTTTATACTTACATGCCACAGTTGGACACAATAATTAATAACACAACAAACAATTGTGTTATTGTACCATGTAGTTCACTTGTGTGAATCTGCATGTTCCAGTGATAATGTCAGTGTAATAGTCCTTATCCTGTCATTGATGTGCGGACAGTCCATTTTTCCCACTTTTCTCGACTTTGTTCCTTATGAGTCCTTATCTTATGGGTCAACTGCTCCATGACATATATTTCATTCACAATTTTCAGCCAGTCATCTCATGTTGGTGGATCTGGTTTGTACCATTTTCTCGTAATTGCTTTTTTACAAGCTGCTAACAAGATTTTCAACAAGTATCTGTCCTCTTTTAACACAACATTCCCTGTCATATTGCCAAAGTAAAGTAATACACATGACATAGGTATATCATAATCCAGAATTCTGACAATAACCAGGTGAACATCCTCCCCAAATTTTATAATTTTAGGGCCATACATTTATTCTTGACACATTAATGTTTTATTTGAGTAGTTTCTCAGACTCTAAATGTGACATTTATAGTCTTAGAAACTACTCAAATCAAAATTTGAGATAGAAAACTAATATAAAGTTTGATGAAATGAAATGTGGTGTGTCAATACATTTTCTTCATAGTTTTCCATATATACATATTCTGAACGCACCTGAACACAAGAGGGCAGCAGTACTGCATCAGTCTGCAGAAAGAATCTCCCTGTGCATCTGGAAACAGTTAATATTGTGGTATGGAACATCATATGTGTCATGTCATTTTTAATTTTAAATTAGCAACAGTTAACATTAGGTGGTAATTATTTACTCATAAATATGGTTTAAAAGTCACTGCAGGATGTGAATAATTTAAAACTCAATACTTTATTTCCATGTGAATATGGTTAAAAGGAATTTGCTTTTGTGTGTTCACATGAAACCTCAGGACATCATTTGTTTGTTTGTTTGTTTGTTTATTAAGATCACCATTAGCTTCTGTATTCTTCCTGGGGTCCACACAGTTTATATGGTGACAATACTATACAAATATATACACTCACACCATTTATCACAATACACCGTCACAACACATCGCAATACACATATACTGTAGATAAGACAATAACAAAAACAGGCTTTGATCGAATTTATCATAAATTAACAAAAATATGCTCATGATCTAACAAATAAGTATCAACACTTCACTGGATGGTCCCTAAGACCTTCTCACACCAAAGAGTATTTATTATTTACTGAGTTTCGTTTTAAATAGTGCTCTTTTAGTATTTTTTTTAAAAATATATATTATTTTGTTGAATAATATGATTCTATTCTAGCGTTGCTCTGTATATTAGTGTACGCTGAACCGATGTGGTTTTGGATTTTGGTAAAGTAAAACAAACTCCAGCAGCATGCCTTGTAAAACAACTGTGTGTATCCGTGCTAAAGGATAGTCTAGATAGTAGAACATAAATGGAGTCTTTGTTGTTATGACATTCCTAATAAAAACCATCAGTGAATACAGTAATCTATTGTTCACTTCAAGCCAAGAGAGACATTCATGCATTCTAGAAATGTTTGTTCTCATCCCACAAAAAAAGTTACACGTGCTGCTTTATTCTGAACCAACTGTAATTTTCTGATATTACCCAGTGAAGTATTGGACAAAACTATTGAGCAATAATCTAGGTTACTCAAAACCAAGGCTTGTCGTGTCATATATCTTGCACATCTTTTAATAACAGATAAAATATTTCCCATTTTAGTTACTACTTTCTTTATGAGTTTGTCCCATAATATTTACTATGATAACTCCCAAAAGTTTGGTTCCTTCCACCTGCTTTATCAGTATGTCATCAATACTGAGATCAAGCTTTGGTTTTGAACATAAAGTATAGTTTGCTCCTATTACAACACTTGTTGTTTTCGACACATTCCAAATACGTTTATTACTGTTTATCCAATCTACTACTAGCTTTAAATCCTGATCTAGATTTGTCTTGAAATCACTTATTGTTGTTCCCGCTAAGTATATTGTGGAGTCATCTGCATACATTGAAATACGTGACTTTTTTAAAACTAAAGGAAGATCATTCGTAAAAATTGTGTATAGGAGTGGCCCAAGACAACTTTCTTTGAGGCACTTCATTTTTCCCTTCTTTAACATCTGAATAACAATTAAAGTACACAATTTGCATTCTGTCACTCAAGTAGTTTTTTATCCATAATAAAGACTGAGAAAAACCATAACATTTTAGTTTTTTCAACATTAACTCATTATCAATGATATCCAAAGCAGCAGAAAAATCAAGCAAAACTACTCCTATAATTTTTCTTTCCTATTTCCACAAGCCAGTCATCAACTATTTGAGTCAAGCAGTGGCTGTCGAATGTTTTTCTCTAAAGAAATTAATGAATAAATTATTATTAGAAAAATAAGATTGGATCTGCTCATATACAATTATTTCCATTATGTTACTCAAAATTGGTAATAAACGTAGGGGACCCACTCTCCCCTACGTTAATTATTATTAAGTTGAGCCAAAGGGTAAGTTGAGCCACCCCTTGTTGCTAGGAAATGGTAAAAAAAAAATGTATCATGTGACCAAATATTTAGGAGGAAGGCATCATTTCATGGAGTCTGAGAATGTAAGAACCACATGGGTAAAGTGGTTAGATATTTATTTCCAAAAAATCATTTTTCACTCTTGAAAGTGAATTTAGTCTATCATAAGTTTCATGAGAATTGTGTTTAGACCAAAATAGATCATTTTTGAGTAGGGATACGGCTCAACTTACCCTGCTCCTATGCTCAACTTACCCCATACATGGGGTAAGTTGAGCCACAAGATCACTTTTTTTGGACATGCTATATTATCGAAACAGTTATGTTTACACTCATTCTGTTTGTTTGAAGGGATGCACAACATCCTGAAATATATGCAGATATATTAGTTAGCGACAAAACTATGATTGCCTTGATGTAGTGATCCTAAATATGAAAAATGGCTCATCTTACCCCACTCTCCCCTATAGGTCGATTATTGGATTCTAAAAACTGCAACTTCTTATTTTTTGGTATCAGCACCACTTTGGAAATCTTCCATGCTTTTGGGCATACATTTTCACTATAACATTGATTAATAATATGCGTGACCATATGACCAATCAATGAAGCTATAGGCTTTAATTTGCTATCAAGATCGTCAATCCCAGGTGGTTAATTTTTGGATGTCATCAACATTGATTCAATTTGAGCAACACTAACGTCCCTGAACTCAAAGTAAAAAAATTTGCCCTGCATAATATGATCTATTATGTGTATGTATGTATGTGTATATCTGTATTCTTAGGCTGGATGGTACTTTTTAACTTAATAATAATAATACATTTTATTTGTAAAGCACTTTTCATAAAAGAATCTCAAAGTGCTAACTTATCTATCTTGTCTATGAAATAACTGTTTAGATGATTTGCTATATCTATAGGTTTAGTGGTTTCTAAATAAGAAGGGGTGGATTTAGTGTTTCCTCTCAATAGAAAGTTAAAAATATTCCATATTTGTTTACTATCTTGTTTAATTTCATTTATCAAAATACCATTTCTTTTTCTTCTTATTTAATTTAGTTACAAAATTCTGATTTAAAACTACATGAAATTGCTGCTAATTTAGCTTGATCCCTTTCCATCATATATTCTTTTTTCATCATATATTCTTTTAATTCCTTATAGATATGGAGTAAGAGCAAAACTCTGGTGTATTTATAAAAAATATGTTCAACTACCCGCATGCCATCACTCTTTAAAAATATTCTTGTTGGTCTATTAATGACCTGTGATAATCCACAAGCTGCAGACGCACACATTAATTTTATTTTCATTGGACAACAAAGGGAATTCCAGTTTATGTTTAAATCTCCCAAAAAATGTATTTCATGACTTGTACTACTCATATGATCCAACATGTCACATATTTTGTCTAAATACCAAGTATTAGCACTTGTCTATAACAACAACCTAAGTCAATAGATGTTTCAAACTAACTTGTAGCCAGAGTACTTCAATTTCTGGTGACATTAAATCCTGCCTTTAACTTTAACAGGTATGTGACTTTGAACATAGAATGCAACCCCTCCTCCATATGCATTCCTATCTTATCTTTCCTGAAAAAATTATATCCATGAGTGATGTATCCTCAAATGTAGAGTCTAAATGTGTCTTGGATACAGCCAATAGATTATTTAATAATAGCACATCTTCTACTTTAGTTAATTTATTCCTAATACTACATATGTTTATATGGGTAATTTTAAGACCTTTCTTGGGTCTTCTTAAAAGTCACGATGAGTGTTGCTGGATGGATCAGACCATGTCTTACTTCTGCCTGATGTAATATAATTCTGAGATTCTCGCTCTTCTTTTGGATACCTCCGCTGTTAAATCCGGGAAGATTTTCAATTTCATTCCCCTGAAATGCAGTACTCTCTCTTTCTTTGCTATTTGTAAAATAACGTCTTTGGCCAAGTATCTCTGCATTCTGACGATCATCAGTCTTGAACCAGATTTCGTTACAGGCCCCACTCTGTGCGTCATGTCCACTTCAGGCTGACAAGGAAGATTTCTATCTTTGAATACTTCTTTAAATAATGATGCCATGAATTCTGTAGGACATCCCTTTTCCACATCTTGTCAAGGCAAAATACTCTGATATTACATTTACGGCTGAAATTTTCCAACCTTACAGTTTTTTCTCTCAGTTCTCTGTTTTCTTTTTGGAGCGCGTTACACACTTTCTCCATTTCATTCATCCTCTCTTGCGTGCTAGAAATGACCACAGTGAAGACATGAAGCACAACATCAAATGACCAGTTGATCAGTAAAAAGCTTTGTTAACAAATGGTTAACTAAAACAAACAAGCCATCCCCTTGAGTTGATTTTAGTTGCCAAGTTTAAGTTGGAACAACTGCACAGAATTAAGTAAATACCACTAAATGTAGGTGAAGTATATATAAAGTCAACATAACTGTTAAGTATAACACTTCAGTGTGTAATATCTAGAAAAATCTCTTGGCAGAAATTAAATATAATATTCATAGGTATGTTTTCATTAGGATAAACCAAACACTCGCTGTGAATAGGGCTTCTTTTTTTTGCATATTTCTCCTACACGCTTGGATGGCTGAGATGGATTTACTTGGTTGCACTCTGCAGCTTTACCACTAAGATGCCACTGAATTCTACACACTTATATATTATATTGTATTATTACTTATATGTGCACATCTCACCCAAAGTGTATTTGCTTGAAAATAGAAAGCCAAAGTGTTTGGTCTTTTTTTAAATCACACTCAATGAACACAGGTGCTCTTTGAACTTTTTCATCTTGATATGGTATAGTAGGTCTTGACTGATGATTTATGAAAAGAAGAGCAGTTCTCCACCTGTTGAACTCTGTTCTTGGTAGCAGCCGGAACATGTTTATCAGATAACATTACTGAAAAAAGAACTTGTCAGCTGTTTGAGGACATTGCCCTGGTGATTTTTTTCAATTTACAAGCTGATGATGAGCACCCAAATGTGCCACTATAGTTTGGTCTGTGTGAGGCTAGACAGTCTCATTTGTGTAGATGAACTGAACTGACCTGGGGCACAGAAGGTGTCTGAGGCACAGGAGGAGGGAGAGGTGGATGATGCTGGAGCCACCATGACACACTGCTCCTGTGGGGAGGCACGCTGAGCTGCCACTGAGGTGTAATGAATTTAATTGGTGCGTCGGATCAGCGTTGGCTGTCAGCAGCTTGTTAACACATCATCAGCACTGAAACTGACAACACATTGATGTCACTGTTCGATCTACTGACATGAACATCCAGCATTTAGTCCTGATCCTGGCTTTACAAGACATGCTTGTCACTCAGCTCTTCCAGACTAACAGATTTTTAAATAATTCTCCATTTTAGTTTTGGTATTTAATTCACAGTGTTACTGGTACCCACACCAATGTTTTCTGAGAGGAAGAGCTTTAAGTCTCATAGTTCAAAGTAGTGACTCATTCTCTTATAATATCCTGACAGCAGTGTGATTGAATAAGCAGTGCAACCCAGGATACACTGGAGACAACAAGCTGAATCCATAACAGCTCAGCAATTAAAAATGCACATGGGGCCAGTGATTATGTATGGAAGACCTCCAGTACCATGAAATGAGTGTTGCAGCCTAGAGACCAGCTCCAACAGATCTGATCCTTGCAGGAGAGACTCACTGAGACAAGCAATCATTACATGTGTGAGAAAATGAATGAATCAAATACATGTCTTAGCTGACATTTATTGTTCATTTTCATTTAAAGAGCAAAACTAAATCCACTTTTTTGATTTAGGAGGGCAAGTACAATCCCATTATAACACTTAGTATCTATTGATCCTGGTCCCAGTTTATAGTTTTCATTACAACACAAGTTCAATTTCTGTTCTCTAGACCCCCCAAAAATCTAAGACTCTGCCTGAGACACCCAGAATCAGAATCAGAATCAGAATTGTTTATTGCCAACTATACCCCATGTGTAAAATGGCAAATGTGGCATGTAGTGTAAAATAAGCACTTTGAGTGGTCGGAAGACTAGAAAGGTGCTATACAAGTACAGGTTCATTTACATTTATTTCACCCTGACATAAATTACTGACTATTTATTTGAGATAAAATAATATTGTAATAATAATAATAATACAAGCTAAACTTATGCAGCTTTCAGTCCAATTACAAACTCCATCTGCCAATCATGCGATCAAAGTTTTATTTGTATATCACCAAATCATAAATTAAGTTATTTCAAGACACTTTTCCTATAGAGCAGGTGTAGAATGTACTCTATAAAATGATTTACAGTTCCCACTAAGAGCAAGCACTTGGTGACAGTGGCAAGGAAAAAGTTTCTTTTAAAAGGCAGAAACCCCCGGCTCTAGGTGGGTGGCAGCCTCGATCAATTTGTATGAAATTAAGACATGCATGAATTATGTCATGTGGCTTCTAAAACAGTATCTCTTGTCAGTTTACTATTATAGCAACTGCCTCAGAGGACCAGCAGGGTTTACAACACAACCTGTCAGACAAAGCTCATCCCTGTCCCATTACGCCTGAGAATTTCTGATGTAGGCTACTTTAAATTTCATTAAGCATATATTTGCTGACTGGGCTGTAACATATTTCCCTCCACACCAACCATATTAATAGTGTTCATCAGTGTGCACTGTGATCCATCACTTCTTTCCTGTCTGTTCACCAAGAAGCATCAACAGATTAACTCTAATCTCATTTCCAGCAGCTAATCTGACTGTACTGTGTGGCTGCAGTCCAACCTCACCAGCACACACTCAACATGAAAACGTGTTACTCATTAAACACACATAAAAACTAACTTAACTATACTTAACAATTTCATGTTAAGTTTAATATATTTCCTGTTGAAAAGGCTCAGAGTGGTCATTCTGTGTAAACTATTAGCCAACAATTTAGGGCTACAGTCTGGAAATATGAAAGTAGCAGCCTACAATGCAAGAAAAACAGTAAATGAGCCAAAAAAGGGACTATGGGGGAAAAGTGGAATTACAGTTCCAGGAGACCAATCTTAGAAGAATTTAGCAACGTCTAATCCACTACAGGTTGCCTACCCTACCCAACCAATCAACAGCGGACGCCACAGCACACATCGCCCACACTGCACTGTTCCACCTGGTCAAAAACGGTGCTACATGAAATTGCGATGAGATTGTTCATTGACTACAGTTCAGAGTTTAAAGGCATACTATGCAGTTTTCCAGTTTTGTCAAACAGCTACCCCTAGAGTCGCTGCGGAGTACTTGTATTTAACGCTAACTGCCTTAAATACCACTCACCAGAGCCGTCTCTATATACGTCTCTGCGTCTCTGCACTCACGGCCTGATCCCCTGCCCCCTGTATACCAGTACATGTTCAGTAGGATGGAAGCGTCGGACATGAAGATGTCTACTGACCAAGTAATGTCTGAGTGAATGCCTGCTAGTGTCTTCCATTGAGGCTTTTTTTTTTTTTTTTTTTTTACTTTATTTAAATATTCAATTTACAAATTATGTCAAACACTAACACATAACACAATACATATGAGCTGTTTCACAGATACAAAAAAAAAAGTCAATAAATAGAATAAATAACTTTACAAAATACATTCCTGAGATCTCAGATAAGGTAGAACCTAAATAATAAAAAACAAACTAAATAATACTAATAGCTAATACAATATCATTATGTCAACACATAAATGTATTTAACAATCTCTGCAATCATAAATTTCATTAAATGCAAGAGGGCACATCAAATATCTTTTCATAGTTATCTAAAAATTGTGTATTCTTTTTATTTTTAACCAGGGCTAAGGATTTATAAAGTGAGTTAAATTCAATCAAAAAATGAGGAAAGGTTGGCTTGGAGGCTGAAAATGTTTGCTTATGAATAAAATATTTTCCCAATAAAATGAAAAAATTAACTAAATACTGAAGACACTTGTTCTTCTTATTTTCATAATAACAAATAACATCTTTTAGGGAAAAACAGTACAGCATGTTAACATGGGTGAAGACATGAGAACACAAGTCTGACCAAAATTGCATTGTGACATTACATTCAAAAAACAAATGGTTTAAAGTTTCGTCAGCATGCCCACAAAAAACACAAGAGCTGTCCACATCCATGATTTTCGAAATGAAAGAATTAACAGGATATATTTTGTGAAGAATTTTGAAATGAGTCTTTTTTACTTTGTTATGAATACAGTATTTGTGAGGTAAAAGACATGCTTTTTCCCAGTCTATGTCCTCTAAATGAGAGCGCCAATAAAATTTTCCTCGTGGAGAAAACCTCTTTTTATCTTGAAAGACTTTCCTTATATGTTTATTGTTACATTTCTTGTCTTGTATGTTGATACCATTCAAAAGTAAAACAGATGTGCCCTCTGGTCTAATTCCATCACAGAAGGATAAGTGACTTTTCATTAAATTAAGTAAGCCAGAGGGGATTGCTTTTATCACCGAGTTGTATTCTTTGAAAGGTATAGGACAATTCTGACGAGATATAAAGCTCTCATAGCTTTGACCAACTGTTCTTTGTCTTTCAGGAAGAGGGTTGTATCGTCTGCCAGTTGAGAAATTCTTATTTCTCTATTGAATATAGAGGTACCTTTGAAATCTGTATCATGTACTATATTTAATGACAATAATTCAACAACTAAAATTAATAGAAAAGGTGAAATCGGACATCCTTGCCTAACACCACGCTTTATATCAAATCTATGAGAGGTGCTGTGGTTGATAATCACTGAGCTATTAATTCCTTTATAAAACATTTCAATAGCATCTATAAATTGATTCCCAAAACCAAACAATTTAAGACATTCTGTAAGAAACTTATGTTCAATAGTGTCGAAAGCTTTGTAAAAGTCTAAAAAGAGGATGAATGCTTCTGAGTGTACTGAATCTGCATTGTCTAATAAATCCACAATAAGTCTGATGTTATTACTTATGTGTCTATCTTTAATGAAACCTGATTGTGTTTCAGCAACAATATGAGGTAGACCCATTTTTAATCTTGTTACATAAACTGATGCCAGAATCTTGTAATCAATAGTAAGGAGAGTGATAGGTCACCAATTTTTTAACAATAAGTTGTCTTTATCTGGTTTTGGAATTAGCGATATAACGCCTTGTTTCATAGTTGTACTCATCTCTCTCTGACCCACACATTCACAGTACATACAAAATAAAGGTTCTTGAATGATGTCCCAAAAATGAATATAAAATTCAACTGAAAGCCCATCTATTCCTGGGGATTTACCCTTTTTCATTGAGAAAAGAGCAGTTTTGATTTCCTCTCTGGTCAGGTTAGAGTCCTCATCAATTGTGACTTTGTGTTTTTTAATCTTACCAATAAACATTACACAAGAAGGGTTGTTGAATTCTGATTTGTACAAGTTGCTATAAAAGGAAAAAACAGAATCAGATATTAATTTTTGATCCGTACATTTACTACCATTAATATTAAGCATACTTAGTGACTTTCTTTGACCGTTTATTTTCTCCAAAGCAAAAAAATAGCTGGAGTTTGTTTCCCCCTCTTCCAGCCACTTGGCTCTAGCTGGAGTTTGTTTCCCCCTCTTCCAAATAGCTGGAGTTTGTTTCCCCCTCTTCCAGCCACTTGGCTCTAGATCTCAAAAATTTCCAGTATCCTCGTAACTTAGTCGTATTCTGTGAGCCCCCTAATTTCAGAGTGATTTTCTTATGATCTGACTCTTCCATTGAGGCTGCTTCTTATGTCGCTGATGTATGTGACATCGGGATCCAACTACAGTATAACAGCCTTTTCTACCTGCTGTGGTTGGGGAAGAAGTATTGGATACACCAAGCCAGAGATGCAGGAAGATGTTCTACCCTCACCCCCGCCACTAGATCCTAAATGAGGTCACATTAGCGTGAATTTGACACACTACAAGATATTTTTATATTCTTTGGCTCATATTAGACAAAATGAGAAGAAGACTATAGGATAGACTGTGATGTATTGTTTGCCTGTGGCAAGTTTGCACCTCTAACTGATCTCTGCTGTCACTCTCACTGCAGTGAGGGTTCTCTGAGCTCCCAGCTGTCACACACTGAGCTCAGAGTCCAGGGGGCTCAGGGAAGCAGTGGAAGCAGAGCTGAGATTAGTTGAGGCTGCTGGGGGATTGTCCTGCTCCTATCTGAGAGATGGAGGTGGAGTCTGATGTCTCACTTTAGCTTTCCACACACAAAGAGGATTTGTTCAGGCTGGAAGGGATATAAATATAAAGGTGGCTCAGACCCCAATCAGTCTTGTTTATCTACCCAGTGATACTTATAACAAAAAATATATTATTATATTTATCAATAAAGGAACATGACATAAGATTATTCTTAATTTAAGATAATCATATCATAGAAATTATTTGTTTATCTGAAACAAACTGGCTTAAAGTAGATTTTATTAAAATTTTCCTCTGTTATTATCCTGCTGGACCTTTCAGTAGCGTTTTCACATGGTGAACCACCAGATCCTCCTCTCCACCCTTCAATAATTGGGAGTCTCTGCACTCTCCCTGTTAACATTCAACTTTAAAGACTTTAAGATTATCTGTGTCTAAATATTGAAGCCTCACTATTGGGATTCCTCAGAGTTCTGTTTTGGGTCCCATTCTCTTTACACCATGTCACTTGGCCCTGTTATTAACTTTCAGGTTTTTCTTACCACAGTTATGCAGGCAACACTAGTTCTGGATATCTGTCAGTGGATGTGTATACGGCACCTGAAGCTTAACCTCGACAAAACTGAGCTGCTCTTCCTTCCAGTAAGGTAAGGTAAGGCATAGACAATTATTCTTTCCTCCTCCTCTTCATCCTCCCCCTCCCTTATCCTGTGTTGGGAGGTGGTGCAGAGTGGATAAACAGAGAGAACTCCTCCACTGCAAGGGAAAATCTTGTCTATAGAAAAGCATGGGTGTTGTTTGCTCTTGACACTTGTGTTAGACTGATATTAACTACCGGATCTATATATATTAACATGAGTCTTCAGCTCTTCTGTCAGTCTAATCTTTGATGTGAAGGAGGAAGAAAAAACAAGGAGCAATATGGGATTTATTCAGAGCTCATCCTGAGTTTTCTTCACTGTCATTGTCAATCAGTCAGGTAAATAAGTTTACACAGTATATAGTGATTGTTAATGTTAATGTTACCGTGTGATTGCAGAAAACAACTACTCTAAAGTCCTGAGCTTAACAAGTCACACCAGGTTGAAAATCTAATTTTAGCCGATGTAATCTGGGAGAGAAGGATTTGAGTTAACAGTGCTAAAGAAGAAATGTGCTGAGCTAATGGGACCAAAAACAAACAGAAACTGTTGTACTGGCTGTATAGAAAATCAACAGAATTTATATTGAAACTACCTGATACAAATGTAGGCCTAAGTGAAGTCTGTATGTGATTACAGAGATTAAGATTCCATCTCATTTAGACTTGGCCAAGTCAGTACATTGAAATGTAAACAAAAATGTGTTTCTTCAAGACCAGAATATCAAACTGAAAAACATAAAAGCATTTAAGCAAAAAGGATTTGAAAATCAAAACCAGTTTGTCCAGTCAACTGGACTAATTATCAGTTTAGTTCTCTGTTCAGGGTCTGGGAATGGAACCACTAAACCTCTGGTTACAAGCTCAGTTCTCTAAATAAATAAATGTGTATCCCAAGAAGCCAGCATCTCTAATCTTTACCGCTTCTGCCTATAGCATCTATTTCTTCTGTTCTTTTAGCTTATGTATATACACGAGCTAAAAGAACACACATACATTGTGTGAATGTATGTCCACCAGGTTATCACTAATAAAGTGAAGATATAGACACTGAAATAAGGAGTAAGATGCATTTTAATACAATTGAGTGGGTGTTGGGTTAGGATGACAACATTAAATACTACTCACTGTAATTAGTTTACATTCGACAATGGATTTTACCTCAGCACATTTCTTCTTTTGAGCCTAAAAAAACATAAATAAATAACAATTTGAAAATGTATTTTTAGGACAGTAGTTTAAGGGACTTGGACTCTTAAATCTTGGCTGTAGCCCTGCCTGTGATAGTGCAACCAGCTGACTAACACTTTGAATTTGTTGGCCCAATCTGGGGAATGGACATACATTCTGGACACGTAATGACTGAGGCCTGGTTGTTCATATAAAATATGATTGTTAGAAATCCCCACTAATGTAAACCATCTCAGCCAACTTGTCTCAGTCAGAAGGCGTAGTAGTTAAACTTAAATGTGCTTCTTAACTACTGAAATAATCTCTCTTTAACTTAGAGCAGTGGTTTCCACAGTATTAGAAATTGTTTATAGACTTCTTATGGACAGTAATTAAAGGCATTATGAGTTTATGGCTGGTTTATTACAAACACATTAACGATTTATTAACCTTAATAAGCACTGCCCCCGCTTTAGAATATGTGTAACTATGTTTTCATTAGTGTATAATCACCTGAAAATAAGAATTGTTATGTTTTCGTTACCTTAGAATGAGCCCTTTTATCTACAGACACCATGGATTGTCTTCCATAGTCTCCGCCATGTTTCTACAGTAGCCTAGAATGGACAAACCAAACACTGGCTCTAGACAGGGCCATAGTGTTTTTTGTGCATTTTGTGGCCGTAGTTTCTACTTCACTTGGAAGGGGAGGGTGCAGCAAGGGGTTGAAATCGGCAACTACACCACTAGTTGCCATTTCTACACACTGGTATTTTAACTGTTAATATTTGTACAGTTAAGGATTTATTCACCTTAATAAGCATTGTCCCAACTTTAGAGCCAGAACCCCCAAAAAACAAATACAAACACTATGCAGCATTTAGAAAGAGCTCCATGGATCCCTGCCTCTACGTTTATTTAATCTAATCCAGAGCAAGCAGTGTTGGATGCTACTGACAGCATGACAACTCTGTCTGCTTACCATGGACTAGGTCTCCTCTGTGTACTACAATGCTTTAGCATTTTTCCGATTTTTTTTTTTTTTAAACAGCCACGTTTTCAATTGAAATCTATAATTTTCAAAACACTTTTGCCTCTTAGGAAAGGAGCAAATCCCTAAAAAAAAAAAACTGAAAAATGCTTAAGCATTGTAGTAGACAGAGGAGACCTAGGCCAATGCTTAACACCTATTTTTTGTGACTGTGAGCTCATTCTGTCCTACTCCTTGTCTCCAGGCTGATGGACAGCCAGCATCAGACGTCTTTTGTGGGGACAGGACTGCTGTCCAGGTGACTCTCACTAATGACTTACACTTCAATTCAAAGATACCAAGATGTTATCAGAGAAAGTCTCCATTCATGTACAGTGCAAAGTGATTGGTCCAGACTCAAATGTCCTTTTATTTAAACAAATCCCTGGCACATGATTTACTAGTATTATTATGTCCATCTTTTCCTAAACCAGCATGTGTATTTGCTGATAAATTAATATGGCCATTTTGATCTCTTTTGCAAGGCTGTCAAACATGATGCACTTTGGAAAGAGCAGTGTTTGCCCTGCAGAGTCCAGCAGCCAGAGCACAGAGGAGAACACAAGGAGCAACAGGAGCAGGTGAGCTAAAACTACATCCCAGCTCCTGGAGGACAATACTGCTGGTGGTGATAATAAAATGAGTGACTGTAGGTTAAATAAACACTCAGATCTTTTGGGGGAAATTAGGGTAAGATTGAAAGAAAGAAAGAAAGAAAGAAAGAAAGAAAGAAAGAAAGAAAAAAAAGAAAGAAAGAAGGTATAGACAATTTTGCATTGGTTTCACTTCATAGACCCGGAAGCTCTGTCCACTAATTACATACTGTCAATGGCTCTGACTATATATTTTGTTGTGGCAACCAATAAGATTTAGAGAAAAAATAACATTATTATACGTAGGACACTGAAATTTATATATATTAACATTTACATTTATTTATGTGGCAAACACCTCCAAAGCCACTTAAAATAAGGGACACCAAAGCCACCGAGCCAATATGTCAAGATTTAAGGAGTTATAAGTGATATTTTTTGGGGTAAAATAACAGTGAAATAGCTTTACATTCTGACAGCCTTCGCTGATATGGAGTGTTCAGTCAGTATCATGGGTCCCCCAGTTCCTCCCTTTTACAGTAAACAGAGAATACATTTTCTGGTATCCTGTTTCCACTTTATCCAATCAGGAGAAAGAATGCCACAGAGAGGCAGTCCTCAAAGGCAGGCAGCAGACTTTCAGTGTGGTGACGTGGGGAAGAGGGAGGAGACTGCTAACTGCAAGAGCAGACAGGAAGTTGGCCAAAATGCCAATTTCACTTATGGCTGCTTTAAGTTCTATGTTCTCCGTGCCAGAAGGTTGCAGGTGCATGAAGTAAAAATGACAATCCCAGTGATCGTTTGGTACACTGTGCCACTGAATTGATACACTTTAATTTTGGTGTTGATATGATCTCATGTAAGTTATGGAAATATAAAAGTATGAGAGAAGCCCCTCTTTTAATGGAAAGGAGTAGTTGGAACCATGAGTAGAAATTGGCAATTCACCAAAGGCAATGTGTAACATTTAGGACAAATATGAGAGTAGAAACACTTTAAGTCTCAGCCGCAGTTTTGGAAAGTTATAGACACTGACACACATATTCTGATATTCAGTTGTCTTGGTCACAAATGTATTTATGTATTTCTTTATTCCTTTCCAGTCATGCACAGTGGCCCCTGGCTGCACAAAACATGAACAACTGCAACAACAATGATGGGTAAGAAATGATGATGAGATTTTAAGATATTTTATGGACCAAAAGAGGTGGTCAAAGGGATATTTTGATTTCATGGTGGAAACAAAGTAATGGTCACAGGCTCACCGAAACTGTAAGGGTTCATGACCAGACAACATACAGCATATCAACAATAGGGCTGCAACTAATAATTATTTTCATGATTATGTAAGCCCACTTTCCTGTCACTCTACATTAAAGGCAATAAATAAATAAATAAAAATTAGAAACTTTAAATAATATGCATAAACTATGAGCCTTTACTGGCTACAGTAAAGCCTCTTTCCAGGTGATGTGACTATACTACAATCTGTTTCTTCATGCTCCTACTGATCACACAGGTAATGTTAGTTACAGTCAGTGATGATGTAGTACTTATATTAACACCTGCAAAATACAGTAACATGACTTTACTGTGTCACAGCGCCCCCATCAGACTCTTTGATACAACTGCATGACAACCAGATGAAACATATTTACCTCACCTGCCTCTGTTAATGGGTATTTACAGAAAAAAAGATGACAAGAAGGATGATAAAAAAGATGACAAGAAAGACGACAAGAAAGATGACAAAAAGGACCCTAAAAAGGATGAGAAGAAAGATGACAAAAAGGATGATAAAAAGGAGGAACCGTAAGTACCACACATATTTTCTATGACTGCAATTTTCCACTAAATGGAAATATTCTAGAAGTTGATCATTTTATACAGAGATACAGAGATAGAAAGGTTGAAATAATTTATTTTAATACATTTTGAAATTTTGAAAAATCTATATTTGAGTGTTGTTATCTAAAGTTCATAAACCAATATCGCAATGATTCCACCTACCAAAAATACTCAGGGATACATTTCTGAAGATTAGTGATAACTCAAATAATAATGATAGTTTTAGAAACAGCTGTAATTTCTCAAAAGGTTTTTAACATATTATTTTTATTTCAAACATGACGTTAGTATGTTAAGCAGTGGTAACAATGGCAGTAGCAGCACTAACTGTAAAAAGTGATTGTAGAGGAAGTATTCTTGCATCAAAAGCTTGTTCAGCTGTCTGAGGTGTACTTGATTTATCATTTTAAAATATACCATATTAAAAATTGACGTACCTAGTGCAAAAAAAGTAAAAACAAAGATCAAAATTTGCCAAATAAAAAATCACATTTTCATTTGGAAAGAGAAATCCCTCTAGAAGAAAGTCTTTGCAAGAAAGTCATATATCATATATCACATATAGACAGTAGTTTCCAGTACAAGGACTGGACTGGAAAAATTCTTCAATATAACACTTGAATCTCAGTACTGACACCAACAACCACTGTCAGTACACCTTACTTTCTTATATTTCTTGTATAAACATGCTTTTCAACAAAAAAACACTTTTTTTCATTCAGAAAAGAGGTGTGGATCATGGACCCTGCAACAGATACGTATTATTACTGGCTGTGCACAATATCCATACCGGTGTTCTACAACCTCATGTTACTGGTGGCCAGGTCAGAATTTATTGCATTTTGTATTTCCTCTTCACCTTATTGTTGTTTCAGAGGTCTTTGACATATTTCTTCCTTCCCTGTAGGTCTTGTTTCAATGAACTGCAATATAAAAATTTAACCCTGTGGCTGGTTTTGGACTACACTTCAGATGTCGTCTACTGCGTTGACACCTTTGTGAGAGCCAGGACGGGTCAGTGACTGGAACTTTGTGTGATTACAAGAAACTCTGAGTATATGAATATGCTAATTATATTCTAATGTGTCAACAGGTTTTCTGGAACAAGGACTGCTTGTTAGGGATGAAAAGATCCTGAAAGAAAAGTACATGAAGACACGGCAGTTCAGATTAGACGTCATATCAATAATTCCCACTGATATTGTATTCCTCAAATTTGGAGTCAACAACCCAGAGTGGAGGTTCAACCGTCTCTTTAGGTTAGCCCGACTCTTCGAGTTCTTTGACCGGACAGAAACTCGAACCAATTTTCCCAACATCTTCCGAATTGCTAATCTTGTTCTTTATATCATCATCATTATCCACTGGAATGCTTGCCTCTACTTTGCCATCTCCAAGACGCTCGGCATTGGCTCAGACACCTGGGTATATCCAGGTATGAAGGATCCTGAGTTTGCTCGCTTGGCCAGGCAGTACATCTACTGCTTTTACTGGTCCACTCTTACCCTGACCACAATTGGCGAGACACCACCCCCAGTCCGAGATATTGAATACTTTTTTGTGGTAGCTGACTTTCTCACTGGGGTACTGATCTTTGCTACGATTGTAGGCAATGTTGGTGCCATGATTTCCAACATGAGTGCTGCACGTGTAGAGTTCCAGGCAAAGATTGACTCTATTAAGCAATACATGCAATTTCGGAAGGTCACCAAAGACCTGGAGACAAGGGTGGTGAAATGGTTTGACTACCTGTGGACAGAGGAGAAGACCTGTGATGAGAAGCAGGTGCTAAAGAACCTGCCAGACAAGCTAAAGGCTGAGATAGCTATCAACGTACATTTGGAGACGCTAAGAAAAGTGCGCATCTTTCAAGACTGTGAGGCAGGTTTGCTAATTGAGTTGGTCCTTAAGCTTCAGCCTCAAGTTTTCAGTCCTGGTGACTACATCTGTAAGAAGGGTGACATTGGCAGGGAAATGTATATCATTAAAGCAGGAAAGCTTGCAGTAGTAGCAGATGATGGTGTTACCCAGTTTGTGGTCCTTAGTGATGGGGCATACTTTGGAGAAATCAGCATCCTTGGTATCAAGGGCAGCAAGGCAGGAAACCGAAGAACAGCCAACATCCGAAGTGTGGGCTACTCTGATCTGTTTGCCCTGTCCAAAGACGACCTAATGGAGGCACTCACTGAGTATCCTGATGCGAAATATATGTTGGAGGAGAAGGGAAGGGCCATTCTCATGAAAGATAATCTCATAGATGAGTCACTGGTTTCTGCTACTGATGCCAAAGACTTGGAGGACAAAGTCAACAAGATTGAAGCCAGTTTGGAAGTCATGATGGCCAAATTTCGAAAGCTATCAGACCAGTATGAATCCTCCCAGCGTAAACTAAAACAACGGCTCAGTAATATGTCGAACGAAGTCAGAACCCTCAGAGTAGACGATGAGTAGAGCTTGGCACTACTACTGTCAGGCTTAGGCACTCCTCCATTTCAGGACATTCTTTGTGAGGTCATCCCAAGGTACTATAGCACTCTTTGGTCATATAAACAGCAGCTGGACAGTGGCTGTCTCCATTCATTATTCCCATATCAGGTGAAATAGTATGCTTGCCTTGAAAGTTGGCCATTGCCATAATCACAGATATGCTTAGAGTTTGGTACTTGAAGACTCTGAGTACCTGAGTATTGGAAAACTATAGAATACAGAATGCTTGGTCAGACCCATGCTGTGTCTTAATTTGAACACTTCTGTAAGCACACTTCTATGTAGTACACTATGCACACTACATAACTACTTAAGCTCGCCGTTGTGAACTTACCAGAAATGATGATCACAACATTTAACCGCGTCACCTTCTATGGCGAATTGCAACCAGACGGATCATTAGCACCAATACAGGCTTATTTTTCACTGTATTTCCCCATAATATTAATAAAAAATTAACCTGCTTCTACTTTGTATAGCCTGTGTGCCCCGTTTCATGCAAGGTGGAAATTACACAGTCAGTGTAATCCTCCTACTGATGAAGATGTACCAGTATGTTGCCCTTTCACCTATGTAGCAAAAATGCCGTCCACCGAGGGTAAGAAGTGTCCAAAACAGCATTTTGCCACACTCGACAGTGTGAACGTGTACGTGTTCTTTGATTTTCACTAACATTTACTTTATTTTGTACTGATTGTAGTTGTCGAAACAAAAGAGAAATTTGTCTTATTTTGTTACATTAGAAATTGTTTGTACTGAGTAACAAAAGAAAAAGGTATCATTTTGGTCTAAAATTGGTCTCATATTTGCACTTGTAATGACTCAAACTTGACTTGTAGTCATTTGAATGATGCTTAGCCCTACCAATGGATTTTTGTGATCGATTATAAAAGCATTTTTGTTTCTGACCAAAATACCTGCAAACTAATGACATTCGAGCCTCAGCTGCGCTTTGTGTTTAGTGCGAATTCCTAAATATTAGTATGCTAACATGTCAATGACCATGGTCAACAGACTCTTTAAGCCACTCGTTCCCAATCTAAGGCCCCAAACCCCACTAGGGGGTCACCAAAGCTTCACAGGAAGTTGCACTGGATTTTAAGGTGTTTTAAAAAAACATAAATAAAAATACACAGTTGGTCTATATCTCAGTATTTTATTCATTTCTGTGAAGAAAACTAAATTCAATTGTTCAAAGTTTAGATTAGATTATTTAAGATATACATTTTGAAGACAAGCTATATACACTGAGCCTTTACTCTCAGCTAAACCTTGTCCTTCATTAGAAAAGTATGAAGTTAAAACAATCAAAAGATCTAATAGAACTATCAGAAGAAAACACTGAATTTGTATATGAATTAAGGATGTATAACTGTTAAGAATTAAAGTTACACAATACAAAGAATTGTATAAAAAGTACCTAAAAACATCAGGAATGCTAAACTTTGATGAAATACTCACGAGAAATAACCTGCTCAAAATTCATTGAAATTGCTTGATTTACACAAACTTTGTGCAGAAATTGCATTCACTATTTTGATTCAATGTACAATTTATCAGTTTTTCTCTATTATTGTTATGTATGGAATAGAATATGAAAAATCCATAAAATAATAGAAAAGGTTGGGACCCACTGCTGTAAGCCATTAACAACTGAAAGTAGTCCAAAGGGGTTTGCTTTTTAGCATGTCATACGGTTTAAAGTTCCAGATGTGCATATTTGAGTTGAGCAGAAATAATTTAATGACAGAAGTAATGTGAGATTGTGTATCAAAGCTACATTGACTTGGATCAGTTAGAAAAATGTGGGTGAGATTCATTAACACCAAAGGACCTGTGGACTCAAATCAGGATTATAAGTCAATACAAGTTGGAAAAAAGCAGTCATCTTTATTTAGCATGTTTTCACAACACTGAATACTTTTAGCCTTTCATCAGTTTGTATCTTTTAGAATGTAACTGTGGAGACAAACCAATTGAAAACTGCTTCCCTTTCCAAGATCAGGTTGACTTTTCACCTTTTACCTTCACTAGGCTCTAATGCACTTTCACATGTCCAGGTGAGCAGCATCTTCAGCATTACAAAACAGAGGTACAGAGTAATGTTAAACAGCTGAAACCAGACCTGGGCTCAATAACAGTTGTAATTCATCCATCCATAACCTTTGCTTTAACCTACAGAGTTCCACGTGATGGAGGTTTACTGCAGTATAACAATGATATATACTGTATGCTATAGTGACTGTCAAACACGGTCCAGTGTTAGTTTACATTTTTTAGGCACTCTTTGTACAGTCCAAAGTGACTCCAATTAAGGCTAAACCAAGGAGTCAAAGGTATACTAGTAAATCATTTTGCCCAGGTCTGGATGAAACCAATAAAATGACAAAGTAAGACTAATGGAAGGGAAAGAATGGCTCAGAGTTGTTGTGTACTGCTGTGGTCTGAGCACCGCGCTTTAGTGGCATTTTGTGGGTACCATCATGCTCACAGGCTGAGCAAAAAAAATAATCAGATAGTCCTCTTGCAGACACATCACAAGAACAACAAGAACCTTAAAGTTAGACACACCAGTGTCTGAGGGAGAAGAGACAGATTCAACCTCCTACAACAACCACCACCACCACCACTGAAGTGCCCATGACGATACATAGAACATCCATCTGCTACCATGCAGCTTTAAATGTATTAATGCAGATAAAGCTTCGTTGCTGTATCACTACTCACCAAAAAAAGTCTGTAATGGTTTAATATTAATAACAAAAGAAATTCCCCAGATGATTATTATCTCAAGGTCAACTTAATAGTTTTCAGGAACCTTTAAACACATCTTTTCTTATTTTTGTTCCATCATCAGTGAATGAAACTGGTTCTGGTGTTATTACATGGTGACCAAAGAAAAAAATATGGGGCAAGATGGTAATAACCCCTATCTTTGTTCGAAGATGGTCTCTGGTGTCAGATGTGAATGTCCTCCTTGATCTTTCTGCGCTTGTCCACTGAATCCTAGTCCATGACCTTTGACCTATTCCCAGTGGTTGCTGTGAGTGGTTTTGGTCTTGTGTTCTCAGACACTTAACGTTGTCCGTTTCTGATCCTCGACATTAAACCGCAAAACCTGGATGAAGATCAAGGAGGACATTCATATTCAACGGCAAAGACCATTTGAACATTTGAACAGAGACAGGAGTCACTATCTACGCCCAGTTGCAACAGGTAGTCCATTCATCAATTATAATTGTTTAATTTGTTTGTTTTAGTCCTCTGTGATAATAAATTGAATAGGTCTAGGTTGTGTACAAAACAAGACATTTGAGGAAATCAACTGGGCTTTGGAAAATACTTATCAGTGATCATTCACCATTATGGACCTAACAACTAATCGATTAATAGAAGAAAAGTAACAGATTGACAAAGAAAATAAATGATGACACCTGAGCCTGCTCCATTTACTGATTAAGACTATGATATGTGGTTAAAAGTTTCAAAAAGCTAGTAATCAGACCTTGAAATAAATGGTATAGCGTATCATTTAATGCCAATGTTGAAGATAAGAGGAAACTGTTTCACAGCAGTCTGCATGGTTTACTTATCAGTGGTCAAACCTGTCCAGTTTACCCGATCACTAATCTGGAGGTAAAACAAAAAAGTAAATGTTAAAGGAGCAGTGTCTTTGTTGTACTGTTTACATTTTTGATGACCTTGTTCAAATTTATGCAATAGTTTTTGAATTTTAGTGTATTTTTCACACTGTTAACAGCAGGCATTGGCTTCCATTAGAGCTGCAACTATCAGTCAATAAATGGATTAGTTGTCAACTATTAATCAGCAACTATTGTGATAATCACTAAATCAATGAGTCGTTTTTAACAAACAAAAAAGTCAAAATTCTCTGATTTCAGCAAAATATGAATTTCTTTAGTCTTCTTTTAAGGTAAACTGAATATTCGAGGACTTCATCTTGGGATTTAGGAAACATGTTTTACCATTTTCTGACATATTGGACCAACCAACTAATCTACTAATCGAGAAAATGATAGCTAAATAAATCAATAATGAAAATAATCGTTAGATGCAGCTCTAGCTTCCATTCCTTCCTATCTAGTATGGAAAATCAGCAGATTCTTGAAATATGCTTCAGTTGCACAATCCATCACAAGGATGTGTGGATTTTTGTCAGTGTTGTTTTTGTCTGGTAGTAAAGGTAAAACTCAGCAGTCCACACTGCAATTTGCAATCTCAGAATGATACATTTCAAGAGTCTGCCATTGATTTTCATATTGTCCTGACATGAATGGAAGCCAATTGGAATGGTAGAAATAATTCAAATTTCTAGCAAAGCATATTGTTTGCAAAAGGGTTGGCTCTAACGTGTATTTATGATTCTTAGTCAACAGCAAAAACTTTAACAAATTAAACAAATGTAATAATTTGGTTAAACTGTAAATGCTTTAAAACCTGTGAGGGTGTATGATGACTTGTGCTGCTCTCCTTAATGCACTCATATTGACAGTGGCAGAGTATAAAATTGTTGAGTTCTAAAATGAAAAGAATCATGGCCACAACTACAAAACAAGACCCAGGTTGTTTAAAACAAACAAACATTTAAACCAGTGAATTGAGTCCGTGTGCAAGATCATCATGCCAGTTCTTTACAAGTACACCCTATTCAACTGAACAAAAACTGAAAAAATCATCAAAAAATACAGAAAATCTGCCTCTTCTGTAGGGAGATGATTCACAGTTGATATTCCAATTAATGTCGAAAAGAAAAAGTCCACACTTTTCATTAGACCTTTCCATAGACAGTGGTTACACCTGCTTCCATCTCATTGAATGTGACAGATCCAAATATAAATCTGATCACAGTGATGTGTCCACATCTTTCTACATACTTTAAACTCAAAATATACAATATGGAGTTTTTTTAAAAGTGGATTATTTTTGTTCTCCAGAGCTAGGTTAATTGTTTCTGCCTGCTTCCAATCTTTGGATGCAGTCTAGGTGACATTTAAATTCAACCTCTCTCAAAATCTTATATTCCTTTAAATCAGAGATACTCAACTTTAGAACCATGATAGGGTGCCTTCTGGCCTGCAGACCATTTTCTAATTCACAATGAAAATAAACTGATTTACACAGGGATTGTTTTGCCTGTATCAATTCGTAAATGCTCAATAATGTCCATTGGCTGTTGCCTAGGAAGTTGCAAATCAGCGTTTCAGCAATCTGTGCAGCTTGCAGAAGCAGTGACACTTGATTTCTGACCTGCATGGGACTGCTGCGACTGGACTTGAAAAAACATTGAAAGGTTGACAATGGAAACAGGCAATTAAATTAATTTGCCAAATCACAATTGCTGTATGCAAGGTTGCTAATATCAGGCGCCATCATGAGTCAAAACATGCTAGCTTCAGTGCAGTTGCCATCTGGTAGCTAGGGACGAGAATCGAGAAGCAGTTTCTGTTGAGAACCTGTTCCTAATTGTCCAATCCATTGGAATCGTATGCCACTGAGCTTATAAATTCCCTTTATCAATGCCTGCATATTTTTCTGACAGTTGCGCATTGCAAAACAATGACGTCAAACTCGTGTCTACACTGCTGGTCGTCAAGGCAAAGAGGAAGAAGCAGTCCAAAGTGTGGCTTCATTTATTAAGAAACTCAAACTACTATAACTCTACTCTTGTTTCTACACTGGGTTCAGTCTCAGAGATAATAAAACAGTTGCGTTGATGCTAAAAACTTGTAAAGGCCTACTTTCTTTAACACAAATTTGATCAGGAATGAATAAGGGAATTGACAAACCAGACAGATAAGCAATCAAATCTTATCACTTTCAATCCCTACTGGTAACACTGCAAGAAAAGCGAAGATTACCACATAAATAAACGTATTTGTTTATTAACTGGCCCCCGGGACAAGCAAGTTGAGTATCCCTGCTTTAAATCAGATCAAACCCACAGATTTGCCTATATGCTGATATTATTTTCCATTCTGGGTCTAACAGCAAAGGAGGGACTGACAGGAACAGATATGGGACTTCTTTGGAGACTATGTGGCTTCAGGATTGAAGCTTTGATATAAAAAAGTTATAGTTGTTTGTTTAGATTGTGTTTAAGACTGCTTTCCTCACTTGCCCTGTGTGTGATCACAGTGCCAGATGGCTCACATTCAGAGATCTGGCATGGCACTGTCAATTCAAACACTTAGACCTGTGTTGTCAGAGGATACATTTTGTATTAAAATGACAGGCATAACCACAATCAGAGACTTCAGTGACAATGATCTACAGTGACAATGAAAATGTCTGAACACACTGCCTTCTTGACTACATGTGGAGGTTCCACATAAACTGGAGCTATATTCAACAGAGACCCTGCAGTGTGAGCTGTCTATTCATACAAGACTAAGCCAGAAAAAGACAACACAAAGTGCTTACTGGGGTTTCAACTGACTGTATAGGTTGGCACAAGAAGAGCTCTGTGTCTGTATCTGAGAAACTTCATCAGTGACTGGTCTACAGGTGTACATCCTCCAAAAATGTGAACAATACGGTATTGTAGTTTCAACCGCACTGATATATAAATACTGTTTTTATTTAGAATCGTCAACACAGGAAGACATGGAAATAAAATGCTTCAAACAATCATGGCAACCTGTGGCCAAAAAACAAACATTCTGAAAATGTCTAAGTGCACTTACACAGCTCTGACAAGATTTTAGTCTAACCTGTGGTGTGTCGTCCCCCCATTCCCCCCACCATAAGGAGAAAAGGCCCAAAATCAAAAGAGAAAAACAGCTATTTGATAATGTGCCATTTTGGACCAAATGACAGTAACTTTCCAAATGCTTACCTTGATCAAAAATGGACTTGACAGAAACAATAACCGATGGCTGTGAGTGGAATGGTCAGCAAGAGGTCTTTCTTCTGTGGAGAATACAATATTTTGTAGTAAAGACTACTCTAATGCTAGATTTCCTCTGTCAACAGTTTGTGAACAAGTTTTCAGGGGTAACATGTTTTTGTTCAATAAATGGGGTTTATATTGGCTGTTAATATGTTGTCCCAAATGTACATGGTTTAATATTAACCCTCCCCCTTTCCCCAAGAAGGGAAGCTATCACAACAGGCAGGCATGAAAAATAACCCATTTTAACCTTAAAATAAATAATAAGGAAAATGATCCTCTGTACATAGAAAAAAAGATGGGGAGGCTGCGGCACATTCACATAATGTGGATGTGGGGTGGATACTTTGATCAGGAGGTCTCTGTGCTTACACTGACTGATGTGGGATGATGCAGGCACAGTAGAACTACTAGAGCGCTCTATTGGAACCATTGACTTGCTTTCCTCGAAACATACTCTGGTCTGTCTTTTGTCAGCTTTTAGATTGTGTCTGATAAAGGAAGGGCAGGGCAGGGTTTGATGGGCTTTCTGAGAAGGAGTCCGTTTGCTATGTGTTTGGAGCAGGGGCTCAGAGCATGCCAAACCCTTTGGCATAGGTGATGGCTTTCAGCAGTCTCTCCCTCAGCTTCTCCTTGCTGCTGTACTCAGGCAGCAGCAGCACATTAAAGCAAGTGTGGGACGTTGGTAACCTGACAAGACAAAACAACACACGGCTGGTCAGTTTCATCCTGACTGATGCACGTATCAGCATCAAACAGAAAGCCTTTAAAAAACATGTATGGACAAAGACTTGTGCAATCACAGGGCTGTACATTAAATAACGTGAACTACCAAGTGAACGTTTTGTAGCAGAGGCCACAAAATTGTTACCATCACTGAAAATAACAATGAGTAGTGCAGCTCATCACTTGAACAGAAATATGACTGGCAAAGGACAAATAAAGGGCATGCAAAATACAAACCTTAAAAAGGAATGTTTTTAGACAAAGATTTTCTTTATTTGCCCATAACGGTAAATTGCGGGGATATAAATAATAGGAAATAAATTCAGAATAGTATAATAATTTCAATATATTGTTTCTGGAGCAGCAACATTTACAACAGCATAATCTCAAGTGGCAACCTCTCAAATGAAGCCAACATGGAAGTATAAAAAAAAAAAAAAAAAACTGTTGAAACCTTGAACGGCCACTTGAGGCTGGCTCCAGAAGGGAGTCAACCCCCATGAGGCCCTGTATTAAAATGCCCAACTTTAAAGCAGAAATAAACACGTTAACAGCCTGGTAGAAAAAACTGTTTTGGTCTCTATAGCTAATTTCCCCATTCATGACAACTGTACAGGGAGTTAATTTTTACATAACTTGCTTGTTTAAATTATATTACGGCTTAAAGTTATGCATAATTAAAAACGTGGCTGCTTTGAGTGACAGGTGAGTGCCAGCAACTGGCGGCTGTTTTTAGTAAACAGGCTTCATTTGGCCCACGTCAGCTTTACCTCTTTCCCTATTTTTGGATTAGCCAGGAGCTGAAAGAGTTCGAACTGCCAAGATGGCAATGGCCAGAGCCCACCAAAGCTTCACAACAGCTCTTCAGAAACCTAAGGATGACGTCACAGAGACTACGTCCATTTTCATTTAAACAGTCTTTTATATTCACTCAATAATATGTCACTGGGAACATCTCAGCCATTATCGCAGGTTCTTGTCGATCCTGGTGGAGCCTCCTGCCGTGGTCCCGCTAGATTGCGTCTGTCTCTCTCTCTCTCTCTGTCTCTCTCTCTCTGTCTCTCTCAACAGGCAGTTTTTCCTTGCCCTTGTCGCCAAGTGTTTGCTCATGGTGGTACTGTTGGGTCTCTGTAAATAATGTTATAAAGAGTTCGGGCTAGACCTGCTCTATTTGAAAAGTGTCCTGAGATAACTTCTGTTATGAATTGGTGCTATACAAATAAATTGAATTGAATTGAAATTGAATTAAAGTTTACAAGAATTTTCTGAATTTTAAGATTAGTGGCACATACAGGCTGCTTCTGTTTTAACCTGTCCGTAACAATTTGCTGTTAGCTTAACAAGCGTGCTGCGGCTGTATACAACAACAACAATAACAACAACAACAACAATTTTTTCCTCTTACCTGGAGACCTTTTTATCCATCTAGATTGTTTTGGTGGAATTTTGAGTTTTGGAAATATCGGCTATAGAGATGGCTGCCTTCTCTACAATATAATGATGCCAGATGGCACTTTGGCTTGTGGTACTCAAAGTGCCAAAAAATACATGTTGAAAAACTCAACAGCAATGTCTCTTTCCAGAAATAGTTCCAACATGATACCGTTCACACCAAGTTCTGTGGATTATCTTGAGTAATCGGGTCATGATTTCTGAAAGCACCACAAGTGTGCCATCTGGTTCCATTATATTGAAGAGAAGAGACATCGGCCGATATCACCAAGACTCAGCAACTCATACAAAAACATTCTTGTTGGATAAATAGGACTACAAGTAAGAGGAAAATACGTATATTTGATTCTGGGGTGAAATGTCCCTTTAAATCATTCAATAAATCTTCAGTTAACAAAATGAAAATGTTTGTACAAACTAGGTGTCTCTTAAAACGAGGGAGCATGTCACACAAACTGTGCATAAACACTAGATGAGTACATCACAGCAGAGCCAAGGAACAGCATTATGTATGGAGGTGGTTCACCTGTCCGTGTCAGGGCCGTTCTTGGCAATGATCATCTTCAGCTTGCCCAGCCCACCCACAGGTGCTCTGTCAGTGCCAGTGGTGAACTGCAGAAAGAGGCGTTTCTGCTCCTCACCAAACGAGTGCAACGTCTCCCAAAACTCCCTACGATGCAAACGAACATCTCTGACAGTCAGAATGTTTACAGTGCTAACAAAATACAAAGTATCCAGTGGAAATAACACCAATCCTCTCATCAAACTATGTTTGTATGTGTTATACATTTTTACTTAACAACATGTGTTAAAGGTTAGTCTTCAACAGCACTAGTAAACTGCAAATTCTTTACACCAGTATCTTGACCATTTTGGTAAGGTCTTTGCACATTGGGTTTGAAATTCATAACTCGTATACACATACTGTACCTACAAACACATATACACACACTTACTTGATGATTCGAGAATCTCTGTTGTAACCTCCATCATATTCTGTTGTTTCTTCAAGTGCTAGGAAATCCAGGTTCTGCAGTGTGTGACAAAGACAAATCATGGATGGAAATTAAGCATTTACTCTAATTCAAATTACTTACTCACATATTGATGCCATCAGGCAAAACCCTCTTATGACCAAAACTGTTACTTTCAGAAAATTAAAAAAAACCTGTCAAAGTTAGTATTGTTGTTTTTTATACTTTTCATGGGGTAAATATTTGTAAAAACCCACAGATTTATGAAAATGACAAAATGTGGAGAGATTAGGTTTCCGCCCCACAAGGACAATGTTTATATGTGTGGTAACAAATCTTACTCTGCTTCCACAGATGAGGAGCTCGATCTCCTCTGGTCTGAACAGGTATTTGAGCGGCGACTCGTTGGTGACCATGTGGAAGCCTCTCCTGAACGCTTTGAACTGCTTCTCCACACTTTTGTTCAGCATGTACTCTGCATACTGGGCCACAAACTCCTGCACAAAAACACATCAACAGCACACAATAATCTTTCAAGGGAACTTATCCTCGTGATATGTAAAGATAGCTTATTTGGCATAGTTTGTACTTCCATCACTGAGACATCTGCTGCAACCCCAAAACAATGTAGGTGAATGGAATAAAAAATGTCTCAGCATCAAAAAAATCTAACAGCAACATGCCATACTGCAAATATATCCCTGTGACTGAGGATAGTCTACATATCTCACAGCAATCATTTGAATGATAAAAATACTGAGCACCTTAATTAAGTCCGTGATTCATTTTCAGGTAATTGCTCCAAACCCATAAAACTGGGCATTGTGGAATAATATAAAGTCTGTCAAAAAATAATTGATTATGAGAATTATTAGTCCAGATTGTTACTGGTTGTAATCTATCAGAAATAATGACAAGCAGCTAGAATCTGGAGAGAAAAGCTGTGTATGGAAATTCAGCAAAAGCTATATGCTGTATGGTAGCAGAGGATAGCTACTGTGTAGTCACTTTACTGCTAAAATACACAGCACACCTCTTTATTACTTCCTTTTCCATATCTGATGCACCCACACTCATATACTGAGACCCACCTATGTCTTACCAAAAGATCACTTAAGAGGATTACCTTCTTGATAGAGAATAGATTTAGTAGTATAGCTTTTAAATTACTACACACCTGTCTATTCTGTCACACAGTCCTGTGATTGGTTTGTTTTACTTTCACACAAGAAACAAACCACACCAGAGTTCAGTTGAATGCAGACCTCAAGAATAAGATTTAACACAGTTTAGTTTTAATGTTTTCTGTTGGCTCACCTTTCTGTTTTCATTTGTGACTGGAATCTTGTCCCCATTTTCCCTTAAATCATACATAAGAGGATTCCCGAACAGGTCTGTCTGGGAAATTTGGAAAGTAATCATCATGTCCTCCTCCACACTGCCCTCATACTCCAGCAGCTCCTTCAGGCTCTGGTACAGAACCTTTACAACACAGTCAAATTATCACAGTCACAAACATGGCTGTTCAAAAACGTTCCAGCACTTTCAGCAGCACAATCTGGTTGCAAAACTGCATTTGTTCCATAACTATCAGCTAAAAAACAATCACAGCATTTTTGTCGCAGTATAGTTCTTACCGGGTTGGCATCAGCCAAGTCCCTGAAAGTTCCTTTCTTGCCCATCAGCTTCCTGTAGACCACCATAGGAAAGTGGACATCCAGGATACAGTTGTTATAGATGGCCAGACCGAGAACGATGCCGATCAGAGTGTACTGTCCCTCATTTTCAAACGATGATGGGTTGAACCAAAACATTTTGGTGCGCTCGTCATATGTGAACATGCCTGAAAAGAAAAAGTGTAAATTAATACTTTGCATGATTGGCATAATGGATTCTTTTAACCTTGGTAATCATTGGACTTTCCAAGACAATGATGCTAAGCATAAATCCAAGTCATAAATTTAAAGAAAATACAAAATATTGACTTTGGGGATGAATAATTTAGCTTAGGAGTTTCATCTGTTGTACTATTTGCAGCCCCATTACTCTGACATCTCTCCAATCAATTGCATGTCTATGGGTCCTGTTTGAGCATATCTGTATAAACTGCCATATGGAGTTGGGAAAAAAATTATTTCCACTTTGGGGATTAATAAAGTGATTCTTTCTCTTCTTCATTCTGTTTCACTGTCACAATGTCATATAGCCTGTATTTAATGTAACTCACCACCCTTGCCATCTTAACTAGCACACAATAACACTGACAGCCCTAATTTTATAACGTAATACTACACTGCACTACAACACACTACACCACACTAATATTATTCCAGGAGGGTTAAATCTCCTGTAACCTGTAAATGTAACCTGCCTTATAGTTACACCATTTAAATGGTCTATATTAGTTACTTTAGCTGCTGGTGACCTCTGTTTCATTTTAGCCCACTCTTTTTAGCTGAAACTGTCACTGCACTACTTGCAAACATTAGTTCACACGCAATTATGTAGCACTCAAACTGAAAATGAAAGAAACATGTTGAAGGCGAACACTGTTATCCTAACTGCACATTTTAAATTCCCATTACATTTTGAGAGCAGGGCTCCAGACTAACTTTTTGCATTGGTTGCACTGGTGCACCTAACTTTTTTTTTTAGGTGCACCAGCACAAAATTTTGGTGCACCCAAATTTTTCATTGCGTCGCCTTTAACGCCATAAGGTCACCTTTTTATCGCTCTCCATAACTTTCATATAATGTGAATGATTTTTAAACAAGAATAAGGTGTAGAGAAATGCTTGTCTTTATTTGAAGCACAATTATATATAAAAAAAAAAATAAAAGTTTTTAAAGTGTTTCACTGAGCTGAAATTGAACATTTCAAACTAAAACACTAAGCAAAATAAAACATTTCCAAATAAAAGTTTGATACGAAACGTTGACGCTCACGAATGCACTATTTCTGGCCATATTCTGACCGCACTCCTGACAGTACAAGCAGTGCATTGCGTTACGTCCTTTGTTGTACCTCAGCCAGGGAAATTGTTTCAGCCAGTCCTGTCTGAAGGAATATATTTTGACCTTTTTAATTTGGGTCACGGAGCCGGGCTCTATCCCAGACTCAGTTGTCTCCTCCTCTGGTTCCGAGTCTGATGCTGTCGCCGAAGGACCGGGGCTCGGCAATTTTTAAAACACACACAACTTAGCGCGGTGAACAGGACCACAGCCAATCAGAGGCAAAGACCCGCCTGAGCTCTGTCTCTTATTGGTTAAGAACACAATATGATCCTACCATGAGTGTGTGAGTTCGGTCACAGGGGAACACAGAGAGGTGATGAGCTTGCGTGTTATGTTTTCACCCGGGCAGCATCAGGTGCACCAGTGCGACCTAGAAAAATTATTAGTCGCACTTTTAAAAATTTTGGTCGCACTCTGGAGCCCTGGAGAGTGTTACTTCCTGTTCAACTTTGACATATAAAAACACTGTAGTTGTTCACACGCAGTTTTACAGTGCGATGGAATAATTGTACAGGACATTTCAGGTGTAATCAGCTTCCTGTTAACTTTTTAATAAGGACCTCCTTTGATTAAAGTAGCCTTGCAATGTCACACAGAATCTTTTGAAAAGGTGTGTCCTTACTGCCCCACCTCTCAGTAATTAAGTCAGTCAGTAAAACATTATCATACCTGATAGGGAAATCTACCAACATAAAACCCACACAGTTTTCTTCAACCTGCAGAATGACCATAGCCCACAAGCTATGTATAAGCTGCCTCTAGTGGATATGATGTGCTTACTCAAACGAAAACGGGCTTTCCAACTATATGCATTACTTCCTGTTTATGTCAAATATTGTGGAATTCAAAAAACCTATGTGGAGAGTGACAAGAACAGAGTGTATCAAGCTTGTTCCAGTGCTCCACGTGTACAGAAATTGTATAATGGGTGAATTTTTAGATGATGGCAGTCTACAAAGCTAAAACAGAAAGATTCCGATAGGCAAAATCTTAAAACGACTTTCAACAACCTCTTTATTGCTCTTTCAAGGTCTTGATTTGTTTTTATTAAATCCAAGCACTTTCAAGTACTTTCCAGATCTGTGGCAACTGTTAAAAACAGGTCTATATAGCATCTAAGGGTATATTCATACCTATAGTTTGTCTTGAATAATCATAAAGAAAATAAATATACACATCAGAAGCATAAAAGTGCTGTATAACCGTTTACTTTTTTGTAACAGTGTGAACAGGAACCGGACGAGAACTCAAATGCAACAATGCATAATTTTTTTCCTTTTGTCTGGAACAAATTAACCAAACTACTACCCTTAACATACAGTTCTTACCAATATCTGGGTTGAAGATTTCCTCCACCACCAGCTGAAAGAACTCTTTGGAAACGCCTCCTTCATCAACACCTTGCTCTCCTTCAAACTCCACATACAGCTGCTTCTTCAAGTCTGCAGGATTCTCCATTGCTATCATCTCCAGCTATAGAGATACAAGAGAAAGGAAATAATTTTTATTAATTGTATTTTTATTTCATTTATGCTTTGGCAATACACATTTATGTCATTAAAGCATATTAAATTAAAATAGATCAATGCAATGTGTCCAAGACCAGAATTGTATAATCAAATTGTATGTATTGAATTGGCACACACATACCCTGACCAAAGCATCATCAATGATGTGGTCTCTGCGCACTTTGAGCCTCAGGTAGGGGTTGAGCTGCTGACCCTGCACCAAGCTGTAGAGCACAGTAATACGCCGCTCGCTGTACATTCGGATACGGTTGTCATAGTACAGACCCAGGTTCTTGGTGACCGCGTTCAGGATGAAGGGGCAGGTCATAAAGGAGAACTTGTTTTCAGTTTCAACCTTAAAGAAAGTGTAGTCCTTGTCCATCTCCAGCACCTCGTTAAGAGGCTCATTGACAAATTCCTCAAACGGAACGAGCGGCCGCCGGCAATCATTGGTTCGGATCCCCAACTCCGTCTCCAGCGGGTCCACCCGAGGGCCCTTCTTGTTCCGTCGTTCCTCACCCAGTAGCTCCTGCAGGGTGAGCTCGCTGGACTCTGGGATGGGCTCCTCGTCCTCTTCCTCGTTGTGCTCCATGTCGAGGTCCCCGCCCAGCACATTTGCATAGTAGACGATCTTCAAGCACTTGGTGGCTGCCACCACTGCGTCATCATCGTTTACCAGGTTGCGGCTGTTGAACTCGTTACTGATCACCTTGTAGGTAATGAGCTGCTGGAAGGTCTCCACCATGCGCCGGATCTGCTCAGCACTGTAGTGCGACCACAAGCGCGCCAGCTTGGCCTGAGCTGCCAGTGGGAGTTTGCTCATGGCCTTGCAGAACTGCGGGAGAGCGATCTCCAGGTACTCTGGGCTGTGGAGGTTACTGTTTTCCATCACTATAACAAACAGATTCAGGTAGTTTGGGTCTCGTGAATAAACATTGTGGTACGTCAGGTCGCACTCTACATTGGGTGAGAGGTAGACCAGTGCATTCAGGAAGGCAGCTTCTATCTTCTCATTGGACAGCAGGCGCTCATAGACCCGCCGTACAGCTTCGATGTCTACCGACACCTCATCAGGGGCCAGCTTTTGGACATCATTTTCCCCTGAGGAGCCCTCTCCGAGCCTTGACGATGAAGAGGAGGCAGGGGAGTCCTCCTCCATAGCTGTTGCAGAGCAGGCAGCTGCCTCCTTCTCGTCCTCATCCTTGTCCTCATCCTTACCTTGAAGGGACTTGAGCTCTTCCTTGGTGTGAGGTTTGGACCTCCGGAAGCTCTGCACCAGGCCCTCAGCACTAGAGAACACCCGACCTATTACCCTGATCAGAGGTGAGTAATCTTCCTTCTCTCCACAGATGTCCAAGATCTCATAAATCTTCTCTTCTGTCAGGTAATTTACATCTACAAAAAGAATCAAACATTAAAAGGTTAGACATAAGACTACACAATCATGTGACTTTAACAGTATGTTCGGCTCAATTTCATTCATCCATAGCGTGTAAATCCTGAAAGCTCACCTTTGAAATTGTCCCGTACAGAGTGGACATCTTTATGGTTCATCTTCCTGTTGCTGCAGGCTGAGTTGCTGTGAGCACTACTCTCTAGGTAGGCTGAGGCAGTGCCTTTCTTCGAGGGATGGGGGTCACATAGCTTAGCGTTGACCTTGTAGAGCTCCAGGGCTTTGACCGCTGCTGCATTGTTGTCCATGCGGTTGAAGCCGACCGATGAGGCACACCATGAGTTGGAGCACGACTCATTCCCACAGCCCTCCGTTAACTGGTGGTAATAGCGCTCTATTAGATGTTTGGCAGCTGCTCGCTTCCTGCATTCAGAGGTAAGGGACAACAGGTTATAAGCACTGCAACAATCCAATTTAACAATGCAAAATGGGATGAAGTGACAATATACTGCCACATCCATTTTGGTTTAAGATTTTTTGAATGAAGCACTTTGGCTGCCAAAGTATGTTGGTAAAGTTTTTCTATGCTTTTTGCTAGAAAAAACGACTTTGTTGGGGATGTCAGTTAGATTTATCATCCATCTTGCCCATTTTATACCCACCCTCTGGTGTACATAAACTACAGGTTATTTTGACTCATTTTTTAATCGGTTGTCTTATTTATATCGACCATGAGAAGCAGATTGGTTATCGTATTGCCTGAACAAAAATTTATAGCCTGTATCCGATACCAGTATCAGTTTTTGAGAGTTAAATAAATCCGGTATCAATGTCAGGCAGTATGAATTTATTAACATAAACATTAGGATGTTCCAATCCGATCTCAAAGATCGTTGTCAGGCTGATCAAAGCATTTTTAACTGATCGTGTCTGTTGAGCTGTATTAAGCCCAATCCGATCCTTTGTTTTACATCACCTGTCACATGTGTTTTTACTTGTGAAGCTTTTATGCACAGTGCAACCATCGTTAACTTTCTCTGCTGTCTATCGCTCCTCCATGTCCTGCTCGGAGGAGAGACAGAAAGCAGTAGAGAGCCATACATTCACCACAAAGCTGAAAGTGCAACAAAAGCCCTGCACAAAATCTGTACAGATGCCGAAAATAAAAACATCTCATTAAGGTAACTCAGGCAAAGGCTGCATAAGGGGACAGCAAAAAAAAAACAAAAAAAAAAAAACATTAAGGAACAGCTTAGATGCATGCATTTTTTCATGCAATGAAGAGTGATTGTCCTGTATGTAGGAAAACACATGTATCGGATTGGGATACTGAATATTAAATGACTCAGATTGGGATCGGGGCAAAAAACAAAGCTTACACAAGCATAGCATAATAACATTGATATGGCCCTTTTAAACTTAATTTAATTCATTCTTGACATTGTGCAGACTAGTCTGACATAACAATTTTAACTCAAGGTCTAATTAAAGCACTAGCTTTTATCAGAGCTTTCAACTCGATCAGTCTACTTTATTGCTGATGATGACCATTTGTTTTTAAAGAAACTGAACTGTGCTCCTTAAATAATTACATTAATCTTCAGACTGTGTAAAAACAAGCAATGCCCTGTGCTCAGCACTGCAACAGTTTGGAATAACATATTAGCATGATATTGTCACTTTTTTGTTGCAAAGTTCTGTAACTGTGGCTCAATGTGTACATATCATAACATGATTATAAAGAAACACAATCAACAAGGCTTTAACTGGAAGAAAAGAAAAGAAGAAGTGAGAACAGACAAGAACAAACTGAGGTAGAAGGGCAGTTTTAAATACATGCTCATAGACACACCAATGTACTAGTGTAAAATGAGTTTTACTTACATTCGGCTTGCTTCTGGGTTTTCTATTTCAGGCTCCTCGTATTCTCTAATTGAATAATAAACAATAAGGATAAGAACTACAGCAGAGGTCACGATGTGCTGCATTAACATTATAATTACACCGCATACTGTTGGCTCTCCATTGGATGCATTAGGGACTCTAGGCAATATTAGATGATATTTTGATTTAGAAATCGCACATGTCTTAGGGATGATATGAAAGTGATGTTCTAGCTAAGAGACAACACTGGAGTCGGTGTAGCTAAAAGCAACCAGGTTAGCCTTACAGTGATTAGGGTCACAGTGTATTCTGCAAAATGTTAACAAGCCTACGCTGTTACTAACTGTCAAAATAATTGTTAAACAAAAATTACACACACTCAAATATTAGGGGGGCAATAGTGCTAGTCAAGCAGAAACGTCAGGGACCTGGACACCCTGACGCTGACTTAGCAACCTAATGTAGCAAATTCAAGCTAGCCCGCTGGCCTTGTATAAAACTTACGTTCCTATTCATGCAAAATGACATTTCCAAAGTACAAACAATTTTCATTTCAAAACAACCGACGCTTGTGATAAACTTTGCCTAAATATATTCATAAAAACAACTAAGCAATAGCATCCACAGCTAACAGCAACAGCTAGCTAGCTATCACTTTCCGTGTTTCTCCTAGCATCCCCGGCATCCCCGACGCTTTCCTCTTGGCTTCCCCACCTATATGGTCCTCCTGCGGGGCTAGTCTCGGCCTGTGGTGGCGCACACTCACAGTCCTCCTTCTCGTCGGAATTCATACGAGACTTTATCCTCAGTTGTTTGTTATTCTGTTGCTGTTTGTAAATGTATCAAGTCCTCCACAGGTTGATTACAACTTCAACAGCACGATAGTTGAGGTGTAAGCGGGCAGCGACAAAGGATTTTCTATTCAAAACTTCATTCACGGCCTTCCTACTGCAGGCTCTTTCCTCTGCCTGACGTTCACAGCCATCTTGACTTCACCATCAGCCTACGTCCCACAATGCACTGCGTTCTTGCTACAAAACCTGCTGGAATGGATTATACTGCTGCAAGGAACTGGACTCAATCATACTATGGTTGTACCCAGGTTGTACCATGGCTAACGGATCAGTACAAACAAACAAACAAGTAATAAACACATAAAAATGAAAATAAATTTTCATTATTCACATAGTTATATACAGGTGATTGTACAGAATTTGTTGAAAAAAATGATATACACTATAGTCAAAACTTTCTAGTGAGAAACTTACTCTGGGCCAATGGGTACAAGGAGAGGATGATGAGAATCCCAGACTATTGTGCCCTCCAAGCTTCTCATCAAACTTAGAGACCTGGGACTTAACACTGCCCTATGTGATTAGATCCTGGACTTCCTGACTCGAAGGCAGCATCACATCCTCCAACTTGATTCTCAACAGTGATGTCCCACAGGGCTGCATGCTCAGCCCTCTCCAGTACTCCCTGTTCACACACAACTGTCTGGCCAGCCACAGCTCCAGCACTATCATCAAGTTTGTCGACAACACAACTGTCATCAGCCTGATCACCAACAACGATGAGACGGCCTTAAGAGAGAAGGTCAAAGCCTTGACATCTTGGTGCCAGGACAACAACCTCTATGTTAACATCACCAAAACAAGGAGCTGATTGTGGACTGCAGAAAACACCAGGAAGTAAGAAAGGCTCCCATCACCATTATGGGGACTAAAGTAGACAGTCAGCAGATTCTAATTCCTCATGGTTTACATCAGCGAGGACCTGACCCGGACTTAACACACAAACACCATCACAAAGACAGCAAGGCATTCTTTCTCCTTGGGCTGTGGAGGCTCAACATGGACTCCAGACTACTCTGCAACTTCTACGAATGGTTAATGTTGCTGACTTCTACTCATAGTATTTGAGCTATCTGCCACACCTGCATCAGCAGGTCTGTTTGGCTCACTGAACAGTCAGGCTCCTGTTTGTATCCAACTGACCAACAACTTAGTGATAAAGTGCATAGTTTAGTGCAGTGTTCAAATTACACCGTGGCTTTTAGGGGAACAGTATTTTTTTTAGGGGTGGGAGGGTACTGCACACATGCCCAGTGTGTAACATGTGTTAAGTGCAGCTCACAGCAGGAATAGACAACACTGCTTTATTATTCATATAGATAGATATTTTACTGTTCCCCTAAATTTCTCAAATGAGGGCAGTTTTTCAAAAGTTTGTCCAGATTCTTCATCAACAACAGCAGTAACACAGTGGTCTGTATTTAACATGATTTGTTGCTGGTTAATGTGGACACCAACATGAAGCAGGAGGAGCTCAGTGAGTTTATGTGTGTTTGTGTGTACATGTAAGTCAGTTTAACACTGAATACTGAGGGGAACAAATTAGCTTTCTTTTAGTTTATGGTGGAATCTTTTAATGTGTCTGGTCAATTACTGAGGGGACAATTTTTCATATTTCATATACTGTATACACTATGTTATTAAGTGTTTAAATCCAGTGTATCCAGCTACAGAAGACAGATAGATTATAGTAAAACTGACCATCTGCAATAGGCCAGTAAGGGTACAATAAAAAGTTGGCCAATAAATTATTCCTGACTCACCTAAATTTTGAAGTTCCCAAACGCTGTACATTGCTCCCAAGGTTTGTGTGTGTGATGTTTTGAGCCACATGCTAGAACTCTCTTATAGAGCCCCACTGATATACTGGCAAGCTAATATTATTTCCAAGTTTGCCTTATCACAAATGCATCAGTAGCATCTGCAGATATAAAATCAAACGTGCAGTTACAAGAATGCCAAATGTATATTTGAGGTAATTTAGAAATAGTGCTGTTACATAATTTTCCCAGCAGAGAGCACTATAGTTGAGCAATATATCAATAGAATCAGCTTCAAGAACGCTGGTCAACAGAAACTAACAAAACAAAACAACTCCTCTTGTAAATGAAAATGTAGGCTTATTATTGGAACATAACGAAATATCAAGGCGTTATGACTTTATGAATGAATGATTAGTATTAATTAGTTTGGAAAATTATATAGTGCTTCAATAACATTCTATAAATAAACAAACAAGTAGTAGTTTGTTGATACTAAAGAGTTCAAAGATCAGAAGAGAAATTAACAATTCATGACAAGGAGGAGGACTACTCTAACAAATCTCAAACAGAGAGGAACATTAAGGGCATACTATTTACTTGTTTGCAGGTCTGGAATCACTTAAAACAGCTCAGATATACAAGTTTGTAGTGTTCCGTCAACAGATGTATGAATACCATGCTTGTCAATATTCGTTGCATGAAATCTGAAATGGCAAGATTAAGAAAATGTTTAGACACTATTATAAACCTCTGAAGTCAGTTAAGGGCAGGGAGGATGATGCCAGAGTCGATCTGCGCAGTTGGAAATTGTATTGTTGGAAAGGTGATCATGATGGGTATGTGGTAAGCAGTACCGGACTGTATAGACATACCTTCACCCGTATATAACTCAAAAAGGGGGAATTAAAGCAACAACCCTTTCTCCATCACCGTTGAACATTATCTGAACAAAAAAAGAACTATTTGAAATAAATACAATAGTCTTTGTAGAGCGAAACACACCTGACTACAATTTATAATTATTCATATTAATTTTGTTTTACTTGTTTTTCAAAAACAGTTCAGTTGGGCGGGAAATCAGCGGAACTGGCAACCCTAGCTAGCTGCTCGGTTTGCACGGTGCGTTCGACCACACCCCAAATTCAACTGTGACTTGACAGACGAAGCTGAGCTCTGCCACGAGGGAGTTTGCGAATCTTACCGACGAACCAAGTAACGTTACAAGTTCAGTAAGGTAATGCAAGTTAGCAGTTAGTTAACGTTAGCTAACGTTAGTTAGTTTTCATCAGTTCGTTAACCATTTTAAGATAACAGAACAGATATTCTGTCAATATGACACATGTTCTACTTTGCCGAGTTAGTTCATTTTAGCTAACGTTAGCATCACATGCTACTTCTTTGAAAAGATTTTCTTTTGGCGTACGTAGCCTTCACCTTCAAAATCTAGGTTAAATTATTTTAGTAAGCACTATTCTTTAAAAATAATATCGATTTATTTGAGTTTTTTGTAAAAGGGTGCGGCCAAATCAAAGAAACCGCAAGCTGTCCCGTGTTAAAATGGAGTCTGACGGGATTATTTTAGCCAAAACTAGCGCAAACTTTTTTTGAAAAATAGTTTTACAGTGTTGGCTACAGGTAGTCTACTTGGATAAAGTTTCTTTGAAAGGGTCAATTAACTTTTAATGTGCTATTAAAGCTTATAGGGCCCCTATAGTACGTTTAGTACTAGTTACTGTTCCCACAGAAGCTAACTTTAACATAATACTTTGCTAGTATTAATTTGCAAACTGCACGAGGTCAGTGGTTTCACGTGTCACGCGGTGTTAGTCTGATAACGTGCTGATAACGCAAAATAATTATCATTAAGTTACGTAAGATTGTATTTATGTGCAACGATACCTTTTTTTTATTTTTTTTTAATTAATGTAGTGATATTCATTTTCCTTTCCCCTGTCCTTCCTAGGGTTACTTACGTTAGATTTATGTAACTAACGTTAACTCTAACTGTCCCATGTTATGTGGTAGCAAAAAAAAAATTGTAATACATTTTTCAGCCTTTGAATGTTGTGTTTGTGTTTTTCAGGTGAATAAACATGGATGAGTGGGAAGAAGAGGTAAGTTAGTTTAGTGTCAAAGTGCCAAACCAGATGAGTTGATTACTAATTATGTTCAGCTTTGTTGTTCCTGTCATGGAGCCAGACAGTCAACACATTTTCAATCTACCCATCTTCACAGGGAACTACTATTACTAGCACTACCACACTAACCACCACTAGTGAAGGTATGTTTACTGCTATGTATGTATGTAATTATGTAGGTATAATGCTAATAATAAATCTTACACACTGGACTTTTAATAGTTTAATAGGACAACATCCATGTTAAATATGTTAAGTTGAATGCTCTGTCCTTTAGCTGTTGAAATCCCCTTTTTGTAACAGTGGAAATTAAGGTTATGCGTAACTACAATAATTGGGTAACTCTAACAAAGACGGTGGATTATTGGAACTTAACACCTTGTTTTCAGGCAGACAAGAAGGGTCTTGGAATACTGCCAATGGTGAATCTGGAAGGGGTAAGTGTGGAAAGGATGAGCAAAGACTATCTATCCAAGAGAGGATATTGGTGATAATTCTCTCTTCTTTCACTCTAGGTCGTGGTGGAAGGGGCAGAGGAGGAGGATTTAAAAGCTCATTCTCCTCAGGTGCCCATTCATCTCTTATCAAAAAAGTAGTTAAATGATTGTTGAGTGACTGATCATTTCAATGACAAGATTCTTTGTCATTTTAATAAGTAACAATATAAATGGCAAGATGCCACAATGGCCTCTTATGAACTTATGTGAGACATTTGATTAAAGAGCAGTTGAATAACTGAACATTGTCAGATAATTTCCAAAATGTTGGTTATAGCTGCATAAAAGAGCTTCAACAGTTGATTAGTTGTCAACTATTAAATTAAATGTCAACTACTTTGATGAATCGTTTTGAGTCATTAAGTTCTTAAATGTCCACATTCTCTGATTTCAGCTTCTCAAATGTGAATAGTTTGTAGTTTCTCTAGTCCTGTATGATGGTAGACACTTAAAGTGTGCAAAACTATATTTGGGCCTTTAGTCCCCTTAACAATTTACTGTTACACTGATTATGTGTAAGCAGTGTTGCTGCTTCCAGACAATTAAAACCAGGTATCTGTGGAAGTATGCGTTACTAATGCTTAGATGGGAAGAAGTTGAACCTCATGGACATTGTAGAAGGAAGCTATTTTTGGTGCTTGGACCTTTTGCTTTATGAGTAGCTTCTTAGCCTTTGTGCTACTGACCCTCTAATTTGTTCTTTATAGATGGCGACAACTGGAACAGTACAGCTGGAGAAGGAGGTTTTAGAGGTAGAGGAGGCAGAGGTGCGACATGAACTGTGCTTAACTCACCCACACAAGCCATGCACACACAAACTCTGTTCTGTGTCTCTCTTGTACACACTCTGTTGCCCTGCCTCTCTTTTTCTCTCTCTCTGTGTCTCAATTGACTTTCTTCTGCAGTAAGTTTTAGTTGCCCAAAAATCACGATGTAGGGGCGCCCGGTAGAGCTGGTGACCCATATATGGAGTTGCTGCAGCGGCCCGGGGTTTGAATCCGACCTGCGGCCCTTTGCTGCTTGTCATCTCCTCTCATTCCACCCACCTTTCCTGTCTCTCTACAGCTGTCTCTATAAAAATAAAGCCAACAAAAGGCCAAAAGAATAACTTTAAAAAAAAATCACAATGTAAGATGAATATTACTGGTTATTCAATCAGTATTGGCCACAACAAAAAGATTATCAGTTCTTGTTATTGACCCTGAAGGTCTATATTGGTGCATCTTTGCTTAGGTTTTAGATATGAAGAAATTCATAAGAAAGGTGAAACAGGTAGGCTGATGATACACGGGCTTCCAGGGACAATTCTCATGAAGTCAACCATTTTGGAACAGTGTAATGAGCACATACTGCATTGTATTATAAGCAAAATTAAGTTGGGTCAGTCTGTAGTTTGAACTGCATTTCTGAAATCGCGTGTGATTATTTTATCAGGGCGTGGCAGAGGATTCAGCCGAACGGATCGCAGTGAATTCAATGGTAATGTTTCATCTGTTTGGTTTTGAGACAAATATCAGGTCTATTCTATGTGCATCTGACTTGTATAAACTGCCTTGATTTTCACAGAGGATGACAATCAAGTGTGTGAAAATGGTAGGTCCCCCCCCCCACACACACACATAGTACAAAAACATGTTTATGTTTCACTATTATTTACACCTGGAGTTGTAATTTTATACAAAGCAATAGTTTAATCTCCTGTATGTGAGTGTTTGTGGTTCAATACTAAATGTTCTGAACAGGGGGAGGCAGCCGAGGCGGCAGAGGAGGCAGAGGAGGTTTCAGATCAGGTATTTTTTGTTTCAATCCTGTAATAGTAAAGCAGGAGAGCCTAGATGTTGTTTTTCTAGAATGCTAAGAAATATTGCTATTAAAGTAATCCACTCTTAATGTGAACTGTGAGGAGCAGATCATTAACTGTTGATAATATATTGAAGGTGGTGACCAAGGTTGCAGAGGAGGATTTGGAGGAGGTAAGTGAGGAATCATTTAATCTTACGGAAGAGTCATTGTTTAATGTTTGTCAGTGTTGAGTGTGTCTTGTGTTGTTGCAGGCTACCGTGGAAAAGATGAGGAGGTCTTTTCTCAACGTTAGTAGTAGTTTTAAATAAATCAATCTTATAATTAACTGAATGATTTTTGGATTTAAGTTTTCACTCTTGTGATTGATGCGTGTTTGATACAGGGGAAGATAAAGAAAATAAGGATGCAACCGATGGTGAAAGTAAGTTAATGAACTGTTCAGTGCAGTCCAGCAGTATGGACAAGCTTGTTCCAATCCTGCCACAAAGAATTTCTGTTCCAACCCACAGGACCAAGGGTCACATATATTCCCCCAACCCTCCCTGAAGATGAAGACTCCATTTTTGCCCACTATGAGACGGGCATCAACTTTGACAAGTATGATGACATCCTGGTGGATGTCAGTGGAGCCAATCCACCACAGGCTATAATGGTGAGAAGAATTAATTAATTAGGCAATAAACACTTAGTCTTACATTTGACGATTTGCTGTGTCTCTTTGTAGTAGCTGGCTTGTAAAAATAATAAATGAAAGATGCTTTAGTAAGTGATGATGGAGGGGCATTTTACATGTTATAGATTGATTTGATAGTCTTGCCCGAGTTTATATTTGTTGATGTAACACAGCAGTCTTAAAAAATCTCAAATACAATAATTTATTCTTGGGTCTTAAAATGTTTTTAAATATGATAGTGACAGGTCTTAAAATCGATGGGATTACTGAAGTTAACGTTACTTGTAAAAAGTTACATTTTTCAGTCTTGCTTGTGACATAGGACTAATACAGACTAATAGACACATAAAAACACACAAGTATAAATGCTCATAATGGTGTAGAGTTCATGTACAACTATAAATCAGCCTTAAACAGACAACTGAAATAAAAGGCAGCAGGTTTACAAGGGTGTTTAAGCTGTTGTATAGATGGTATGCTGAGCTTTTTTCCCCCTTCAGACTTTTGATGAGGCAGGATTGTGTGAGTCGCTGAGAAAAACAGTCAGCAAGTCTGGTTATGTGAAGCCGACCCCTGTGCAGAAGCATGGCATTCCAATCATCTCTGCTGGTAGAGATCTTATGGCCTGTGCCCAGACTGGATCTGGTAAAACGGTGAGATGACAGAATCAACCCGTAAGTTTGCTTGTGGACATATTTTAAATGTATCTTCCTGCCTCCAGGCTGCTTTCCTGCTCCCTATTCTGCAGCAGCTGATGGCAGACGGTGTGGCAGCCAGTTCCTTCAGTGAGCTGCAGGAGCCTGAAGCCGTCATCGTGGCTCCAACTAGGGAGCTCATCAACCAGATTTACCTAGAGGCCAGGAAGTTCGCCTTTGGGTATGGTTTGGCTGGTTTTGTCAACGACTCAATAACCCCTTAATCGCTCAGCAAGATGTTAAATATGCCCTGATGAAGTTGAACATTCTGCTGCCTTCTAATCTTAATTTGATCTGACTGTTGTAGGACATGTGTGCGTCCAGTAGTAGTCTATGGTGGAGTCAGCACTGGACATCAAATAAGAGAAATCTCAAGGGGATGCAATGTGCTGTGTGGAACACCAGGGAGACTGTTGGATGTGATTGGAAGAGGAAAGGTAGTCAATTCAAAGATGTTTACATCAGTTTTAGTTTAGCTTTAGTTGAAGGCTTGAATATGCAACTAAACTCTGTGCTCTAGGTTGGGTTGAGTAAGGTGCGGTACTTTGTGCTGGATGAGGCTGACCGGATGTTGGATATGGGTTTTGAGCCTGACATGCGTCGCTTGGTGGGCTCCCCCGGAATGCCATCAAAAGAGAACCGGCAGACGCTGATGTTCAGTGCCACCTACCCTGAGGACATTCAGAGGTCTGCTCCTTCATCAACGACAGCTTTTACTGTTGATAGAGACAGCTGTCCTATCATTGAACTTGACGTGTATGAATATGGAAGCATGTTTTTACAGGATGGCAGCAGACTTTCTCAAGACCGACTATTTGTTCTTGGCTGTGGGTGTGGTTGGCGGAGCCTGCAGTGATGTGGAGCAGACATTTGTCCAGGTCACCAAGTTCTCCAAAAGGGAGCAACTCCTTGACCTCCTCAAGACAACTGGTGTGTTTTTGCAGATATTTCGATCCTCTTGCTTGAGGAAAACCTAAATTTAAGTGAAGACAATAATTTCACTTTTTAAATGACTGTCAGAATAACTGTACTTTAATCCTAACAGCTAAGAATAGACACTTATTGATGAAAAGGCTGTTTGCAGTACTGTTTGCAAACACAGCAGACCTCACTCTAAAGCACTGTGGGGTGTGGATGATTGATTTTATGTAGGGAAAATGAAGTACAATACAGTAATGGCCTATTTCTTAAATATGATTTAGAATAATCTTTCAATAATTGATTGGATTATATTATAAATATTATTATTATATATATTATAATAAAGTTAACAATACTTGTCTATAGTTGCATTTTCAGTTTTGCTTTAAATGTTTATTTGGGAGAAAAACTGGTCATTCATACTGGTCTTTAAAAGATCTTTAAAAAGTAATAACTGTAACCTGTTGAAACCTGCAGACAACCTGTATAGAGGAACATGCCTGTAATTAACATCACCAAGTAACTTAGCTCAAAATGTAACTTTGCAGGAATGGAGCGCACTATGGTGTTTGTGGAGACCAAGAGACAAGCTGATTTCATTGCCACTTACTTGTGCCAGGAAAAGGTTCCTACCACCAGCATTCATGGGTAAGTAGTGTGTCCAGAAATCTGTGTTTTCACTTTAGTGCTGACAGTAATGTGTTGTTGTCTTGCAGTGACCGAGAGCAGCGGGAGCGAGAGCAGGCTCTGGCAGACTTCCGCTCTGGCAAATGTCCAGTCCTAGTGGCAACCTCTGTGGCTGCCCGTGGTCTGGACATTCCAGATGTACAGCATGTGGTGAACTTTGACCTCCCCAACAACATTGACGAATATGTCCACCGTATTGGGAGAACTGGCCGCTGTGGTAACACTGGAAGGGCGGTGTCTTTCTTTGACCCAGATTCTGATGACCAATTGGCTCGCTCCCTAGTCACAATCCTGTCCAAGGTAAAAGCAGTCTGGAGAGCAGAAAGAAATCTGGATACAGGGAGTCCGTGGGGTCTTAAAAAGTCTAAATTCCAACGATGTTAATGTTTTTGTGAAAAATTGAGCAAAACGAAAACTGACATGGAACCAATAAAATTTCTTTAATTTCCTTGCTTTAATTTTTTTCCAATATAAAATATGTAAAACAGATCTTAAATTGCATTCATAATGGTCTTCAAACAGTCTTAACTTTAACCTGCAGAAACCCTGTGGATAGCACCTACTTCACCTAGGGCCTTTTATTTTGATAATAAGTAGTAACTAACTGGAATATTCCCCATGAGAAAACATATTCTTCTGTCATTTAAAGTGCAGACATTGTGTATCACTAGGGAGGACTTAAAGCACAGTCATTGTTGGCCTTGATTGTTTCCATATTTTGACTGGGATTGACAGGCTCAGCAGGAAGTGCCTTCATGGTTGGAGGATTCTGCATTCAGTGGCCCTGGTAGCATGGGCGTCGCCCCCAGAAAGACATTTGCCTCCTCAGACTCCAGAAAGGTAGCTGGATTGACTTTTATGGGTTTTTTTTGGTTTTGTTTTTTTCTATGGAGTATTTGTGATGTCAGTGTAACTGCCTGTCCTCATTTTCTCTTCGCTTGTGGTCCTCACTGTGTCCTCAGGGCCCACAGGGAGGATCTGTCCAAGACGACAGCGTGCAGAGCCAGTCGGCTGCTCAGACTGCACATGATGAAGAAGAATGGGATTAGATGGAATATTAGAGCAGCACACCCACACAGCACTGACCTGAGTTGTTTTTCTTTTCAGATGTTCAGCTTGTAGTTTTATCTGCGTTTTGTTCGAAGAAAAAAAAATGGTTTCTCTCAAGCCAGACAAAGTTGAAATGTCAAGTGAGATGTTAAAAACGTGATCTGTTTGTTTTATTGTTTTTATTTTTTGATCATCAGTACAACATAAGGAAAATCTCACCAAAAGTCAAAACTTAAGACTGTCAAATCCCTGTTATTTCTTTTCTACTAGGATAAAGATCACCAATAAATAATTATTTGTTCAAAGCAGTCTACATTTGTCAAATGTGTAAATGTGCAGATTCAGTTCTAACTTTTTAAATTTACTTTATACTTACTTTATACTCTACTACATTTTAGGGAAAATATTGTTCTTTTGAATCCATATATCTGGTAAATGTAGTTGCTCTAGTCTACATATTCAGACAGTGGTGGAGTTTATTTTGACATCTCAGAGGCAAATATTGTACTTTTATACTTTCCACTACATTCTTACAGCAATAGCCATAGTTACTTTTAGGATCCCAATTTTTCATACCCATTGTGACCAGTGAAAACCACACATCCAAATTTGGTGATTGAGTTAATTAGGAAAGTGCGTTGTGAAAGCTGAAAATGGTTGTTCTGTGCTCATAAAGAAGCTGCTGTGGTTAATAAAGGGCAGCATTTCTGTAAATGTACCTACCCATCAATGTGTAAAGTAAAATGCAACTTACACATTTAAGCAACCCAAAAACACCAGATATAAAACAATGACAGTTTTACTCCCCTGAGAACTTCTACTTTTGATACTAAAATTACATTTTGCTGAAAGTACACTTTTACTTTAGGTTTTATATGTAGGAGTTTGAGAATGAGCTGAGTACTTCCACAACTGGTCAATGATCAATTAAAGGTATGATTAATCAATGTAAGCAACGTGGTTTCCCGGCCGCAGGTTCAAGTATTTAATAAGCTGTGTAAGGAGTGTGGAACAGTGGTTAATGAAATAATTGGGAAATGAAGCCCTGGGGGTCCCCGGATTCCAGGTTGTGAAGGAATCTGCTGTTTTCGCGCCCCTATGAATAGATTGATACTTTATTTTTCCCCAGGGAAATTAAAGCAAGAATATTGGTGTCTCCATAGTAACGGCCAGGGAGGGACGTACGCACTGTAGTAACGTCTGACGGAGAAAACGAATTTAAATATAACACATGGCTATAACAGTTGTGTGATTATCCAAACAGGAATCCATTCACTGCCATAGGTAACATTTTCAGGGGGAAAGTTCTTCCTTGTCCTGTAGCTCCGCCTATTTTGGGCGGGGCGTGTCATTCTGATTGGTCAGCTAACGTTACATTTTTTTTTATTCGTTTCAAACTTGTGTTAGGACCAATGGCTACGACCCGGAACCTGTATAAACAAATCCTTACATGAAGTAAACCTCTAAAATGTAACAGCTAAAGTCTATCAAGTCTCCGCTTCGTTTGAAAGAACAGAACAAGCAGGTTTTAGTTGACTGAAGTTGTCGTTAACTATGAAAGGAACAGCTAAAAGCAAGGTAAGACCGACTACAGTAAAAATACACAGTGAACTAGCGTTGGCCGTTTGTCAGGGTAATTTGACCTGTAAGAGAAGCTTCTCAAAGACATCAGGATACTGTTTGCACGAGTTCTCGGTGGGTTTACTGACTCCATGACGTTGCTTCGATGAAGTGTCACATCGGGTTGACTTAGTGATTTTTAACGTTACATCTTACATTGATATTACTAGATATATAGCAAGAACAAAAGCCTGTGGTGTTACAGGACTGTTGTGCCTCATTTTCGTGTTAACAATACAAAGTCACATATGATGTGGGATGTGAACATTTTTAAATCAGTCATTCCAGGCTGTTGGGTAACTAACTAATACAAAATGTAATTCCTAAACAAGTAGTGTTTTCATGCAACAACACCAGTAATTCTTAGTACCTCATGAAATAACAGGGATGTCCAGATTTAAGGTCCCCATCACTCAAAAATCAGTTTTTCTTCTTGTTGCGACAGTGTGATGATTGATCTTCACTGTGAAGAATGATGTATGTGTTTGTCAGTTTGGCACTAGAAGGAGCATCACATCACAAATAGTTTGGAAGTCAATTTTTTGCGGGAAAAAAACACACATTGTTGTATATATTAGATCCGATATTGGCCTTTTGCAGACATCAGCAGATATGCACCAATATGAAAACTGTTTTTATAATGCAAAATTGCTTGTAGTTTTTACAGTACTGATTGTTTAGCTACTTATTTTATTTTTATTTATTCTTTATTTTCTTTATTTGTTTAGTGTTAGAATTGGTTGACAGTGTATATGTTAAATTGTTTAACATGTTAAAGAATATTTAACTTATAAAGTTAAGAACTTAAGAAAACAACCTTCTGAGTATCTTAGTAGCAAAACTGTCCCCTCTAAAATCTGTCAGGCTCTAGAATAAATGTGTTAATGTCTGGAGGGAATCTCTCCAATGTCCAGGTAAATGAAATACTACAGCCTTATGTGTTAAACATGCTTGTGACTGTGGTGTGTTGGTTGACTGGCAGGTAGTGACATCAGGAAGGCTGGCAGGAAGAGTCAAAGTCCAGCCAGCCAAGAGACGGTGAGTGCACTAATATTTCTTCACCTTTTTTAAAACTTCATTACTGTACACTTTAATACACTGTATGTTTTTGCGGGCACTCCTCTGACCATTCTGTGCTGTGCTCCTCCCAACTTGTGTTGATAGAGTGACTCTAAGTCCAGGACCAACAGCCTGCCCTGAGCCAGCCTACTCTCTGTACTCCACAGACTCTGAAGACCAGGTAATGAAAAAAGCTGTTCCCATTTTGAGCAGGATAATGATGCAGATGAACACAGCAGGTACAGCTACAGGAATCAATCAATCAATCAATCAATCAATCTGTGTGGTGTCCTTTGAAGAGTTCAGCCCCTATATAACAGCCTTTCATGACAGTTCATAACTTACTCACTTCCATGTCATTTACTCACTATTCAAAACAAGTGGAGCCTTTGAAAATCATAAACACATGTTCAAACATCATAGCTGGTCAAATATCAAGCGGGTACAGCAAATGGATGGATGTGTCACACATTTACACAATTCCACTTTAAAATTAATACAATTTTGATTTCTGACCATCTGTACTGTTAAAGGCATACTATGGCCCCTCCTCTTTGGCTTGAGCGAGGCAGTTATAGGCCTGTGGGCAAGTGGGCGTGTCATATAAGAGCCCTGAACACACATACTGCATAATGCACACGTTGTATTTGAACAAACTCCTCCTAGGGAATTTATCGGATCGACTTCAGATTTGGACATCTAAAGACATTCACGATTAAAAGTTGTGCTATTTGCGACATTCTGTCTAAAACGCCGCCCAGAATCAGCCCCCAAGACACATATGACTGACATGTACAAAAATTGCTACACTTGTGTCTCATGGTGGGACAAGCAAAAATGCCTCTTGGACCCATAACCCAAACCCAACAGGAAGTCGGCCATTTTGAATTTTGAAATTTGTCAGTATAATCAAAACAAACTGAAAAATTGTGACTGTATGTCGAACCGCGTCCCGCCTGGCGTTACTTCGAATTTCGACCATTCACCACAAAACAGATAGTACCCAACTTCAGTGTACAATGTCCAATCTCCACTAAACTTCACATATTCTGTAACAGTCCCACCCTGAATACGTCCTCACAACTTCAGTGTACATGGTCCAATCTGAATACCTCTACATGACAATATTCAGATATAGTGATAGCGCCACCTACTGGCAACAGGAAGTAAGTGCTGCGTGGCGATTTTGATCTGATTTACGTGACATTTTCATGTTGTGGTCCGCACGTGTCAGTCGGCATGTGACGCAGCCGCAGCACAACCTGAGTTGCGTGGAGTGCGAGGGCCCATTCATCGCTGCTTGCAGCTTTAATAATTATTATTATCATTATTTTAGTTATCAAACTAAAAGTGAGCTTATCTGAAATTGTTTGTCCCTCATTGTACAGGAAAACTGTGACAGGAAATGGGTCTTTCAGCTGTGAGGACTGTTTACAATGAACAATTTCATATTGTGTCATATTAGATTAATTTAATCACATGATGACTACATGTTAGTGATACTCACAGCTGTGTTCTGTCCTCTCAGGTCACTTCTCTCCATAAGGGTCTGGACCGATGTGCTGCCTTGCTTAGTGGCATCCTTCAGGCTGAGAAGGCAGGTTAGATAACATGGTCATGAAATGCTGAAACACAATCAGTTGATTGATTGTGTTTATTTTATTTGTTTAATGATTGAGAGATTAATAATCAACACTATTCCATAACTCCTTTTTTGTGTGTGTGTGTGTGTGTGTGTGTGTGTGTGTGTGTGTGTGTGTGTGTGTGTGTGTGTGTGTGTGTGTGTGTGTGTGTGTGTGTGTGTGTGTGTGTGTGTGTGTGTGTGTGTGTGTGTGTGTGTGTGTGTGTGTGTGTGTGTGTGTGTGTGTGTGTGTGTGTAAGCCATGCCAAGCCTTCCCACAGCAGTGATGGGTGGAGCAACCAAATCCAGACCATCTACCTCACTGGGTAAGAGGACTGTCAAGAAACTACCTACACAGACAGGTAGGTGTGTGTGTGTGTGTGTCTGAGTGTGAGAGAGAGAGGTTTAGTTCACTATCCTTAAAATTTCACAATGCTAAGGATAATGAAGCCCAAGACTTATTTCCATTGTGGTCTCTAATGTACAGTGTGTACATATTGGCAACAAACAAGTGACAGCACAGTCACACCTGCTGGTATGCAAAATGTATAGCAGTCCTTCAAGACTGGAGCCGAAACACTGCAACACCTCTCTGATTACTTTTAGTCTCATATGTGTGAAATAGAAGTCCAAGAAGCCTGCATGTCACTCATCACGTTTGCAGAACTCCCGCAGTAAATGTCGATGTTATATCTTTCAGTAAAACTAATAAATATGTTGTCACACTGAACTTCAGAAACTGATGTTCAATATAACCAATAAACAACATTCAAGTCAAACAGAAAACGATGAGTTGATTACTTCATCAGCAAAGAAGTAATCGTTGGCATTAATGCCAACATTACCTTCCATGCTTGTGAGCATTTGCTGTGACATCTGAATATTGCTTGTTTTACAAGAGTGTAGGAGAAACTATAGTGGCTGAGAGATACTAAGGCTGTACCTGAATTCAAATTTTGTCAGTCAAATCGGATTGGGTGTCTGTCAGCCGAAAAGCCAGTCACAGTGGATGGCAGCAAATGAGGATGTACCTCCATCTGCCAGTCAGCACTGGAGCAGAGCGTATCGAGCAGCTGCTGCCCCGCTGTCTGGTATCATGCTCTTATCCACTTCCATCACAGAAAGGCTATGTTTACACTGCAAGCCTTAGCGCTCAATTTATTGCTAAGATCTGATTTTTTTGCTTTGCTGTTCACATAACCTTTTAAATGTGGCCCATATCATATTCTAGTGTGAACAAGCCACAGCTCTGAAGTAACCCGCATGACAAATGCCAGTCTAAAAGTCACATGAATTCTGATATGACATTCACACTGACATCAAACTGCAAAAAATCTGACCTGCGTCTGATCCTGTATGAATATGGCCCGATTCAGAATTGAAAAGATCAGATTCCATGTGATTTCTTCAGTTCACACTGTCATGAAAAAATCTGATCTGACTCACCTATGAGCAAAAAATAAATGAATCAGATTTGTGTCACTTTGGCCTGCAGTCTGAATGCGGCCTTAGTTTCGTGGATTTGGGACGCCGCTGGGAAAAACAGTTTAGAGATTCGACTGACAAAATCGACTTGGGGTCTTCTCAACTGATGACTCAAATCATCGAGTTTTGGGAGGAAGCCCTAGTAGAAATATAGAGGTTCAAAATGGCATACTCCTATTCTGCTCCCTCTGTTGATAAAAAAACAAAATATTCTAAGGTAACAAAAACTTAACACTAATGAAAACATACCTATGAATATTCTATTCTATTTCTGAGAAGAGATCATAAATGTTACACACTGGACCTATAAAAGTAGATTGGGTGCCTGAAATTACTTACAAAAAATATTGAAGCTATTGTTTATATGAGAAATTACAGAGAGATTGGGTCAATAATAAAGACAACAGACTTGCAGGGAGGATTGGAAGTGATAGTCATTGATAGGTAGCTTAAATATCAGTGTTGGTGTCCCACCTTCTTAATATTGCTTCATCTTCCCCTCATCTCCACCTTCAGGCCAGAGGAGCTGTCATTCAGTCCAGCGTGCACCAGGAAGCACGACTCCAAGAGCAACACGTCAGCCTACTGTTCCAGCTGCACATTCAGGCGTAAAGCTCCACCCACCTCAGAAACGACCTCACACCCCGCTGCAGTCTCACTTACCTGCATCACAACGCCAAACCTTCTCCGCTGCTACTCCTCCACCTGACACCTCCACCCCTCCACCCCATCCTCACTTAGACCGGCTGCCTCTCCCCCAGACTGACTGCCGGTCTGACTCTGAAGCCCTGCGTACAGACTGTAGGGAAGAGTTTGATCGAGAAGAGGAGGACTTTGTTCCAGTGAAAGACATCAATACCCAAAGCACGGCCACAGACACACACACAGCTGTCAGACACACACACATACACACCTGTACCATGAAGATGTCAAAAATGCAGCTGGAGTCTGGACAGGTTGATAAAGTCCCTCAGGATGCACACAGCATGGAGGACTGCAGCGCAGAAACAGAAGTGAAAGTGAAGACTGTTCACTATCTGCTGAGAGAGCTCAAGGCTCTAATCACTGGACAAGGTAACCTGAATTACACACAGTATCTTTCTGTATCTAACTGTTCACCATCCAGATTTGTAGACTGGGCCCTTGCAGATGTCTGCTGTATACACTCTTAGTGCTTCCCATTTAAAGAGGGTTTTCTTTTTACCACTGCGAGTGAATCTGGCATGAAAAACACATGAAAACACTACGTGTTCTACACAGGATTGTTAGTGCTTTCAACAGACAGAATTCCTGCTTTACATGTATATTTGTTCAGAAAACAAGTTGCCTTAGTTTGATCCATTCATACCTTTTATCATTTATCAGAAAAATGTGCTTTGTTGAAAGTACCTTTTTATTGAATGCCTACTATTGGTAATGCATCAACGGTTAAAACGGTTAAAAAGTAACTAATAATAGTAGTGAGTAGTTTTTTAGAAGAATACGTTGTATTTTTCCTAACTTTGCATTACTTCACTAATTCTTACTTCAAACACCAGTAGATTTATTTGTAGGGAGGTAATATTTCTGTAATGTAACAGTACTTCTACTTGACTACAGATTTTTAAAAGTCAGTGATTCAAGTTTTACTTTCTCTGACTGAAGAAGTAACAAAAGGATTAAAGACCGGTGTAGGCTGACTTCACTTGATGGTTAATCACTTTGTGAGAAAGCGGCAACCTCCAGGGCTGCAAATGAAGCATGTCGCACCAAGTAACAAATACTGCAGTTCCACGAACGGCCCGCTTGAGGCTGGCTATAGAAGTGAGTCAATCTCTATGAGGCCCCATATTAAAATGCTCAAATTTACAGCAGAAAGAAACATGTTAACACCCTGGAACCAACAACTGTTTTGGCCTTTATAGTTAAATTGCCCATTCATTACAACTGTATGAGGTGTGAATTTTCATATAACTCACCTGTTTTAAAATATATTAAGGATTCAGTAACCAGGCTTCATTCAGCCCGCTTCAGCTCCACCCATGCTCCACCTCTTTGCCCATTTTTGGAATAGCCAGGAGCCAGCTGAGTCAGGTTTGCCAAATGGCGACGGCAACTGACCACACTGAGCTTCACAACGGCTCTTCGGAGACTACGGCCATTTTTATTTATACAGTCTATGGTTGTGATGCTACAGGTGCAGTAAAGTCAGCACATATCTCTGCTCTGTTTTGTTTTCTGCAGTTCTCAGCTTCTTTCCTGCCCAGTATGATACAGTGTTTACAGTGCTGTGCTGTTCTGTGCTGTGTCATGGAAACTGGGTTAATATTTATCACTGTTTGTGTGTGTGTGTGTAGGCAGTGTAGCAGAGAGGCTGATCAGTCATTTGGAGCAGACTGTGTCTGTACCACAGGTGAATGGTGACAGTTCAAACATCCAGAGTGAACCGGACCTATCATCACTACACAGCCAGAACACTCTGCTGCGCAGGTTACATACACATGCACACAAACACTGTCCTTACCTAAGCTCTCACTCCTGACATGGAACCTCACTAACTGATGTGTGTGTTAGGCGTGTGAAGACTCTGCAGCAGCAGTTGAAAGAGAGGGAGAAGGCAGAGAGACAACAGAATATGGAGACACTCTTTAACTCAGAAGGTAAAGTGTGTGCGTGTGCGTGTGCGTGTGTGTGTGTGTGTGTGTGTGTGTGTGTGTGTGTGTGTGTGTGTGTGTGTGTGTGTGTGTGTGTGTGTCGCTTTGTGCAGTTCACATTCAGGACTGAACGGTTTTGAACCCTGTGTCCCTCCACAGTGTTTACACTCCAGGAGGAGCTCACTGTAGCTCAGTCCCAACTGCATGAAGTCCAGGAGGAGCTTGCAGAACTACAGAAAGCCCTTCAGGACACACAGAGCCAGCTAAGAGACAGAGACGCGCAGAATGCCCTTATCATGACAGGTTTACACATTTCACACACATTTCTGGTATCATTCTAATAAATTAGAGGTGTTCCGATACCTGAAACTTTGCACATTGGCTGATACTGAGTACTGACCCAAGTGCGTTAAAAACATATAGTTATATATTATTGTTTAACGCACCACTATCCCTGTATAATTGTTGATTGTTGCAGCTAGTAAAGGTGGAGCTAATTTTGAATTATTTGTGCTGGGTAGCTTCATCTATAAAAATACATCACTAACACAAGCTATACTATGGAGTCACTGTTTCTGAATGAGCTCTGATATATCTGTGACATTTTTTGTTACTTATCTGCCCAATTATGCGTGCGTACGTGCAGAGTTGGAGGCTACTAGAAGCAAGTTGCTGAACAGTGAGAGAGAGAAAAGTGAGTTGGCCTTGCTCGCCCAGCAACGACTGGAAGAGATCGGACACTTGAGCAGGTAGGTGTGTGTGTGTCTGTCTGTCTGTCTGTCTGTGTGTGTCTGTGTGCATGTTTTCTGGGTCAGATTTAGGCTACCTTGGGGACACATTTTAGACTAATACTAATGATTAGAAATATTTTATTTAGCTCACCAAAATTGTGAGTCTTTCCTTAGTCTTTCCAGCAAAAACCAAAGCTAGTCACAGACAAAATATTTGTGAAAAGGTTTACAACATAACCGAACGTTAAACTTTGGGGGCAAATACGCCAGTCAAAGTGTTTTTTCCACTGACAGATTGTTATTGTTATAGTCAGAAAAATGGGAAAGTGTATGGATTTGAGTAAATTTGACAAGGGCCAAATTGGGATGACTAGACAACTGGGACGTAGCAACTCCAAAACTGCAGTTCTTGTGGGGTGTCCCCAGGTCTAGAGTGGTCAGTACCTATCCAAAGTGGTCTGCTTGGAGGACGCGTTCACAACAAAGTGGGTGCACGTGGATGTCCATACAGAGCCTACGCGTATAACCTGTGAAAATGGAATGTAGTAGTATAATTCCTCTCCAGGAAATTAATGTAAATCTGTTTGTCCTTTCTAGGTCTTTTTGAGAATGAAAGTGTTTTAAAAAGCAAAATATTAGTGCTCAAAGCCTCAACCACAAGAGTCCTCTAGAGGGCAAATGTGAGTGCAGCACATCTTTTACGAGGAAACTCACTCCCATTCTATTCTTGGTTCTTCTGTTTCAGGACTCTTCAGAGTCAGAATCCATCAGAATGTTATAAAGTTGTTGACAGCTCAGTGTCAGACACTCTGGTTCTAAAACATTTTGAACAACACCAGCACAGACAAGATCCAGCAGAGCCTCCCACTGACCGCATCACCCAGTACCTGATGTCTCTAGGTCAGCCGGAGCCCGCAGAGAGAGAAGGAAACACACTAGAGCAAAAGAAACTGACCTTAGTCAAGCTGAGAGACACATTATCACGTCCCGATGTAAAACCTAAAGAGACTTCAGCCTGTCACCAAAACCCTCACATCGACCAATCGCATCATTCTGACAAAATCTGGTTATGTGGTCGACTGTTGAACTCCACGTTGTCCCAGTGTGATGTGGAATCTGTGTGGTCCAATTGTAGCGTGAGGTCAGGGTCGACCTTTGACACCAGAGACGAGGCAGCGTTCAGAGATGGCCTGTCGGCTCTGGATGCGAGCATTGCCAGTCTGCAGAAGACTATTCAGCTGGATCTGGGGAGGTGATACACACTCAGCTTCACTTCGCTTCAGCTTTTATATGAGCTACTCTGTTATTATGTTTTCATGAAATATGTTGTAACACATAATCTCCTTTTTGTATTTAGCATTTTTCCCTTTTTGAGGGTTTTAATAAGGGATTTTTCAGATTGGAAATAAAGCATTTTAAAACATTTCTTTGTGGTTGTGATGAAGACACAGGATACCCAGAGTTTTTGCAGTGGTCCGGTTTGTTTTCACTGCTCTATTTTTATGTTATTTTAATTTTCAAGTGATGCAGCACTACACTAAGAACATTCAAACACAATAAAAAAAAATCCAAATTCTACTCTTAGTATTAAAAAATTGTATCTCAAACAGCCAGTCATTTCCGGCTGGCCATTCCCCTCCCTTCCTCGACGATGTCAAAAATAAGCCCGCAAGAAAAATTTCCCCCTAGTTGCTTCATATAACTTTATATTTTCAGTGTGTGGTGTGTGTATATATATATATATATATATATATGTATGTGTATATATATATATATATATATATATATTTTTTTTTTTTTTTTTTTTTTTTAAAAGGAAAATTAAACAGTGTTACTCATGTATAGTGTTACATATAGACAATAAAAATATATATATTATATTTTTGGATCCTGGGATGGCAATCAAGAATCAGTTGATTTTCCATGCATTTTCCAATCCATCGGAATCATGTGCCTCCTTTTAGTGCTGGGATGTTTTTCTGACATTCTGACTTCAAACAACTTTCTGTTGGGTTTGGGATATGGCTCCCACTGGATCTTTTTACGCGTGTGCCGATTTTTATACATATCGATGAAAGGGGCCCCGGGTGGTACAGTTTATGGGCCCCTGGGGTGCCATTTTGCAATGCTCATAGTAGACTCCTAGAAAATACAAAATGTTTCGCCATGACTGACATGTGAGCCACATTTCATGAGTTTTCGAGCATGGGAAAGCCTCCAAAAATGCGATTCATTTGGCACTAAAATAATAATAATAGAAATAATAACCCAATAGTAATTAAGAATCTGACCAATAAGCAGATTTAACAATAATATTGGTATGAATAAAATTGTATCAGTCCCCATCCCTATATATGCCTCTTTTTTAAAATTTCTAGTAGTTCATAAAAGACAACCACTGATATTAATCTTTTCATGTAAACTATTAATTAAAATCAAAATGAAGTGTTTTTGAGAATCAATACAGTATCCCAAAACATAAGATATTTTCTATTTCTATTCAATTTTATATTTTCTTACACCTCTAATGCACATGTACCTAAAATTTAAATATATTTGGACGACTTTGGAAATAAATAGTTTTAAAGGTGTGATTAAAAAAAAAAAACAACCTCAAAGACTCATCAATTTATACCATTTTTATGAAACTGCAAAACATGTTTTAATAGGAAAAGAGGCAAAAACCAGAACAAGTATAAAAACAGCTGTCAGAAGCAGCAGTGTCTGCTTGGTGTAAGTCACTTCTTGGCACACAGTGCACATTCCCACACAGCTGACATAGTGTTTACAAAAGAGGCAGCACGTCTTCAGCACACTGTATGTTACAATCATCCTACAGTGTGATATATCAGATTACAGTATAGCTCTAAATAAAGACACTAATCTGCTCTAAAACATATAACAAATGAACATGAATGAAATGAACAAAAACACAAACCCAGAACAGATTCCCTTTTGGTAGATCAAAGCTCACAAGGCATTTTTTTTGGGTGTTGGTGCGGTTGTTCCCCCCTGCTGAAGGACGGCAGATCAGGCCACATTCAGAGAGGACAGCCTCCACCAAAACACACCTCAACTACTGTCCACACACACAAAACATAATAGCATAACACATAATGCAACCTGACAGCCCTTATTAGTGCAAACCAGCCAGCAGCAGGTTAACAGAAATATCAATGTTGTAAATACAGAAATAATGTGTGGGTTTTTCTTTACGCTCAACTTCAGTATGGAGATTTGAAGTTGACCCAGGAAGTTGAGGAAAGAACAACAGGCTCATTGAAACTGTCAAACCACGAAGTGAATGTCATATGTAAGCTGGAAACAAAGGGAAAACGCTCTTTTATAACACTTTTTTTATGACCAATTAGATTGAGATGCAGTGCAGGTGAAGAATTTAACTACCCCAGAGCCAATAAGTCACACATCTAATTTTCATTGATATAAATCCAAAATCCTGCAGACTCACAGGAAACAAAAGTTTGCTGTTAATCAGAACAACAGTTTTTGAGTCTGAAATATGTTCATGCTGAAAAAGGAACACAATTAAGTATACTCACTAAAACAAAACACTAGGTTTTTGAGTTTGACGTGAAACAAATAAAATTAAAGCTGCAAGCAGTGATGGACGGGACCTCGCACTCCACGCAACTCGTAGCGTGCTGCGGCCGCGTCACGTGCCGTCGTAACACGTGCGGACCACGACATGAAAATCTCACGTAAATCAGCTCAAAATCGGCACCCAGCACTTACTTCCTGTTGCCACTAGGTGGCACTATCACTATGTGTTCAGGGCGGGACTCTTATCAGACGTGAAGTTTGGAGACGATTGGACAATGTACACTCAAGTTATAGCAACTTTGTGTGTTCTGGCGGTACATCAAAGTTTGACGCCACGCCACGGACATGCCCTGTAACAAAAACTAACCACAATCAAGAAATACCATCAAGAACATGTTTTCCATTTTCTGACTAGATTTCAGCTTGATCTGATCATCCTACTAGGAGTAGAACATGGAAGTATAAAAAAATTTCCTTTCACCACTAGGTGGCGCTCTCACTTTTACTGAATATTATCACATAGACGTGTTCAGGGCGGGACTCTTATCCGACGTGAAGTTTCGTTGCAGTCGGATCATGTACGCAGAAGTTATGACGAATCCCTCTTTCATGGCGAAGGTTTGAAATTGGATGCCACGGGACGCCACGCCACGGGCACAATGTTGGACAAAAAAAACTGACTGCACTGACCAATTTTGAAGTAGATCCAATAGAACCTGTAGGAGGAGTTAGTTAAAATAGAGGCCCTGAAATGCCAAAAATGACATCACAGTGTGACATTCGTTCAAAATGGCCAACTTTGACGGCACGCCACGGACACACCCTTCAACGTACAGTCATAAATAGCACAACTTGTAATCAGCAACATTATTCAAGAGTACTGTAAAGTTTTGAAGCAGATCTGATAAATTCCCTAGGGGTTTGTTTGTTCAAATACAAGATCACAGACTTCAAAATGGCCAACTTTGACGGCACGCCATGGACACGCCCTTCAATGTACAGTCAAAAAATGAACAGTGTTCATTCAGCACCATGTTTTGACTGCACTGACCAATTTTGAAGTAGATCCAATAAAACCTGTAGGAGGAGTTGGTTAAAATAGAAGCCCTGAAATGCCAAAAATGTCATCACAGTGTGACATTCGTTCAAAATGGCCAACTTTGACGGCACGCCACGGACACACCCTTCAACGTACAGTGAAAAAATGAACAGCGTTCATTCAGCACCATTTTGTGACTGTACTGACCAATTTTGAAGCAGATCCCAGAAATTCCCTAGGACGAGTTCGTTCAAATGCAAGGCGAAAATTCACCGAAAATGACCACGGCCTAAAAAAATGGCCAACTTTGACGGCACGCCACGGACACGCCCTTCAACGTACAGTTGCAAATTGAACAGCGTTCATTCAGCACCATGTTTTGACTGTACAATTTTGAAGCAGATCCAATAAATTCCCTAGGAGGAGTTCGTTCAAATACAAGCCCAAAAAGTCAAAATGACCACAAAATGATGAAAATTAAAAATTAAAATTGCAGACTTCCTGTGGGATTTGGGGCATGGGTCCAAGAGGCTTTTCTGCTTCTTTTATCATGATACACATGCGTAGCAATCTTCGTACATGTGGACCTTACGTGTCTTGGGGGCTGATTCTGGGGGGCGTGGCTTAGACGTTTGGCGGCGCCCGTGCACGGGGACAATGTCATATCGGTATTTTTGCTATGTTTGATTTTTGTGCAAATTTTCATGCCATTTTGAGCATGTTGCGGGGGCCAAATATGCGGTCGAAGTCCCAGAGGTATAATAATAATTCCTAGAGGAACAATAGGGTCCTTGCACTTGTTAGTGCTCGGTCCCTAAAAATACGAATCTTTCTCCACATGAACAGACTCTCTCCCATTGTGTCTGGGAGCTGTTCAGTGGGGGGGGTAAATGATAGAGAGATAGCCTAATGAGAGAGAGAGAGAGAGAAATGATTTAAAAAAAGGAAAGGAAAAGACTAAAGACACTAAGAAGATTAAAAAAAAAAAGCTGGACGTGAGATATTTTTTTCCCTTTCCATTTCCTCCCCTCATATACTTATTTCTCTTTTGCTCCCTCCTTTGTCAATTACTCTGCTCTTATCACTCTCTTTTTCTTTTTCTCTGCTCATACACCACTCCCCCTTGCTCCTCAACACTTACATAACGCCTACAGAATCCTACCTGCCCTGTGCCCACAGCATTTATCTTAACCCTACCCAATGAAAGTAGAAATATGTAATCAAACTAGATTAAATGTGTCCTGGATATCTGTAGTAATGACTCAGGGATTGGCAGCAGATGATTATTTTTCCAAATGTCAGAATGTTGTTTAATGCAAGTTAAGAGAAAGCATAGCAGAGTAATCCTTCCCTAATAGGCTAACCCTCTGTCTTTATGAGCCGTGGTACAGGTGGATGGTGCTGGCCACAGCCTGCTTGTATCTGTGCTCAGCCTGGATGCTGTTGCTGTAGTCCAGGCGGCTACTGTCGCTCAGTTCTTCTGCCGTGTCTCCAAAGCCATGGTAGTGTCCGTAATGCAGGAAGTCCCCACAGTCTGCTCCCATCAGCCCCCACCAGGTCGGCCGGTGGGACACGTAACTGCTGGGGCTGCCCGTCAGATGCAGTGAACCACACATGTCAGTTAACGAGTGCTGAGCAGCCGCTGCTGCTTGCTGATTGGCTGGAGGGGAGGACGTTGAGGAGCGGCTTTTGGGTGGCTCAAGGTCGTCCTGGTCAGCATAAGGCAGTGTGTGATGGTGGCCGTTGGTGATGGCTTTGGTGTCATCTGCTTTTTAAAAACAAACTTTGAAAGTTAACCTCTTCATAAGCAGCTCTTTTAAGAACTACTCTGTGATCTCTAATCTGTTTTACCAGCAAAAGAACTCTCAGTCCCACCTGAGCTGAGCTCCTGTGCAGACTCCATGTTCATGCTCTCCAGCTCCTCACCTCCACTGCTTTGCATCTGCACCACATCTGCAGTAGAAGAAGAAAGCTTCATGGATATAACATACTAAATTCATAGTCCATATCTTGAGTCGGGTTTGTTTTTATGAGTTTAAATCTAGTCAAGTGGTTAGAGCTGATTACATTACGTAGGTTTTTATCAAATAAATACCAAGTAAATACTATTTAAATATTTTTAAAATCCGTTGTGATTGGCATATTTAGTTAGTTTCTGAGAATGTGTGTGAGTTTAATATTTAGAATGTTTTGGCAGAAATCTAGCACAATATTCATAGATGTGTTTTCATTAGTGTATAATCGCCTGAAAATAAGAATAGTTGCGTTTTTGTGACCTTAGTATGAGCGTTTTTTATTTACAGAGAGAGGGGGTCCTCTTCTACAGAGTCCGCCATGTTAAAACAGCCATGTTTCTACAGTAGCCCAGAATGGACAAACCAAACACTGGCTCTAGATAGAACAATATTTACATTACAACATTTAAATCTTGATCTTTTTTCATTGTTTGTTTTCATAATTATTCAATTTCATGGATTTATCTCCCAGCTCTACATACAAATTTTTGAAATCAATCCAATGTATATGCTTGATAATTGAAGAGTCCCACCCATGGTGACATTCTGCCGCAGGCAATGGTTGCAATCTGAAACTTCACTGCCAGATGCCTCTAAATCCTACAAACTGGTCCTTTAATGGCTGTATTTCAGAACAGACAGGGGTTCCATACTGTATGACCACAAAAAAAAGTTGTGAGGTTAAACTGGTGTTTGGTAGAAAGTGTGCTGACATACAACTCAGTCCTCAGTTATAGTAAAACTATTTGGCTCTTTCAGAACCAACTGCAGGATTTATAAACCTACCTATTATAAGCGCATCTGGCATAAAAGGACATTTACAAAAGGTCTCTTGTTACAAATTTGAAAAATGACATTGTTTTCTTTTTGTTTTTGCATTGATACTGTTGAGAGCACTTCATGGTTTATGTCATGCGTGCTGTTTTACATTTTCTTGTTCTACTGTCTCTGCGTGTCTTGACACATTTCAACTAATAAATAAAATATATTTTTTTTTATATTGAAGAGCTGGGACTCAACAAATGTCTTACTATCAGCTCTCCTGGCTTTCTTCATGTGACCAGTGTCCATGGCAGTCTGCAGTCTCTTTCTGCTGAGCAGCTCCTGACCACACGGGGCACTGTTTCTATTCTGCACTCCGTTCACATGGAGTCCGCTGAGCTGCAGCAGGTGCTTCTGGGTTTTAGAGATGAGGCAGAAACAGTCATGGAAGCCGTGAGCGAGGGCCAGGTCTGCTGCAGTCTGCCCACTGGCATTCCTTAAACTGAACAAGAAGAGGACACAGTAAGATAAACTGCTTCCTGTCTCATCTCTAACATCTCCCCTGCAACACATTCAGCTAAATGAATACAATTTTACAAGTGAGCTGGTACAATTAAAAAGGGCAAAAAACAGATTCAAAGCTAACCACAGATCTATCCTTTGTAGTACAAAACATGAACACTAAAGAATATTTCAGATTAATTTGCAGTTTAAAGAACAGTCCTGTTGGGTAATTCTATCTCTACCTCAAATACATAAAATAACATGTCTTCTACCCAGGCCCTGAAAAAATCAAATTTAGAAAGAAGAAATTATTAATCTCCCTCAATACTAGACAAAATAAGAAGGAGCAACAAAGTTTTATTCTAATGCAGGCCGACAAGTTTTTAATGGCACATTTGGCATCTGAGCTTGACTGACCAAGAGAATACCGATATCAATATGTATATATAAGTTAAAACAATGTGATATCAATGTATCAGCCAATATACATTTTTCTGTAATATCCATCAACATATATAAAGATGGACGACATGACAGCTCTCTAAAAGTGAAGTCACATCTTGATCGCCCCCTGATGGCTCTCTGCAGTATGGGTCATAAAGCCTGCTGCCTCCATTTGGGGCATCCACTACACGTCAAATAAATGTAAATCGATATAAACTGATACACTGGTCAGCCTCTAATTCTAATTTTATCAGCTGGCATACATGCTGCTATGATACATCTGTGACAAGCTAATGTTGGCCAGACAAGACTGTTACACTACACTGTTAGTTCAAAACTTTTTTATTACCCCCACTGAATTTGTTTCACTGTAGAAAATAAATAAAAGCAAGAACAGATCTTCATCATCTTCTACTAAGTATGGCAATTTGTCTTGTCTGGTGTTGAAAGAAAGAATCTCAATTTAAAGTCAGATTACCAGCTTTTCTGAGCTTTCAACAGCATGTGGTGGTCTTTAACAGTGAATAGTTAGTTCAGGGCAATGGCTCAGATGTCATCACACGATATACGCTCCACACTACACACTAAGAGACAAGACCTATCCTCCTTTCTTGCAACATTACACTGGCCATAAGTTAAGTTTTGAATTAATTTAAAATTTTTACTAATTACTTTTTAGTCCTGCATGCCTTGCTCCTCCCTGCATTATAGATTAACTTCTGCCTTATGAGTCTAGCTGATGCCTGAGCTCCTCAGGCAGGACCCTTTTAATTATTCCTATAGCCAGCCTCCAGTAGGAGGCAGTAGTTCAGCCCGTAGGGACTTATTTTGGGAACTGGGGGGTGACTGGTTCAAGGCCAGCATGGCCCACAGTATTTAGTGTGGACTGGTTGCTGGAGAGGTGCCAGTTCACCTCCTGGGCACTGTGGACTGTTTAAATATCTCTCTCTCTCTCTCTATATATATATATATATATATATATATATATACTGTTCTGTAATGCCCTTTAAAATCGATCATTTGTACCGTCTTATCACTTATCTTACTCTTCTTCTTATATGGGATATTATGGGAAAATGATTCTACATGTTTTGTACAGATAAGTGACTTGAGTGAATTAAGACTCCTTAGCAACTGTCAGGGTTCCCACTCTTTTTAAGAAACTGTTTTACAGAACATTTTCTAGGAGTTTTTCTTGACAATACAGGACAGCACTTGCTCATTAACGGTAGTCCGCCATAAATGTTTAGCATTTATAGGCCGATTCTTCCATTTTCTGAATTGACTACAGTTTTCCAATTTAGAAATTTCCAGAACAACATAGATTATTTTCAGGACATGTGATCCTTTCAATCAATTTCCATGACTGGAAAACTAGTCCTTTAATTTCCAGGTTTTCCAGGAATGCATGGGAACCCTGAGCTGTATATCTCAGCATTACAACATTTTAAGTTTAAACCTCGATTTTAAGATTAAGTTTATTTTGCATCGTTTTCAAACGCAAATTCGAATGAATCGATTTAAGCTCTACTGTCAATACAAAATAACACGTGAGCCAGCTCCACTCGCTGATGAAGACTGAGATGCAGAGGAAAGCTCAGAAAAAGCTAGTAGGTGGATTTTTTTCTCACTTTCCATACAGTATGTTTGAATGTTTTAATGGATGGTCTCAAACAGTGCCATCACTCATCAGCACGTGATAGTCTTAAAGCAGAAACTGATGATACAACACTTTTCAGACTGTGCAGGCCTGTGTAGAAACCCTGTATGAACAACCATGAAGGTCAGTCAAATCATGATATTTAGTTTTAGTCAAGCATTTAACTTTATTCACTTCTGGACATACATTATGCTCCTTTCCCTCCACTATTGCACAATAATCTTCCAGCTGGGACTGAGCTTCCTGTGATTTCTCCACTGACTCCTGAGGTGTGTCCACCAAGCTCACTTTGTTAGCACAGTGTCTAAAAACAGTTAGTAGGAAGCTAAGCATGCAGGTCTAGACATAACTATCATCAACAGTGCTTTCTTAGCATTGAAACCAATCACTGCAGGAAATACCTCGCCAGTTTGAACAACTGTAAGATGCTCGCTGATGCACATGTGGTAGACTCTGCAGTGCCTATTTGGACTGCTCCCTCTTTCTGGGATTACTCAAGAAAATCGTGTTCAAATTCAATAGCTGTAAAACATCAGAACGGGCAGGGTGTTTGTCTCATGGTTATCCTTTTTTAACATAATATAGCATATGATCCAAAAGCAAATCGAAATAATAAGTTCAAAGTGTAACATGTTAGAAACAATCAAACAAATTACAAGTAATTAGGCTGTTGCGGACTATGAAACTCCCTGAGGCTGAAAAGCTCATGATGCCTATTTACTGACACATATTAACAACTCATTTGATTTCTCTTGAAGTTGGGTCTGATAGAAATTGTATTGAAAAAAATGTTTATGCTAAAAAGAGGAGACAGCAGAGTAACTTATGTAAATTTTTAATTTAAATTTAATTCAATTTCTAATTCAGCACCACCTGGTCTCTTAGTCTCTTAGGGAATGTTACCGTATTTGTACAATACCAAATTATGTTTTTTTTGAAGGAGCAATGTGTAATATATGGCCAGAATTATGATTCATGAATGTTAAAAAGGAACTAACATCAACAGAATTTTCTGTGTAGCGAAAAAAGTAGGCCCCCACCGATTTTCAGTTTCAACACAACGGCTGAGTTTGAACATAGTGTAGAAATAGGTACTACCTGGCAAGTGCTGAAAATGTGTCTGTTACTTGATTCCAGCTATCAGTGTTATTTTACTTTGAACTACATTAACGTAGCCCTGATCGAGCCAAACTCTGTTTAGAAAACAAGCGTTTAAATTTAGTTTGCTTGTAGTCTTGTGGACAGACATAACAAAGTATGAATTCAGACCTTTTACAAATCACCATCATGGTGTACAGTGGGTATGGAAAGTATTCAGACCCCTTTAAAATTTTCACTCTTTGTTTCATTGAAGCCATTTGCTAAAATCAAAAAAGTTCATTTTATTTCTCATTAATGTACACTCAGCACCCCATCTTGACAGAAAAAAACAGAAATGTAGAAATTTTTGCAAATTTATTAAAAAAGAAAAACTGAAATATCACATGGTCATAAGTATTCAGACCCTTTGCTGTGACACTCATATTTAACTCACATGCTGTCCATTTCTTCTGATCCTCCTTGAGATGGTCCTGCTCCTTCATTGGAGTCTAGCTGTGTTTAATTAAACTGATTGGACTTGATTAGGAAAGGCACACACCTGTCTATATAAGACCTTACAGCTCACAGTGCATGTCAGAGCAAATGAGAATCATGAGGTCAAAGGAACTGCCCAAGGAGCTCAGAGACAGAATTGTGGCAAGGCACAGATCTGGCCAAGGTTACAAAAGAATTTCTGCAGCACTCAAGGTTCCTAAGAGCACAGTGGCCTCCATAATCCTTAAATGGAAGAAGTTTGGGACGACCAGAACTCTTCCTAGACCTGGCCGTCCAGCCAAACTGAGCAATCGTGGGAGAAGAGCCTTGGTGAGAGAGGTAAAGAAGAACCCAAAGATCACTGTGGCTGAGCTCCAGAGATGCAGTAGGGAGATGGGAGAAAGTTCCACAAAGTCAACTATCACTGCAGCCCTGCACCAGTCGGGGCTTTATTGCAGAGTGGCCCGACGGAAGCCTCTCCTCAGTGCAAGACATATGAAAGCCCGCATAGAGTTTGCCAAAAAACACATGAAGGACTCCCAGACTATGAGAAATAAGATTCTCTGGTCTGATGAGACCAAGATTGAACTTTTTGGCGTTAATTCTAAGCGGTATGTGTGGAGAAAACCAGGCACTGCTCATCACCTGCCCAATACAATCCCAACAGTGAAACATGGTGGTGGCAGCATCAGGCTATGGGGATGTTTTTCAGCTGCAGGGACAGGACGAATGGTTGCAACTGAAGGAAAGATGAATGCGGCCAAGAACAGAGATATCCTGGAAGAAAACCTCTTCCAGAGTGCTCAGGACCTCAGACTGGGCCGAAGGTTCACCTTCCAACAAGACAATAACCCTAAGCACACAGCTAAAATAACAAAGGAGTGGCTTCGGAACAACTCTGTGACCATTCTTGACTGGCCCAACCAGAGCCCTGACCTAAACCCAATTGAGCATCTCTGGAGAGATCTGAAAATGGCTGTCCACCAACGTTCACCATCCAACCTTTCAGAACTGGAGAGGATCTGTAAGGAAGAATGGCAGAGGATCCCCAAATCCAGGTGTGAAAAACTTGTTGCATCATTCCGAAGAAGACTCATGGCTGTAGTAGCTCAAAAGGGTGCTTCTACTCAATACTGAGCAAAGGGTCTGAATACTTATGACCATGTGATATTTCAGTTTTTCTTTTTTAATAAATTTGCAAAAATTTCTACATTTCTGTTTTTTTCTGTCAAGATGGGGTGCTGAGTGTACATTAATGAGAAATAAAATAAACTTTTTTGATTTTAGCAAATGGCTGCAATGAAACAAAGAGTGAAATATTTAAAGGGGTCTGAATACTTTCCGTACCCACTGTAGTTATGGAGAGCTTGGAAAGCTATACATTAAGGGAAATTGCAGTGTTAATTACATGTGTCTAACTGTAAACAATCTTGAATAGTGTCATTGCATCGAAGGCGGGATGAGGTGAAATTCTGTCCCCTTTGTTTTTAGAGCATGTGGCCAAGAATTACACATTTCTCCTTTAATACCTTACTTTTACAAATTACATTTTTCTTTCAATTACAAAAAAAGGTCCGAAATGCATCAATATTTCATTCTTAAACAGAGCACTGAGATAAGACGGAATCCGTTTTTCAAGAGAAATCAGAGTGAAATCCAAAATCTTTCCACTTATCAGTAGCAACATAGTGTTTTTGATAACTCCACTGTTTTTTCATTTTAATACTTTCCAAAATAAATAGCTATTCAAAGTCATCAGAAACAGAATTGATCTGATTCTCACCCTCTGTCTTTTTATATACAATTATAGATGCCATAGATCGATTTTGAATTTACATAAATTCAATACATTTCCATATTTGTCACACATAAATAAAAACACATGAGCTTTTCTGCTTTTGCATAATGTCAACATTCATTTTACCTGCAAAGCTACTTAAGAAAATGCAACACACTCAAATAACATTACTTTACATCTACTGTAAATCAGCTGGTTTGGAAGAGAATGGCCAATGAAACATCTGGAATATTTATACACTTCAAATCCTGGTGGATTATATTTTTTCGTACACTACAAAAAACTCATTGTCAAGTCCTTTAGTATCAGATTTAATAAGGTCTGTCAGTGGGGTGAGATAATTCCACCTGTTCTCAGTGTGCAGTTTTGTCTAGAAATGAGAGTCAGTAGCTTGAAGCAAGACAGAATGAAGGCCCATTTACACTCACAGGATCATGTCATGTCACCCTGTGTCAGATTGCTCTAATGAAATCTTCATCAGACTACACAATCTCTATTTTGAGGCATGTCACAATGTGTGAAGAATGTTTGCTGTAGGCTATTATGGATAAAATATAAAAGGAGAGACGTATCATCAACTCCCATCATTTATCAAACTGCATCAAAAAAACAAGCTTTGACCAGACTGACTGTTCAACCTAATTTTAAAATCGCAATATATCCCCTTGCTTACAGTATCTCTATCTATATATATCTAAATATATTGAATTGCAACCAAGACACTAACTTTGTCTATGATCACGTATTTTTAACATGGATGACACAGCACAGCTGTTGTCATAGACCTGTATTTAATTAGATTTTGTCAGGCAACGTCACAACTAAAAACTGAAATAATGAATGGTCATCCAGTTGTCTGACCCACTCCTTAAAAGAGTTTGGATGTGAAGAAATTTTGTTGTTTGCCAACTGAAAATAGGGTAAAGAGATTTTTATGTTGTTCAGACGTTTCTCTATGGACAAAGGTCTCTACAAAACTAACATGAAAACGCTAATGTGATGCAAATCATGTCACAAGAAAACTGTGTTTTAAAATTTAAACAACTCAGTTCAACAGGTTAAAATTAATATTTTTTAAGACCCTCATGAGCGCAATTTAAGACCTATCCATACTGGACAGTGGACCATACGACTTTATACAAGTTACCTTAGCTTTAAATAACTTCACTAATTTTTTAAGACCTGTCATAATCATATTTAAGTTTAAATTGGTTTTTCGATGTTTTAAGACTTTTTGGAGATCCTGGTCTCAGTCAAAATTTTGATGCAGGCAAATGTCTTTTGGTTGCATCTAACAGTGAGATCTAGGGTGACCATTTTGGATTGATAATTTCACAACTTTTCTCTCATGATTGTCAACTTTTGACTGGGACAGCCCAAAATCTCACAGTGTGTTTGAGCCTTAAGGCAGATCACATCGCTGTACTTCAATTCAAGGAAATACCACTTGATTGAACAAATTGATTTGTTTAGGAAATAAGTGACATGAACCCAAAAATGCTTTTTGATTTGTTTTAAGATGACGTCATTTTAGTACACAATTATAGAATGGGGTTTTCCAGAGTATAAAATGAAAGTGGCTCAATTCTATATCATTAGATAAGGGAGACATTTAGTATCTCTGAGAGTATTTAAAGATAGAGACTCTCCCTAGTTTGCAAGTGTCCATCACTGCTCCAAATCCCCAAATCTCCTCTCAGCTCAAGGAGAGACTGTGGAACTGGGGCAGTGATGGAAAAGCTAGACGTGAATCTTCAACCATCAGCATGTTTAATGGTTTGGTAAAATAACCTACATCATTATGAAGAATGCTTACTATATTGCTCAAAGTAAACCAGTGTGGCCTGTTCCCTCCCAAACAGCTGATGTCACATTAGCAAAGCACTGAGATGTAATGACAACAGAAAATACACTAACACTACAACGTTTGCAAATATGTAACCATTTAAAGGAATGCATACAGTAGGACTGGTGTCCAAATCAGGGTTGTTGTTTATGCAGGATATCTTTAATGTCATCTTTACTTTTCTGATTAAACTATGCAGAACATACAGAGTCGGGAGCTGTGATCATTATTACCAAACCTGGTGAGTGGATTTGGCCTAAGTAAACTAAGAGATGTGTAGCTGCTGCTGTGCTTCACACTCGGCATGGCAGAGCTGATGTGTTGCTGCACAGAGGTCAGACTGCAGGATACTTACTGGGGTTTAGCACCTGCTATCAACAGGACCTGGATACAGTCCAAGCTACCTGACCGAGCTGCCTTGTGGACTGGAGCCTCACCTACAAAATCCTGAAGACACAGTACAGGTAATAATGAAAGATATTACAAACACAACATTGTATATTTGAACATGTGAAGCATGGGAGTACTGCAAGTACATGATAGACTTATTGGAATGCTAAGTGTACTCTCTCTCTCTCTAGGTATATTGAAAAAATATTTTTCACTTCCACATTTAGTTTATTTGACCTGACAGACTCAATCAAAACATTACAATTACAAATAGACTTTGTCCAGGATAGGAGTTATATTAGCCACTAACATGGTATTTTAGAGTTTATTGAAATACAAAAATACATAGATTACTTGTAACCAGCATGGAAGAAACATGTTCGCATTTAGAAAAGACAATGGTGACTGAGGAAATTTAGGTTTACAGCAGGATGCGTGAGACTTTCACCACCTTACCAAAACTCACAATGGGAAGCGCTAATATCGTTCCAAAGCAACCACACTGACTAGGCTTACTGCAGATGTATCTTAGACATTTTTATTTATTTTTGTGAGCGTAGGTATCGAATCATCAGTTGGTGTATTGTTACATACCTAGTAATAAAGTTAGAGCTATAATCCTATAGACATAGTTAACCACCTGTCAAGATTTATTATCTTATTTTTCTATACTAGACTAGTGTTGATCCATTCACTTGTTTATGAGATATTCAATACCCTTGTCCTAGATTCTTAATAATAGATTTAGATATACAAATATACACTTGCGGATGGATGGTGTTGGAAGACTGACCTGTTTGTTGACGTCAGCTCCAGCCTGAGTCAGCCACAACACACATTGAGGATGTCCTCCAAATGCTGCAGTGTGTGTTGGCGTCTGATTGAAGCGGCTTGTCACCGCGTTCACCTCACAACCCATTTGCACCAGGCGCACCACACACTCCAGCTTTTTGCATGGAAACACAGAACACAGGCAAATAATGAGTCAACTGAATACATCCGTTGGTCAACAAAGAATCAAGTGAACCATTACTATCAGACTACTGATGGGAGCATTATGATGTGCACCGATTCACTTTTATTGTAAGAAATCTCCCACAACTCCATTAGAATATCAGGTAATATGGTTAATAATAAGATTGTGGTATTGTGTATGTAATTATCAGGTAGGCAGTCAGAGGACAACCAAAGGGGGGGTTATGTGGCATCCAGGGGTCAAAGCAAGCAGGTAGTAAAACAGGAAGCTAAACACCAAGTGACTGTACAGCAAGTTTGTGTGTCGCAATAAAAGGAGTTAAACTGAAGCTCTGGAAATTAACGATCAGGTTTAGCTGATTTTTTATGCTAAAATTGTGTGTTTACTAGACACTTGTGGCCATCACATTTGAAGATATTCAGTCATTTTTATCTTGTCTTTTTGGCATATTTGGTGTTGAGATAATCCAAAAGTAACAAAAAGTAATCAAGTTATGTTATTTTAATATTGTGATACTTGGATTGGGTTACTGACAACATTTTCAAACAGGTAATTAATAATTGTATATTCTTTGAAAATGACCCTCCCAACCCTGGTTAGATCCATGTATACTGCCAATGGTTAGATCATCACAAGTTTTCCTGTTTCCTGGAGCTGTTTTGGCGCCTGAATAGCTATTGGCTCCGCTGGAACCAATAAAAATGCTGCAACCCACTACTTTATTTATTAAATTTTTTTTCAACCAATACAACTTTATTGTACAGTACCAATCAGACATAACTGTATACCAACCTCCAACACTCGGCGGAAGCTTCTGGACCGACAGACTTTACTAATTTCCATGAAATATCAACCTTTTGAAAAATGTTCACACTAACATTAGTTAATTCTGTCCATTTCCATGTTACTAGGGCTGAAAAGTCACGCAGCCGTGATTCAGGTTTACTGCAGTTAAATGAAGCACTTTATGGTATAATGCAACTTCTGCAGGACCAATGTGAGTTTTACCCTTCATGAAGACTAACGCTTGGTGGCTAAATCTCTTAATCTAGCTAACGTTAGTAACCTAATCCCTACCTGTCCGTAGTGAGCAGCCCAGTGTATGGGGGTCCAACCGTGGCAGGAGTCCTCAACAGTCAGATGAGGCTGGTCTGAGAGCTGCTGTGACAGTGAGACCAAAGCGCCAACATCTCCATCCCGACAAGCGCGGTGGAAGGGAAACCGGCTCATAAACACCTCATCGCTGGATAAATCGGCTTCTAGTCCCACAGACATGAGTGAACTCTGAAAGTGGCAGACAGAAACGTTTCTCTTCAGAGTCCCCGGTTCCACAGAGCAGACTGAAAAAGGTTCAAACACAAAGGAAGAGGAGAAAAGCTCTTCTGCCCGGCGGGACAATCACAAAATCCGGACTGGAGTCTGGCATTGAGCGCACCTCGAGCGTCGAGGCAGTTCATTCGGTTTTAGCTAAACAGTGGTCAGGAGCAACATCCGCCGGTGTGCCCCCTACAGGTCGGAGGGAAACTTTTAAATTATACACACAAGTAAGGAACATTATGAATCAAGCTATCTTTGAATATGTTCATTGTGCTGTGTACAACTCTGGGCTATTCCCTGCGTTTAACGTTTCTTAGCTAACTCTTTGGACTGAAGGTACTAAACAACTGATGCTAATAACGCTAACAATCCCACAGAAGACACCAACACCAACCATAATATGTCTGCAGCGTCACTGGGCGGGAAGTCACTGGCTGTGAGTCATAGACCAAAGGCACAGGCAAAGAAACAGGTAACTACTCATCAGCTCTAGAAACACACCTTCAATCTATGGATGACCTATTCATTACAGTCACGGTATCATATGACAGTTAGATAGATACTTTAGTAATCCCTTTGGGGAATTTCAGGTATTCACTTGGACAGTTACACATTTCTATTGTTTTGGCTCTACTACACTACAAGCCAATACCTGTGAAATTATGGTTACAAATAAAGAAAATACATGTTACAGACAGAGAATTGTATGAAAAAAGTTCCTAAAAATATGAAAACGAAAACACTGATGCAGTATTCACAGGAAGTAATCTGCTAGTTATTGTTTTTATTATTTGGGTTCATTGTACAGTTTATCAGTCAGGACTCCTGACTGAGGAGTCATACCCGATGATAGAAAAGGGGCCCCCAAATGAAAAAGTTTGGGAACCACTAACTTAAAGGACCCCCCTTTGCTGCAGTACATTACTTCAATCCAAGGCCGTAACCATTGGGTCAACATTAGGGGCCCCTTGGGCTGACCACATCCAAAAAAACCAAACATGGGACAGAGTATGTTTGTGTTGGATACTTTACTAATGCTGCAAGGTAGTCAACATTTTTGTTATAATGTCTTACTTATTAATTTGTCCAACTTAAATAAACATTTCTTATCTGCCCCTTAGCTCATAACATGTCTAAGCTTTTGCCCTCGTTATGACAGCCTTGTCTGCTTTCAGAATCCGAATCAGAAATACTTAATTGATTCTGATTCTGATTCTGAAAGAGAAGGCTGTCATAATGGAGCTGTGTTTGATGTCAATCAAACTGTTCTACACAATAACCTTTACAGCCAGTAGATATAAGCCAGATTTTTGTGTGTCCTACAGTGATTTTTACTTTTCAAAACTAGCATTGATTAAAACTGGGGACGTGCAACGCATCACCACAGGAGATACCATGTAAGCTGTAGACCTGATTGATATGGTCCCTTCCTCTGATGTACAAAGCAATCACAAAAATGTGTCAGTATACTATCGGACTGTGTTGTTTACCTAAGTGTAAGCCAGAATAAATATTTGCAACTGTGATCCAGACAATTCCTTAATTGACCTTTTTGCAAGAACTGCTCCTTTTTGCTCCGTGCTCCAATAACAATTAAGCAAGCCTTGGTCAGAACCTCAGTAAACTTTCTCCTTTCCTGTACATAGTTATGCTGTGTGCTACAGTTTTGCTAATGATTGATGTAGATTAGCTAGCTAGTTTTAGTTCAGTGCTAACTTAAGATGTGACTATATTATTGGAGCACAGAGTGAAAAGGGGCAGAACTTAGGCAGGGTCAATTATTTTTCAGGTCTGTATATGGATTGCTGAAAACTTAAAAAACCAAATGATATGATGTGGCACCTTATGTCCCTGTGTTGTGTGCAGCTTACTTATTCGCTGGATGGACAGAGTATTTAAAATACTATTTTAACATGCTTTCAGATCCATGTCTGTATTGAGGTTTATATTTTTTTCTTTCAGGATGGCTTTGTCAGAGTGAGGAAACAAGATTTAGACAAGTTAACCACAGAAGTCATGCAGCTGAGGGAGTTCCTGCCCAGAGTCCTGAACAGGGACCTGATCGAAATGCTGCACAAAGCTCGAGCAGCTCAGACAAGTACGCTCCCATTGAACTTTACCTTGAGGCAAAAAATAATTTAATAAGGTGGATGCCATGTCAGCTTATGTGTGTGTTATCTAGTAACAGTAAGAATGATGATAGCTGAAGACATTTGAACAGTTAGCTGAGAGGCTGTGAGGTAGAGAGAACTTGAGTCTACCACAGTAGCCAAAACAACAATGGTGAAGAATGTCAAGAACTGGGGTTAGGCATGTATGCAGGTGATCAGGGAGCCTAGAGCCAGGGGAGTCAAAAATCACGCCAACACACAGACACAGAGAGAGAGAGAGACAGACAGGAGAGTGGGAGATTCAGGTTGGGTCACAAGGCCTACTTGATTTTAAGGGGTGTAAGAAAAACTCTTTTTAAAAACATACCGTAGGCTTAGTATATTTCAGCATTTCATGAATTTCTTTGAAGAAAAAAAAATGAAACTGTTATTTTTAAAGTTTAGATTATTTTTTAAGATTATTTTTTATAGAATAAGGGCACAGTGAAGACCTGAACACAAGCTTTATTCACAGAGCCTTAACTCTCTGCTTAACAGCATCATCCTGCATTACAAAAGTACGCAGTTAAAACAACCAAAGAGCTAATAGAACAATGGCCAAGTGTCACAGAGAATAAAACACAAAACTTTTGAAAAAATAGCTTTAGAGAGTTGTATAGAAAAAACTCACCTCTATTGCTATATTCACAGGAATATTATCTTTTTAATAAGATTAATACAGTAGAATTATATGTTTCTTAATAACACTAATAAGATGAGCAAATGTACATTGTGTTTAATAACTGTCAATTTTAATAACATGGTATACGGTGGTTTTAGTGGTGCAACCCTAGACCAAAAACTTAGGAGTCCAGGACTGACACAAACATTATTTGTTGTAAGTTTCCCCTTACTCAGCAGCTTCTTTTAGCCTTAGGATGTTTTGTGAATACGGCTGCTGGTCATCCGGGAAACACTAATGTCTTTCCTTTTCAAATACTCAAATATTTTTGGGTAATTGGATTTATACTTAAAGTTACACTTCCCAAACCGATTATTTACATTCTCTATAGAGAATGTAAATAATTGGTTTGGGAAGTCCCTGCTGAATCTAGACTACCCTCACTACTAAGTGAACTGGCTTCTTCAAAAAATATTTAATATAAAAGACAAAGAAAGACTTAATATATAATACTACTATTTCTAAGTAGTGCTTCATTACTTTAAAATGTACAAAAGATGTAAGTTATGTAATGAGAATGTTTTTTCATCGTTATTACTGTATTGTAGGTTCATTTTTAGTGTGTGTGTCATAATATAATTCCAAAAAACAACAAAATAGTCAAATGTAAAATGATAAAGGACAGTGAGGGCTTTGGAAAAAAGAGCTGATAGAATTCTTTCTGTTAAAAGATTTAATGCTGATGATTCTGTGACTGAAGTTGCACATTTATCAACAATAAGTTTCATTCTATAATAATGAAAATAATGATAATCTTCAAATGAATGTGCTGTTTCCAAATATTATTAATATTATTATTTCTTCTGTTATTTTTTTACGTAACGCATGTTAGCATTAGCATGTTGTCGAATGTGTATGTGAAAATTAAGATTCTTGCAAATGCCATTACGAGATCCACTGTCTCATGTGCTAATGTCAGAATGTAGTGAAAGTTTCAGCAAACATGACAAAAAATATTTTGTATAAAAATGACCTACTACAGCTTTAAAGACCAAACACTAGAATGCATAGCAAGTACAGTTATAGATGCTTATAGTTATAGTGTGTGTGTGGTGTGTGGTGTGTGTGTGTGTGTGTGTGTGTGTGTGTGTGTGTGTGTGTGTGTGTGTGTACGAAGGGAAGGAGCACCTTGCACAGGAACAGGAGCAGCTGCGGCAGGAGTGTCTGCACCTTCAGTCCCGGCTGGATGCAGTGCAGACTGAATGTCAGAAAGAGAGAGAGGTGAGAGAGGACAGGCAACATAATGTCTGACTGGAGATGACTGTAAGAGGAACACTGTATGTATATGAAGCCTGTAAAATGAACTTTACACAACAATGAGATCAATTATCACGCTTTAAAGGGTTGTTTCAATGGTACAAAAAACAAAACATTTTTGAGATTTTAGTCTATTTCACTTCCATAACGTATGTCCTTTCAGACTAGTGAAAAGAAAATTCCCAAAATGAAAATTTAGGTGCCTATTTTACTACACTTGTCTACTTGTGTGTGTATATTTCACCAGAAGTTAGCATTAGACAATGCCTCGTTTGATCATTTAACAATTTATGAAAACTTGTAATACAAAAACAAAAATTGTTTTAATAGAAGTTATCACCTGTGGAAGTTGGTGATATCTATTAGTTAATTTTTTAATTAATAGGCCCAGAAATATTTGGACAGTGACACAGTTTTCATGATTTGGGCTCTGCATGCCACCACATTGGATTTGAAATGAAACAACTGAGATGCAATTGAAGTGCAGACTTTCAGGTTTAATTCAAGGGGTTGAACAAAAATATCCTATGAATTGTTTAGAAATTGCAACCATTTTTATACAAAGTCTCCTAATTTCAGGGGTTCAAAAATAATTGGACAAATTAACATTACATTTAAATAAAATGTTCATTTTTAATACTTACTGCAGCTGCCTTCAGTTGTTGCTTGTTTGTGGGTCTTTCTGCCTCAAGTTTTGTCTTAAGCAAGTGAAATACATGCTCGATCAGGTTGAGAACCGGTTGATTGACTCGGTCGTAGAGAGAGTGTTTTTGAAATAGCGTGGTGGTTGGCGAGGTGTTAAGTTAGTATTAGAAGTTTTCGTATGGTTGTATTTAGTGAGTATTGTAGGGTTGAGCTGCCATTTTCTTTGTACTGCTTTTCTCCTGTTTTTCATTAGGTTAGGGAGTTAGGTTTAGTAACTGTCTTTTGTTTTATATTAAATAGGGATTAGTCAGGATTTTTGTTTGAGAAAGTTAGCTCTGTTTTGTTTGTTGTTTTGGCCTTGGTTCACCCTGAAGTTTGTTGTTGGTTTTGTTGCACTTCACGTGTTTGTAAATAAATCACATCTCTTGATTGTTAACTCTGTGTTAGTTGTTCGTTTGGGGATCGGGGTAGGATTATTGGTTTATTCTTTTCATACATTTATGTGGCGCTCCTTTCTCCTAGACAGGGGCGTAACACATTGCAGAATATTCCACTTCTTTGCCTTAAAAAACTTGTTGCTTTCGCAGGCATTGCCAATTTTAAGTGTGAAGAGTCGTCCAATCAACTTTGCTGCCTGTGGCTGAATCTGAGCAGAAAGTATATCCCTATACACTTCAGAATTCGTCTGGCTGCTTCTGTCTTCTGTCACATCATCAATAAACACTAGTGACCCAGTGCCATTGGAAGCCATGCATGCCCATAGCATCACACTGCTTCCATCATGTTTTACAGAAGATGTAGTGTGCTTTGGATCATGAGCTGTTCCAAGCCTTCTCCATACTTTCTTCTTCTCATCATTCTGGTACAGGTTGATCTTAGTTTTATCTGTCCAAAGAATGCTGTTCCAGAACTGGGCTGGCTTCTTTAGATGTTTTTTGGCAAAGTCTAATCTGGATTTTCTATTTTTTAGGCTGATTAATGGTTTGCACCTTGTGGGGAACCCTCTGTATTTGCTCTCATGAAGTCGTCTCTTTATGGTAGACTTAGATACTGATACACCTACTTCCTGGAGAGTGTTCTTCACTTGGGTGGATGTTGTGAAGGGGTTTTTCTTCACCATAGAAATGATCCTGCGGTCATCCACCACTGTTGTTTTCCGTGGATGTCCAGGCCTTTTTGAGTTCCCAAGCTCACCAGTGCGCTCTTTTTTTCTCCGGATGTACCAAACTGTTGATTTGGCCACACCTAACATTACCGCTATCTCTCTGATGGATTTCTTTTTTTCCAGTCTAAGGATGATCTGTTTCACTTACATTGACCGCATATTGTGGGTTAACGGCAACAGCTTCCAAATGCAAATGCCACACCTGGAACTCCAGACCTCTTACCTGCTTTATTGATGATGGATTAATGAGGGAATACCCCATGCAGCCCATGAAATAGCTTTTGAGTCAATTTTCCAATTACCTTTAGTCCCTTGAAAGAGAGGCAGCTACATATTTAAGAGCTGTAATTCCTAAACCCTCTCTCCAATTTGGATGTGAATACCCTCAAGTTAAAGCTGAGAGTCTGCACTTTAAGCCCATATTGATATATAACTGTATCTTGAATATGTTTTGGTAAACAGCTAAAATAACAAAACTTGTGTCAGTGTCCAAATATATGTGGACCTAACTGTAGAATATGTAACACCATGGTGTTTATTGGCTTTACCTAATTCATTATTATTATTATCAGAGCACCTGTGTGTTAACACTTTAGTATCTGTATGTAGGAGAAGCTGCTGTTACGTGAGCAGCTGTGGCAAAGTGTTGCAGAATTGCAGCAGCAGGCGGACTTCTGCTCTGGTCTGGGATCTGCAACCTGCAGTCTGCTGTGGAGCTGCAGTGCCAGGGAGCACACGGTCACACAGTGGCTGGCTGATGTGAGTCATCTCCACAAGTCAGCCTGTGTGTGTGTTACACTCATCCCAATGACAGTGAGATAATTTGATATCTGACAGCTGATGGGTGGAATTGTATTGTCTGATGTGTGTATTATGTGTGTGTGTGGGTGGTGGTGCAGGGGAAGCTCCAGTCCTTCCTGGCGGTAGCTGCTCAGACTCTGGAGAGCTTTGTCAGGTCTGTGGACGAAGAAATTAAAACTCAAACTGAGGACCACAACTCCCAGGAGCACCAGTTTGTGTTGGCTCTGGCTGGAACCATTACTAGTGAGTTCATAGCTTCTGTATAACAACACATTGGTGTGTAACGCACACTTGAATACAGATGTTTTCTATACATCAGTACGTTTTATACCACTGAACCTTACCTGAATCCACTAAGTTATAGCAGCGGATTATGATAATGAAAATAAATGTAGTTTTATAATGTTAGACCATTATTAATCCACAAATTAATGTGTTGTTTCTATTGGTTGTTGCCATTGTTTTTACAAAAAGCACTTTAGCATTAGCATGTTGTCAAATGTGTATGTAAAAAGTGTATATCGAGTACTCTTTTTGATATTGTGTCAGTGCCTCACAGTGACTAAGAGCAGGCGTCCCCCAGTCACCTGCCTTGTCTTTGTTTCCAATCATTCAGACATAGCAGCAGTAACGTGTGGGCGGGACTTCCTGTCCAGCTCGGCTCATGTCCTGCTTGACACTCTGATGAAGCTTCTGGAATTGATGAAGCCCGGTGTCTTCCCCAAACTTAAAGTGTACGTGGGGCAGTGGTATAATACAAAACACAAACCACTATTGGATACATGTCCTGAAAGAGAAATGTATTAGTAGACTGGAGTCACCAGTCACTATAATGACTCTTTCTGTCCGCACTGGCCTTTAAGAGATCCCTTCATAGAGCAATGACATTGTATGAAATGAGGGATAGTCCTCTTTTTGTATAAATATGACTTGAATGATATGAGGCTTTAGCAGTCAAATCAAGTGGGTACCTGGTCGTCTTTTTAGTACAAAATTCCCATTTTGTGTTTGCACCATATGGTTTTCACAGTGTTTCCGTACCGACATCTGGTGGAGTGTTACGTCCATGTAGGTTTGTTTTGCGAAAACAGCACAAATCTACCTCACACTGCAGAATTCACACACTGAACTTTAGAATAATTTTTAAACAGAGCAAGGACTCGCACACTGAATGCATCACATCACACTCAGCATTAGAGGTCTAAATTCTGCTAAGAGCTATTGATTCGTTCAGTGACTGATGATTGAGTATAGTGAGCTCAATTTGAATATTTTGAAGAGTTTAAGATTTGTTCATACATGTACTGAACATCTCTGGCCCATATGGAGAGGAGGAATGATTTCTGTGACTAAGAACTCTCTCAATGTTTATAATGCATTTGTGTGTTGCTAAACTAAAAGGATGAACCTATACTTTCATAAATGAACTGAACTCTTAAAGTTAAAACCTCATAGGTGTAATTGCAACAGTGTTCTACACAAAAGTATACACTATATGGACAAAAGTATTTGGCCACACCTGTTAGTTCTTGAATTCAGGTATCCCAATCAGGCCCCTTGCCACAGGTTTATAAAGTCAAGTACCTAGCCATGCAGTCTGCATTTGCAAACATTTGTAATGCAAAATGGGTCGTTCTAAAGAGCTCAGTGACTTCAAGCGTGGTACTGTGATAGGATGCCACCTTTGCAATAAGACTGTTTGTGAAATTTCATCCCCGCTGGATATTCCACGGTCAACTGTAAGTGATATTATTAGAAAGTTGAAGCGTTTAGGAACAACAGCAACTCAGCCACGTAGTGGAAGACCACGTAAAATCACAGAGCTTGGTCAACGACTGCTAAGGCGCATGGCGCGTATAAGTTGCCAACGCTCTGCTTTTTCCATAGCTAAAGAGTTCCGAACTTCCACTTGCATTAATGTGAGCACAAAAACTGTTCATGGAATGGGTTTCCCTGGCTGAGCAGCTGCATGCAAGCCTCACATCATCAAGTCCAATGCCAAGCGTCGAATGGAGTGGTGTAAAGTGCATCGTCACTTGACTGAGGAGCAGTGGAAACGTGTTCTGTGGAGTGACGAATGACGCTTCTCTGTTTGGCAGTCAGATGGTTAAGTCTGGGTTTGGCTGATGCCGAGAGAATGTTATCTGCCTGACTGCATTGTGCCAACTGTGAAGTTTGGTGAAAGAGGGATAATGGTATGGGGCTGTTTTTCAGGGCTTGGGCTAGGCCCCTTATCTCCACTGAAGGGCTATGTTAATGCTTCAGCATACCAAGACATTTTGGACAATGTTATGCTTCCAACTTCCAAGTTTGGGGAAGGCCCTTTTCTGTTCCAACATGACTGTGCCCCAGCACACAAAGCAAGGTCCATAAAGACATGGTTTGATGAGTTTGGTGTGGAAGAACTTGACTGGCCCACACAGAGCCCTGACCTCCACCCCATTGAGCACCTTTGGGATGAACTGGAATGGAGATTGCGAGCCAGGCCTTCTCGTCCAACATCAGTGCCTGACCTCATAAATGCTCTACAGAATGAATCGGCACAAATTCCCACAGAAACACTCCAAAATCTTGTGGAAAGCCTTCCAAGAAGAGTGGAAGCTGGTATGGCTGCAAAAGGGGGACCAACTCCATATTAAAGTATATGTATTTGAATATAATGTCATTACAGTCCCTGTTGGTATAATGGTCAGGTGGCCGAATACTTTTGTCCATATAGTGTATATATATATATATATATATATATATACACTATATAGTGTAGACCAGCCACCATTTACACCCACCACTTATGGCGCTGCTTATTATAAGCTCAAACGAATTAACTCATAGATTCAGTCAGGCATGTTACTCTAGATGTGGGCAGTAGGTGTCAGTGCTGTGCTTCTGCAGTACACACTAGTGTTTTAGTAAAACTGACTTTGCTCTTGTGCTACAGGTTGATGCTGATGGCTCTGTATAATGTCAGCATCAGTGTTAAAGGACTGAAGTACATCAGTAAGAACCTCCTGCGTCTTATCTGGAGCCTGCTAGATGGTAAGGAGATTACACACATGTTAATGGAACATAGTTATATACAGTATAATGACTAACTGCCTCCACAATAAAAGGACCACTGAATAGTTGGTGTATACAGTTGTGGTCAAACATTTATATCAGTGGTTCTCTGTGGGACGGGTCCCCCTGGTGTGGCATAGAGCTATTGCAGGGGAGGTGTAGATGACTAGGGGAGTGAAACAAAGTTGAATTAATATGATTTATGTAGGTTTTTTCTGATGCTATCGTGCTGACCTTCACCAAAATTCAACCTGGATACTTTTTTATTTGTTTTGGTTGCACTATCATTGTTTATGATTGCAAAAAAATGTGGGGTGGGGTGCAAGAATGTTTTTAATGCCAGGAAACATTTGAGAACCATAGATACACTAGTTACTACTGCCCATGGGATACTTTTTAGTGTGCATGAGGTTTGCCCATGTCCCCTTAGGAGCTCTGTGCAAAAGTAATAGATATACTTAAAGGTCCAGTGTGTAGGATTTAGTGGCATCTTGCAGTGTAGTTGCAGACAGCAACTCCCTTGATTCACATTCCTTTTCCAAGTACAAAGGAAAAACTAGAGTGGCCGGTAAATGCGGAATGTTCCTATCTAGTGCCAGTGTTTAGTTTGTCCCTTCTTGGCTACTGTAGAAACACAGCAGTTCAACAGCGGACTCCATGGAAGGCGACCCGCAGCATCTGTAAATATAAAATGTTTATTCTGAATTAATATAGACGAGCCTAGCACATAGCATTTCGAGCCTTACACATAGCATATCTAAGTACAGGAAAGGAGAAAGTTAGCCAAGGCTTCCTCGACTGTTATTGGAGCACAGATCAAAAAGGGGCTGGACTTAGGAACGGTCAATTAGTACCACGTTGATTAAACTGAAACCTGATGTGAAGAGTAAAGAATAAATCCTCACAAGAGTTGCTTTTTGTTAATTGTACAGCTTTATTGTATGTTTCTCTAGTATGGACTTCTCAGTAATGAGCAGTTAACCATTGAACAAGGCCTAGACTACAGTACAGAATATATTTAAGACAAGAGAGGGTTTAAAGAGTCAGCACAAGAATGGAAGCAGCCAGACCTCAGAACTTCACTGATCTGTGACATTTACCTCCAACTAGTGTTGTTTTTGGCAGCCTGTTTTAATTTTAGTTTTAGTCTAGTCTTTGTGTTAAACTGTCATTTTAGTTTTTATTAGTTTTAGTCATGTTTATACTCTTTTTAGTCTAGTCAAGTTTCAGTCGACTAAAAGTCTGAGCATTTTAGTCTTATTTTAGTTTATGATCCATGACTATTTTCGTCTAGTTTTAGTCGACGAAAACTGATGACATTTTACTCTAGTTTATGTCAATGAAAATTGTATTTTAGTCTCTTTTTAGTAATGCAATTCTATTTAATCCAGTTAATATAGTAAAAGAACCTAGTATAGTATAGACAAAACCAAAATTTTCTTGAAGTCACCCATTTCACAAGTTGAACAAGGTTATCTTATTATTATATTATTGTTACCTTATAGACTCAAGAATACATTCAATTCCAGACACGGAGGATGCTCTGATTTGAATTTACAACATATTTATTTTACCTACTTAACATGTAAGAAGTACACACACATACATTTAAATAAAATAAATAAATAAAATAGCTTCAAATGACAATGCCAGAAAAAATTGACATTACATTCAAGTTTAACTTAAAGAGAAACAAGACTTGAATGCTCGAGCTACAATAACATAATAAAAAAGTGCAAATAAAATGTGTGTCTGTGACTAACGTTAACCCACCGCAGCTGCATCTTCTTCTTGTGCTTCCTCGTCTCGCAGGTTCTCATGGATCCTGGTGGTGCCTCCTGCCATGGTCCTGCTTGACTGCCATTGCTAATATCACTGATATTACTGTTATTATTATTATTAATATTATTATTACTACAGTTACTATTATTACTATTGTCACTGCTCATTGTCCCCCATCGTCGCTGTTGTCGTCGTCATCATCTACTGTTAGTGTGGTTGTTGCTACTGTTGTTGTTGGGTTAGGGTTGCTCATGGTGGTAGTGTTGGGTCTCTGTAAATGTTATAAGGAGTTTGGTCTAGACCTGCTCTATTTGAAAAGTGTCCTGAGATAACTTCTGTTATGAATTGGTGCTATACAAATAAAATTGAATTGAATTGAAAATTGAATTAGATAATGCCGCGAGTGGGGATTGAGGAAGTGACGTCGCCTGCGTCTGCACAGTGCGCTGATGCAGCCCCAAGACTCAGGAAACAGAAATAGTTACAAAATAATAATAATATTAGCGAGACAAAATAACATTATAACATTTTGTCTCGTCTCGTTTTGGTCAACGAAAATTAAGAGATATTTTAGCAGAGTTTTTATTTTGCAAACCACATTTAGTCCCGTTTTTATTCGTCAACAATATTGCATTATATATTTGATTATAGTTTTCGTCACATGACCACCATTTACGTTGTGTCTCGTCTCATTTCCGTCACGTGATAAAGGTTTGTTGACGACGATATTTAGTCATAATTTTCGAAAGCAACACTACCTCCAAGCTTAACCCCAACCATCTATACTGTCAGAGTGCTTGCTCTGACACAGATCAATCAGCAGAATGAAGCATCATTCTGAGTTATTAGAAGTTTGACGATTCTTATTTTCAGGTGATTATACACTAATGAAAACACCTATAATTATTATATTACATTTCTGACAATAGATCCTCCTAAATATTACACACTGGACCTTTAAGTCAGCAATGGCACATGGGGCTATGCAAACCAACTTTATATAGACTATATTCCTGTAAAAAATGTGCAGGTGTCAGCCTCCACACTACTAAAAAGCTCTGTCTGTCTGACAGATGGAGACTGGGAGGTGTGTCTCCACTCTCTGCGTCTCCTGCAGTCTGTGTTGTTGGAGGAGGAGGTGCTGCTTCTGCTGGGCTCCTCTCTGCTGGATCCAGACCTCCAGGCTCGTGTCAGCCGGCTTACCTCCACAGCACAGCCCAGCCTGAGACTGGCTGCCCAGCAGACCCTGGAGGACCTGCAGGCCCTCCAACAGGTACCAAATATGTTAAACCACTGTCTCTATAAAAACATAGCAACCAAGTTATATTGCCATCTTTCTCATCTGCTCCCAGACTGTACCATGGATGCATAACGAGCTGCAGTTTCGGTGTCTGTGTCTTTTTGACCTATAGTTCAGCTGCATTAACACAAAAATTCAGAAATTTGGCTCCTTCCTGCAAAGTTGTGCGGACATGAGGCAGTGTCTATTTTTAAAAAGGAACCACTGTGACTCAGTCAGAAAATAGCGTTGCATTTCTCCGATTCACTGCTTTGTTCTCGCTTATGACACTCCCTCTACTTATTTGTTGTCTCTATGTTGCCCAAAAAAGGTGTTTTCTGACTTGCTCAAGTTAGGGAGCAGGGGCCAACTTTGAATGGTGCATTTACTAGTTTACACAACGGGCATAGTATATCTTTAATGTGAGCACAAAGAAACTCCCCATTCAGCAGATAAACACGAAAGCACATCAGTACATTATTCTTCACAGTGAAGCTGAAACATCCAAGTGAAGGAACAATAAGACCCAAAGGGACTTAAGTGAAGACTATTTTGACAAGACTGCAAACAGTGACGGAGAGTGAATGAGAATCTGTCAGTTTATTTTAAATATTGTAAACTGTGAAAATAGTGAAGGTCTAATTAAAATAATAATACAATAATTAAGTGTGTCCTAGACATAAAAGTGTGGAATGATGAAAAAAGAGTGTTTGTGTGTTTCCAGGATCAGGGATGTAAACAAAGCACCCTCTGATGTGGATTCAGTATCTTCAATCCAGTTCTCCTCCTATATGAACTTCCCTCCCTTTCACTTTAGATCTGTCTGTTGTGCTGTTCTTAGCACTTCATGTGCAAAGTGAGGAGAGAAAGTAAAGACGAAAGTTTCAAAGTTAAACCTATATATTCAATTAAAAGGAACAACCGTTTATATCTGAACTTTTTGCTTTTTTTCCCTAACTTTTTTAACTTGCACTGTTCACTGTTGAGCCTTCAGATTTGTTCATGATTGTTTCTTAATTGGTTTGCTACCCACGTAATGTGAATATGATAATACAGGTTTGTATAAGACACATTAAATATTATGTTTGTACACTTTCAGAGCACTCTCCTTCAGTTTCTGAGATTGATTCAGTGATATTTGTTTGATATCCATCACTATTACTTTATAATCCATGTGGAGCTTCCTCCATGCTCTTGAAAACAGTACAGTATAGTAATACAGTAATCAGTGAGATAGTTACATCAGAAAGCTAATGTTAGCAAAACGCAAGTTAGCTAACTAGTTTATTTACAGCAGTTGTTAGTTAGGTAGTAAGCTAACATTTACTTAGGATGTGATTATGTATATGTAACTTTAATCTTTTAACCACCTTTAAAATGTGGTTGTCTTTTCAATGTAGACGAGCCTAACACAGAAAGTTGGCCGAGGCTTCCTCAACTGTTATTGGAGCACAGATCAAAAAGGGGCTGGACTTAGAAAGGGTTAATTAGCACCACACTGATTAAACTGAAACCTGATGTGAAGAGTAAAGAATACATTCTCACAAGAGTTGCTTTTTGTTAATTGTACAGCTTTATTGTATGTTTATTTAGTATGGACTTCTCAGTAATGAGCAGTTAACCATTGAACAAGGCCTAGACTACAGTACAGAATATATTTAAGACAAGAGAGGGTTTAAAGAGTCAGCACAAGCATGGAAACAGCCAGGGCCTCAGAACTTCACTGATGAAAAATCTGGGACAAGACTTGTGACATTTACCTCCAAGCTTAACCCCAACCATCTTTACTGCCAGAGTGCTTGCTCTGACACAGATCAATCAGCAGAATGAAGCATCAGGTCATGTGAATGTCTCGTCCTTAGATGAGTTTTCTTCTTAAAAAGTCCAGCCGCCCTTCACTTAACCATCCTCGGGGGGAGATTTTTGTTATACTCAAAACAATGATACTAATAATACTGTAAGAGTGTGCTAAGAAGAATCTATAGAGGAGAAAGGTGAAGTGAGGAGGACACAGATATCCTCTAAAGAAAAGGGAGAAGAAGCCAAGGGTTGGGAGATAGAGATTCTCGTCCATCCCAGTTAATGCAGGTTGTAGGGGTGTCAAGCTCCTCCAGCACCCCTCGTCAGCCCCCACCACTTGGCCTCTAGGAGGATGCAGCGGCATTGGGCTTGTCGTCACGGCTGACAGGGATGCTGCGCTCGCTGCGGCCAGATTCACTCCCCCCCATTACCTTTGGCCCGGTCAGGGTCAGCAGACCATCAGATGACAGGGTGCAGGTGATTGCTGACTGTTCAACACTGGAGGGGAGGCGGTAGCGGCGGTGAAACTCACGAGAGATGTAACCGTGGTCGTCCTGAAAAACAGCAGGATTCACAGTGATTATAGGAAGTCAATTTCAGTAATTAAATTCAGTTGTTATACAAATCAACTCTTTGCAAAGATAACATTTACTAATTTTGTTCAACAAACTGTTAATATTTTGAAGCTCAACAAATCTCACAGTTGAAAGAAGAAAATAATGGATTTGCCTCATGATGTTGTGTATTCTAAGTGTGCTGTTGAAACGAGGTGATCTTGCTAGCTAATACAGGAGGTTACATAAACCCTCACACAGGCCTATTAGATGTAGTTCATTGTGACATGGGAGTACAGTCATCTAGTTGCGGTTGTACACTGTTTAGGGACATTTACTGGAAATTTACTAGTTTGTCTTTCCTAATGTACTGTAGAGTAGGATACACCCAGAATAGACTACTGTTTGATTCCCTTCACATGGTTTTATTGTGCAGGCATTTAGGGAAGAATTTCAATACAAAACAGGAATGTAATGATATATCACAAGATGGTTAAATTGTGATAAAAATATATGAAGATTCACTATGGGAGTAATAATATATAACCCTTTACACAAACCTAACTGCACTACTAATAATATTTGAACTGTGTTCTATTGCCCATGGTGACCTGTCGGTTCTGAACAAAATCATAAAAATAAAGTTGATATATATATATATACATATATATTCAAATCAGTGAGATAAAAAATAAATTGTGATACTCTTTTCAAACAGCTGAGGGTGCTATCTACTTCTGACAATGTCACCCATGTCATATGCATTGTTTTGCACAATGTAAACCCTACCTCAGATATAAAAAAGGATTCTTTATCTTGATAAAGATAATATAAGAAAATACATTTTGTAGATTCTTGTATGTATAATACAGGAATCTTTTTCAGTCATTGTTTGTCTTCAGTCTCATTTTGTTAAAAAATCATATCATAAACACATCATTTCAGCAGCAGGCGATTTAAGTTGGGATGCACTCCCCCATGTCAACCTGCCATCCACCCTCTCCATGCCCCTGTAGCAGAGAGAGAGTAGGGGCAGAGGGATTATTGAATATGTTGGTCTATTCTGCCTGACTCATTGATTCTTTATCCGACCATGGCTCTGAAATATCAGTAGCTTAACTGTGCTGTGTATGAAAAATTAATGGCGCTGTCTGTGGTGCTGAAGTAGCAGACAGATTTGTAATAGGGCCTTTTTTCTCTCACTCCCGCCTGTCTGTCAGTTGTATATATATATATATATATATATTTATAGAACTATAGCTATACTATATTATACTATATAAGTAATTTCCCCACGGGGATTATTAAAGTATTTCTGATTCTGATTCTGATCTGATATTGTATATCCTATAGTGTCACCTTCATGCTCAAAGTGACAAGTAGCAATGTGTAGTCACAGAAGAACGAGAGGATAACAGAGACACACTGCTGCCTGTAGTATTCCTATAATAGTTTGGTCATTCAGTAGTGTTTGTCCTGGTGAGAAGTGTTTTATACTTACCAGCCAGCTCTTATAGTTCTGTTAAACATTAAACCAGCTCTCACCCAAACCGTATTACCTTTAAGCAGTTACATTTTATAAGTCGCTTTTTGATCATGGTTACATTGGTCTTTGGTGGGAAATGAACAAAATAACAAACACCCCTGTCAGTATACATTGACCCCATGCTGTTTTAAATAGTCGTAATAACTATTTTCAAAAGTGAACAAGTGTGTTTACAAGAGAGAAGAGGAGCGCTACCTGTCTTTCTCCATGCTTGCCCTGGATCTCCACGTAGTCATCAGTGACCTTCACACTGAGGTCATCTGGGGAGAAGTGCTTGACGTCCAGGTAGAGTGTGAACTTATCCCTGTCAGACCTCACCTGAGGGGCACACAGCAAGCATAGAGAGGGACCATTGAGAGATATATAAGAGACTGAACCTCTGAAAGTTTAAATCCTTGAAGTAGAACTTAGGTTTAGATGTAGAGAACTCAAAGAATGAATCAAACAAAGTCAAGATATCAAATTTAAGTACAAATGAATGTAATAACTGCACAAAAATGAGGACAGTGGATGATAAAGGGGACAGAAGAACCTCATAACTACCATAACTATTGATAGTTATAATTGAAAGTTTGAATTTGCCTTTTTTAGGAAAGAACAAATTGCAACACTAGATACAAAAAATTACAATAACTATTTTGAATAAAATTTTAAAGGACGTTAAGATGAGCTTTGGTGTTATCTTAACATTACTAAAAATTTGTTTTGACACAATAATTTGCTTTCTATATATCTGTTCTCCTATGAACATATAAACAAAGCCAACTTTGTCTCCACATTTCTCTAAAGAGCCTCAGTATATTTCCTGAGTCTCATTTAGTTACCTCAGAGATGCCAGAGTTGGAGGAATCCAAAAAGCTGCGGAACAGCGACTGTCTGTAATAGGGGCTGATGGTTGAGGCGCTGTAGGGGAAGAGGTCGTAGTCAAACATGCCCTCTCCAAAAAACTGGTCAAAGAGTCGGGCAGGGTAGGCAGAGCCCAGGGCACGTCTGAACCAGGGGTGCTGGATGGCAATATCCATAGCGACTGGAGAATTTGGTCTAGCTCGGCTTGGCTTGGCTCAGGTTGGCAGACGTACCTGCTCAGCTCAGAGTCCAGCAGGTGAAGCAAGGGAGGCGAGGCAAGGTAGAGAGAACAGAATCTGGATGAAAAGCAATGAGTGAAAAATGTTTCCAGAGTGCTTTGTCCTCTGCTCTACAGCTGCCTCCTCTTTATATACCTGAGAGCCAGAAAGAGAGGCTTTAGCCACGATCCCTCTGGAATGACATTATCTCATGGTGTGTTGGACCCTGTCAGCAGAATCAGGGTTGAGGATCGGGGGGGCACCACTGGGTCCAGACCCTGGTGCGACCCAGTGCCACCCACACACCAGACACCCATGGCTGCCAAAACAAACCCTGCTGGACGAAGAGGAGGGCATGACAGAGACAATGATGTCAGGAAGCAAACTAAAGACACAGAGGGATTTTACCTGAGTGATAATGCATCAAAAAGATACACACATATCTATTCTGTCAGTCAGTCAGTGACATAATGCTGCTGTATTGTTCTGCCTGTGTAGTTGGACGGAGGGCAGATTTAGAAACAATGCTGCCCAGGGTCAATGGAGCAACAACAACTGACACAGAGAGAACAGATGGATGGGGTGCAAATGTATTAGTAACATATTACTGATATCCATCACTCCAGTTGAAAGAATAGCAGCCTTAAAACAGCTAACATTGGGGTTTTCAAATGGAAATCATTATGCTATTTTAAAGCCTAAAATGGAAATAGTTCATTAACTGGCCCAATTAAAGGGAGCTAATGGGAGGCCCTCTTGCTGCAGACTCTGTAATATTTACTTTTCTTATTTGTTTAAGAACAAAACTACATCCAATTTACATCAACTCACTAATGAACAGTTAAATGCCCATCTTTAAAGCAATACAGGTAATATTAAAATGTCTATAAACACAAGACCTATATTATATATATTGTTAAGTTGTGTGCTTACATTATCCCAAGGCACCATAGTTTCTCCTTTGGGCTTGGAAGGGGAGGGTGAAGCAGACGAGTTAGGATCTGCAACTACACCATTAGATGCCACTAAATCCTACACACTGGACCTTTAAGTAAAGGATCTGAATACCTCCTCCATTCCTTTGGGCTAAGCCTGAAAGGGTTGCATGGTGTAAGCTCGACAATCAGGTGATAGCTGGCCAGCTCCCTTCCAAGGCCTGACTTCAGTCTGCTTTCAAAATTACCGCTCCACGAGTGCTTTCTTTTATCTTGTCTAAATGGCCTTATATGTCTATATAGAAGATTTTACATACATATATTTAATTACCTTATTGTTGAAAGGTGCTATACAAATAAAGAAGCCTTGCCTTACTTTGTGGTTGGGTTTTTTAATGTTTTCATATATATGTTCATTGTGAGGACATGTGTTCAAACAGTAAGGATGCAGTTCAAAGTTGAGTGCTGTCATTTTTGTGTAGAAAATTCAAATTATGTATACTCTCTCAGTGTTCTACTGATGAATGCAGACTGTTAGAGATGCACAACCTAAAGAATCATTTTACAACTCACATATACAGTATATAAAGATACAATAACTTAAATTAACGACAACAGGCCGTAGATAGTAGCTAAGAGTGAATTCTAATTTAAAGATAGGGGTCACTTCCCATGCCTGTTGTTTCACCATCAGTGGCTTCCCGTTGCCGGCATTAGTCTAATCCCACAGGGCTTTGGCCAGCCAGCACAGGGGCTTAGCCGCTCCATGTACCCACAGGCCAAGAGCAACTGGGCCAAGCAGCCGGGGTTGGGGCTGTTTTAGGTGCAGTTTGGGGAGGTTGTTGGGGTTCGGGGTCGCTAGCTGCTGCAGACCGGACGTAGATGCCATTAGACTGGCTGCAGTTCAGCAGAGTCAGCATTCCGGTTTTTTATCAATGGGACAGACAATGCCTGTGTGCTCCCGGTTTCCACAGCTCTGAAAAGCTGTTTTGGCCGACAACCTGGCAACCTGGTGGGTTGGACATGCTCATACTCATTCACTGATTTCTGCTCATTATAAAGCATCTCTCTCTAAAACCATCAGAGGAAGTATCACATCGACAGCTAGTAACAGGCCAAATCACATTCTGTTTAAAGGCCAATAATAAAAGAAATCTGTTTGGGTCACCTTGATGGAAGCAAATTAAACTCACTGTGCAGAAGGAGTCCAACAGGATGACCTGACCTTCATCTGTGGCTTTGACTTAAAGGTCCAGCGTGTAAAATTCGGGAGGAGTGTGTAGGATTTAGTGGCATCTAGTGGTGAAGTTGCAGATTGCAACCAACTGAATGACAATAACCGTGAAACTTGTGAAAAAAGCGAAAGCCCCTATCTACTGCCAGTTTGTCTTTTCTGGGCTACTGTAGAAACATGGTTGTTCAACATGGCAGCCTACAGAAGAGGACCTGCTCCCTCTTTACATAAAAACAGCTCATTCTAAGGGAACAAAAACACAACATTTCTTATTTTTAGGTGATTATACACTAATGAAAACCTACCTTATATTATATTCAGTTTCTGCTAATAGCTCTTTCTAAATGTTACAAACTTATAATTTGTAACTGTGATTTAATGGCAACCCAGTGCATCACAACCAGTTGCTGTAACCACTCCTCTTCATGCTGCAAACTGTTTCTTACACAAACCTGTCTCCTAGAGCTCAGGTAAAAGGCTGAACTTTTGGCACACAAGAATTGCATTGGGAAGAGATCTATTTATTGTACATGTTTTATAACAGGCACGTGCCATTTTCTGTGTTTTCTTCAGCTTCTCGTGTTGTGCAAGAAGGAAATTCAGGAAATTGACATGATAGAACATTTCTTCTCCATCAGTAGTGATGAGGCAGGTTTGATAGATTTATTTGGCTATAAAATAGTAGATACATATTTTTGGAAAGATTTTTATTAAAATAATAATAACACCTTAGTCAGGGTTAGTGTTAGCACCCTAAAATGTCATTTATCATGTTTACTCCACTGGAAAGGCATTCAAGAGTGCACTTTATTGGGTTTTATCCACTGGACTCCCCTGCCCACTCCGTCCACCACTTGTCGACGTATATATTGTATGTATTTGAAACTTAGATATTCCTGCTCTTTGAGAGTTTCTCTCCACAGTCAGGTCACTCCCAGAGAGGCTAGGTTCTGCTGTCCCCTGCTGGACTGACATCATATCACCTTCTCTTTCTGTAAACTCCAAAACATCCCTGACCCAGATAGATATCCTAGAGATTTAAACTAGGACAACTTCCCATTGCCTATCACCTCTTATATGCAGGGCTAGTTTAAAGCTACTGTGTATGCATGCGTGAATGTGTGTGTGAGTGTATACTATATCACTGTCATCCCATCCAGATGTGTGTATAACTCCATACTGCACCCAGCTGAGGTGTGCTGCCCTCAGATAGAACCGGGTCCTGTGTTTACTGCACTGAGGTACAATAAAGGCTTGTGAGTGCTTAGCTTTTAGAGCATTTATACACACTTGTCCTGAATACCTCAACATTAGGTTGAGTCTGTTCATATAGACTTCACTCATGAACAGCAGGAAGGAAGGAATAATTTCTGCAGCATTCCCCTCGACTATTTACCATCATAGCTCTAAGACGAGAGCTTGGACTCAACAGATGTTAACCTAATGATAAAAAACATAATTCTTGTCAGATCTTTTATCGTTTGAAATACACACTGATCTGAGCAGTCCTATATGTTGTGTTATTTGACACAGTTATATAACAATTATATAATATTCTCTGAATGTTCAAGTAGAAAGGAGTATGAAGTCTGTAGGTATTGATTATCATGCCTACACTCATAATACCATCCGCCACATACAGAACTAAACTAGGCATACTTCTGGGTGGTTGCACACTTACGTAATTCATATTCTATGATCTTTTTAGTGTTTGATTCAGGCCCAGTGGCTGGGGAAAGAGCTGTAGGTGGATGGATCCCTGGTGGTCTCCTAGATCCTGAACAGGCTGCTTGTTAGTAGAACTGTGTGGTAGCACACCTAAGACTTTAAGTAAAAATGGAGTCCAAAAATGTCTTACATTTGTTTTCTGGAAGCTATGTGATGAAGCTATGACTGTATAAGCTGGGTGAAAGGATCACAACTTTAACACCTGCACCTGTGCCTGAGAAGTAAGAGCAGTGCATTCAGGCCAGCCATCTCTCAGTGTATTCAAAGCTTAGGAACACTTAAAAGAGTGGTTTAGGTCTTCAGATTTAACCGCTTTTCTCCAGGCTTTGACAGCCTGGAGAACTTTCCAAAGATCAGCAGATCAGATTGGGGTTGGGTGGTGGGGTTATATAACTCACGTATTTAAATTATATTAAGGCTTAAATGTATGCATAATTAAGAACATGTTTGCTTTGGGGCGGCAGAGACAGGACTGCCAAGATGGCGATGGCCAGAGCTGACCATACTGAGCTTTACAACGGCTCTTCAGAAACCTATGGGTGACATCACGGAAACTATGTCCATTTTTATTTATACAGTCTATGCCTTCTCCAAGAGTTGGAATAAGCCATGTTGACTGCCTGTGGTATTTTACCCATTGTAGACAAGTTGCCCTACAACATCCAAGAGAAGTGGATTTTGAGAGATACAAAGATACAAAGCTGAATACCAATTAGCCGTTCCCCCATTCACAGGTTTGAATGGATAAAACTAAGGCAAATTATTTTCTAAACAAATATAAATCAGGAAGCCAGGCAAGGGACTAATCTGTCTCTATGTGGTTTCTGTTTCTCCAAATCTGTTCGGTGTGGTCCCATCTCCAAAACCTGTGCCTGCTGCAACATTTATTTTTTATCATTGTTTTTATTGGCCCACAGTGTATTTTCTTGCCAGATCTGAACGCAGTGTGTGAAAAAGACAGAAGAGATGCCGAAACTATCTCTTCAGGTTGCGAGCCAGCCACAGAGTCTAAAACAGCCCAATAGGTTAACATGGGCGCAAAAAAAAAAAATTTGTTACCTGTGCTTGCAACACATTCTGTGCCTGCAGTCATGCTAAGTGAGACAACCTGACTTCAACGATCAATGTTTTTCAGCAAAAAAAGACATTTACTCATTCTACCTCGTTAAAGATTCCATAATCTATGAATATGCAAATTTAAATGACAATTAAATGTTTTTATAGGGTGAAGAAAATATGTGCCCTGCTGCCCCCATAGCTTCAGCATTAAGTGAAAACAAGTGCAGCCATAGTGCGCCCTGCAGCCTCGGCACCAGATGTGGGAGAGCCTGGTGTGCCCCCGACAAATAAATACTCTCTATGAAAGATGGTTAAATTTGCCTGCTCTGTAAGGGGCCTCATGTGTTTGCATTATGGTGCTGACAACATGTCTTTTACTAGTCCATTCTCAGTGTATGTGCACTGAAGGCTTCAAGTTTCTACATTACACATGTATAAATTGACCAGAGTTGACTTCCAAAGTATTTGTGATGTCACGTAGCCCCGCCCCTTCAAACTGTGTGATGAAGTGGCATCCTTCCAGTGGACAATAGATCATGAAGTGTCCTTCGGGGTGCTTACCCTGACTAAACTGTTTCACGATAAATGCATCATAACAGTCTACAAGCTGGTGCCTTTTTTATTTAGCCCGTGCCGTCAAACAGGCGGAGTCCGCCACTGCACACACAATCAAACACGCACGCACACACACACACACACACACACACACAGATACGGGGAGGTATACAGATAGAGAGGGAGAGCTCACAGCTGATTTCCTGCAACATCTAGATGTACGACGGACCAGAACACCGCTCAGCTACCACCGACAACTTTTCCATTACCGCGTGAGGAGGAGCTCGTGGGCATACAGTGGATCTGCGACAGTAAGCTGGTGTCCTGACTGACCTGATACACCGATACAACTGCCGTGTTGCGGTTTATTTAACAGAGCGATTTGACAGAGCCGAGCTTCATTTAAATACGCACTAAAATAGTAACTTCTAAAAAAAAAAACAGGAACACAGCAGGAAGCGGCTGAGTCAACGGAGCGCGGATATTTTTTTTTTTACCACATTGTAACAGTATTAATCGTTAAACAAAGGGAACAGAAAGACCGCAGGGATGTTGAGAGACTCCACTTCTCCGGTTGTGGAGCGGCCTGCGCTGGAGGACGTGGCCGAGGAGGAGGACGTATTCACCGCGGAGGGAAGCAAGAGCACGCTGGGGCTCGGCAGCTGTCAGGTGGGTGGGTGCGGGGGTGTTCACCGGTCTGTGAAAGTGTGCTTCCTTCTATCTACCTACAGCCAACATTGTCAAAACCCACTTGTCTGAGCTCAGTCAACTTGCTTTGGAAAAGCAGGAATTTATTTATATTTATTTTAGGTGCCAGGAGAGAAGAAGGTGGAGGGGACAGAGGAGGAGGACGGCCAGCTGTCTCAGATGGAGGCAGAGTTTGTCCAGCTGACCTTCAGGAAGCAGGTGTCCTACAGGTAGGAAACACTAAAAACCAACAGAAAAGTGGAATGTGCTCCACTTCCTGCTAACCTGTTTTACCAGAATGTTACACTGTAGCTCGTTCCTCACTAGGTTTCCTTGGTGACCATGTTACTGTGTGTCACATGACGCTGAGCACGTGTGTAGAGGTGCTGTCATGTTTATGTGTATTTGCTATTTATTCAAAGTGAAAAGGTTAAAGGTTATAAATACGAAATTAACTTGAATGGAATGAAACAAAATAGAACTCACAAACCGTCTTTGTTAATCTTTCCAACAATGATTTACACTGGTTTAGTCCAAATAAGCCCTTAATTCACTTTAAATAGATTCATTATTAAATAGACACAAAATCGGCTACAATGGCTGCCATTAACTTTACATCACATGTCATTGAAACATTAACTATAATTAATAACTTCATTCAGAGCAGACAGAAACTAAAAACACTCACCGAAACTGTCTTTCAACTGTCCCAATGCTCACAAACTCTCGATTGGTGGAAATAAACTCTTAATTCACACATATGGTGTTGGATGTCATCAATGGTCACCTTGATCTTTCTCCGTTCATTCACTGACCTCTTGGGACTAGATATTGAATGGGTCCATATGCACACATCACTTTTGATATGAGCGATAATTATTTTTTACTTTTCTGATGTAATAAGAAGGTGATTCAGATATCACTGGTACAGGTATTTGTGATAATCTAATGACATAGCCTGAGCTGTGACAGCTGCTTTCACATTCTTTTAGAACCTTGCCAATACAAGACAATTTAAACTGCACTGCTTCTTTTCATTTAAAAACTAATGAAGCAGACTAGATATTGATATGCAAAATGTAATAACGTATGTATTTATGAATCTGATTACATGTTTCTGTCTTGTGTACACAATTAAGTTTTAGTTTGAATGATGTTTACAGACAGCTGATGTTATCTGTTTCCGGTGTTCATTCAGTCTCTTGTCCAGGCTTCTTGCTCAAAGACTGAATTCACACCGGAAGCGATCAATTGTGTTATCACAAAACCAATATTTTATACTAATATCAGGTGACAGGAGATAGATTAAAGGTGTTAGTTAATTTATTAGTTCTATCACAATATCATTAACATAACCCCCTCTTTTATTTTAACTGAGCTATCTGAGTACTTTTTTACACAGTTTTACAGTTAATTGTAAGTACTTTCACTTAACAAAACATTATTTCAAGTTACAGCACTTTTACTTGAACAAAGCATTCTGGTCCTAACTGTCATTATAGCTTACCATAAAATGATCTGTTGCCAGATCATTGTCAGTTACGTACAATCTTTCACATGAAACCCTCTGTAAGGATTCAGGAAGTTTAGTTGTGTTGTTTTCAAAAGGATTTCCCCTCCATTACCACCAGGTAACACAGGAAGTGGAATCTTCTCACGGCTCTGTATTGGATCCCAGCCAGATATTTTTAAGTCTTTTAACCTCAACAATTAATTTACCAGCAGCTTCTCCAATATGAAGTCAATTTGTCTAGCAAGCAGTTGAAGGATATAATGTGAAACAGATTTTAGCAACTGTTCCTGCTCTGTTGTTTCAGAAGACTTGCACATTTCAGCCCACTGTATTGTCAACATTAACGCTGTAGCACTTGATTTCTCCATGAATGATATTGCCCGACTGTTGCCTTAGAAACTGTTGGTGTGTTATAGTCTCTAATCTGATTGTAGTCCCTCCTTCTCCGTAAACAGGACACTCCCTTAACAGCAGCCCTCTCGCTGCTCCCAGCAAACCTGCTGTGTCTGGATGTTATCTATAATTTTTTGTTGTCATAAAATCCTACACAGCTGATGAATACAGAGACTGAATTGTTTAGAGTAACTTAACACCAGCATTGTCTCGCTGACCTGACCTTTTGGTTGAATATTTTAAGTCCACTGCCCCTCTGACCACACCCAGGATCACTGAGTGCACTTCTATATTAGTGCAGCAGAGTGAAAACTTTAACCACTTTGCAGCTGTAATTGAAGTTGTAGTTGGTAAAATGCTGAAATGTAATATTGCAGTGACAGATGCATGACATTTTGTATTGACAATTCATTTGAGCATTCAGTGTGCAACTGAAATATAAAGCTACATTTATTCCCATCACAAGGTCTAACCTTTTTTCTGGAGCTTTCAAACACATCTCATGACGTTCATCAATAGATGGAGCTGCACTTGTCATGGTGATGGTTTAGTTGACATCATGTGATTGGTCTGTCTCTATTCAAAGATCATCTCAGGTGTCTGATGTGAATGTCCACCTCCTATATGTCGCTTTTATATGTAAACCATCTTCAAAGTGTGGTTGTCTTTTCAATAGAAGAGCCTAGCACATAGTATATCTAAGTACAGGAAAGGAGAAAGGAAAGGAAGGGTCCTGACATAGCTTCCTCAACTGGTATTGGAGCACAGAGCAGAAAGGGGCTGCACTTAGGGAGGGTTTTATAAAAGGGTATTATAAAAACTGCTTTCTGACGTGGGATTTGTAGTTGGAGTCACTGTCTGCAGTCCACCCACTTTTCATGCTTGGGAAGTGGATTTGTGTCTGATATTGAACTGAATCATGACGAATGCACTGGATGTCATCACACATACATGTGTACGGATTTTCTTTGCCCTACTTAACATGTTTAATTTGTGTTTTCTGGTTTAGTCTTTCAAATGTCACCGGATGTTTTCTATTTTGTATTGGAGGTCAGAAAGATACAGTGAAGCCATTCATCAGCCAGCTTCTTATGCCAGTGCCAGCATGAGACATAATCTCAACATAATTTAGTATAATCAGTAATCCAGATGGGATTGTGTGTGTGTGTGTGTGTGTGTGTGTGTGTGCGTGTGTGTGTGCGTGTGCGTGTGTGTGTGTGTGTGTGTGTGTGTGTGTGTGTGTGTGTGAGTGGTGGGGGCGGGGGCTGGCATGGCTGTCAGTTCTCCTGACTTACCAGATGAGTTGTGTTTGAGGATCAGTGGTATCTGTAACACTGCAACACTGTGTTTGAGTGTCTGTGTATTGCCTTTTCTCAGACAATACATTTTAAATTCTTACAGCTGTCTACAGCTCAAATCAAGTCCTAACACATTGGAACTAACACATAATTTGTCTGAATTAGAGCGGGTCGTCCCCTAATCGGAAGGTTGTTGGTTCGATCCCCGGCCTCCTGCCACATGTCGAAGTATCCTTGAGCAAGATACTGAACCCCGAATTGCTCCCGATGCTGTGTGAATGTGTATGAATGCGTTTCTGTTTGATGGGCTTTGCCATCGCTGTGTGAATGTGTGTGAAAGGGGCGAATGTGGCATGTAGTGTAAAAGCGTTTTGAGTGGTCGGAATATACAAGGACAGGTCCATTTACCATTAACCATTTTCTCGTGCCCCTGCTTTGTCTGTGACAAGCTAACATTACTGTAAGTCAGCAAACAGCATTCCCTTTTACAAGAATTTTCTAATTTTTTTCTAATCGTTTTGAATCCACAATTGACCACTCTGCACAGCATGCTAGTCTTCTTCAATTCGCACTAGCATAAAAACACTACAATGTCACCTACTGCACAAACAATAAATAAATCACCTCTTATATGCACTAAAATCACATTTTTGACCATAACACTTAAAATGCTTTTCCATTAGCACTTTTGGCCGCGCCGAATAAAACCATCACTAGTTTAAATGTCCCGAGTTGTGCCAAGTTTTGCCCGAGATGGACCTTCTCTGGAGTACAGTCAAAGTTTGTCCGACTGGCCTCTAAGTGGGCTGCGGTGATGTCTCACCGACTGTGGCCAAACTGTGACATTCCCCCTTGTCCCCCTCAGAAAACATGAGTGTGTTCCGAGACTCAACTCCTGTCTGTACAGGAGACCAGACAGACATATGTTTTTAAAAGTCTCCTAGTGTTCAGCTCTCAATACCTTTGTGGCTTCTAACGGCATCTCTTTAGTTTGAAGTTTAATTTCTCTCCTGCGTCCCTGTTTGTACCTTGAGATATCTGCTTTATTTTACTGTTTCATGTACACTTTCAGCTGTATAGGAGTCGTGTTAAGTTACTTCCGATGAAAACCCAACATTTCCTTATTTGGCTGCTTCATAATTAAAGCGTTTAAAAAACAAAATATCTGGATACTTTTATTGTGAAGAAATTATGAGAGGTTAAATGTGTTTATCACTAGAATGGAACTTGGTTGTAAAAAAAAACACTGGTCCCACCCTTTTCGTTCAATCTTGAGCTCTCTGGACCATCACGCTCTCTTTGCCTGTTAAGACACCCCTGTGTGAAGGCTGAGTCCTTACTGCAGCGGTCCAGGTTCGAGTCCTGCCTATGGACATTTGCTGCATGTCATCCCCTCTCTCTCCTCTGGCTTTCCAGTCTCTCTCTACTGTGATAGGCCAAGAAACTGATTAAAATTTGTAATTACATCTTCAGTATGTCTAGGAATACTAACGTAGAATACACATCACACAGCACAAGACGCACATTGGGTTAGGATCATTAACAAAATTAACAATATCATGTAGTCAGATCATGGCATTAAATGTCACCTCTAACACTGCTGGTAATTGTGCTGCATAAACTGGGAGGCTGTGAAGAACACCAAAATTTGACCGGCCAGCTTTACGTGACAAGAGTACAGGTGCCGTATGTACAAAATGTAGGATACCGCTGCATTTGTTATTTGTAATCACACACTGACAATGGTTGTCACTTACAGCCTGCAGATGGAACAGAGACCTGTTGCCTTCGGGACGCTCGAAAGACGGTCAATTATCTGAAAGGGAAAGACTTCATACATGTTGTGTTGTTGCAGCTGACAGATGCTGATTAGAATCAGACAGTAAACACTGCCTTCCTGGCAATAATAATACTAATTGGAATACAATTGTGTTTATTCTGTATAATTAGATATGTCTGCTGTTTGAAGGATGTATAATGGGAATATAACAGACAAACATGAGTAAAAAGGCTTTGTGTCAGATTTGTAATACAAATGCAGCGGACAGTAGGTAGCTGGCTTGCTAGTGACACAGGTTTGTCTCTTGCTACCTTCAGGACAAAATGTTCACCGTTACCCAAGAAATAAAATTTGATTGTCAGAATTTAATTAGGACATTCATGCTACCAGAAGATGAACACTTTTAATTTTGGCAACTGGATGAGCTCTTCTCTAGCACCATTATTTAAGTGTCATCTTTGTACACAATCTTATAACCCGTGGCTGTGTTCATACAGACACCAGCACAGCATGAAAAGAACAATCTCGTTATTTATTTCAATGAGACCACTGTGTGAGTACAGTGCATTCAGAGGACAGGGGAAAAGAAATACCCCAGATTGTCCTGAAAAAAAGTTGGATCTCGGCAACCTTAAGTTACAATACAAATGGCATAGATGACCAGGAGTGGAAAATAAACAAACAAGTTTGCTGATACTATTGTGCTGACCTTTATTTCACTAAAAATCAACTTGGATTTTTTCTTTTATTAGTTGTGGTTCTCCTATCATTAGTAATATAAGATATAAGTAAGATTTTAGGCTTTTTGAAGGGGGCATGCCAGAACGACAGCCGGAGGGTGCATATTTTTTCTTGCTAACTTGACTGCAGAGCCCTGCATCATGTCTAGAAATAACACTCGAGGGATACCTACAGCGTCATACTTTTAAGCAGAGGGCAACAGACCAAGTGGTAGTATTTGGAGTGAGAATGTGTTGACCTTGCTCAAATCGGTCTGAAAGCCTGGGAACAGACAATTTGCTCAGGTCATGGCCCACAGAGAATTAACCTTTTTATCAAAACAACCTCCTGGTCTTTCATCTAGTGCTAACATCAGTATAAATATATAAATAAATAAATATATATAAGAATCTCACTGCTGGAGACTCAGACAGGCACGATACTAATGATCATCACTGACAAATGTTTATACATTAACTTGACCAGCTGAGGGAGTGGGAAGGGAAGAACAATGCACTTCTTGCCTCAAGCCAGAAAGTTGCGTAATGTAGCACAGCAATTCACCAGATGGAAGCAAACACAGATGGCAGAGATAAAAAGCAAAAAAGACTAACCTCAACTCCTTTTGTTCACAGGACTTCATGTAGTTTTCAGTACACGTTACCTGTGAATGATTTGTCGCAGCTCACCTGATGAAAAATGTGACCACTGCCTCTGCAAACTTAGACTTTCCAAGATTATTCATTATCACTATCGAATACCACATCTCTTTGTATGCCATGCAGCCTTTAAAACCAGACCAACATATAGTAAACCAAAAGAAATAACGCAATATGAGATCACTTCAGATGGGGTGATCCATTGAAACTAATCAATAAAAATTAGTTGTGTAAATGCAACACACACAAGTTTGTCATAAGCCTCTTTCAGACATGGTACATCCTGTATGTTAATCTGATGGCAATTTAACATGTTTGAATAAGCACCCTGGTCACTTTTACGTAAAAATTACACCTCAGCAATCTTACTTGGACTGACCTGTGGTAAGGACATCAGTCTTCTCAGATCAATCTATAAAAACATTTTCCCCTTGTGGTGCAAACGGGGCAGAAATGTCTTGCACAACCACAGTAATAAACAGTCTCACTATATTTTCAATCATCATTTCAGCTGAATAAATGAATATCCAGCAAAACACTTAGAATGTGTGTAAACAGGTATTAAACAAGAGTCACAACCTAATGTCATGTCATTCAGTGCTTGTGTACAGCGAAATTTGCTCTTTAGCTTTAAAGTTAGGTCTAATATTAGAAAAACTAGCAAGAGATGGCTAGATTTTGAAATTATCGAACTGAAAATATACCACCCGCTTCCTCCAGGTCTCCCTCCAAAGCCACTCCCTTACAACACATACAGTGGGTACAGAAAGTATTCAGACCCCTTTAAATTTTTCACTTTGTTTCATTGCAGCCATTTGCTAAAATCAAAAAAGTTAATTTTATTTCTCATTAATGTACACTCAGCACCCCATCTTGACAGAAAAAAACAAATGTAGAAATTTTTGCAAATTTATTAAAAAAGAAAAACTGAAATATCACATGGTCATAAGTATTCAGACCCTTTGCTCAGTATTGAGTAGAAGCACCCTTTTGAGCTACTACAGCCATGAGTCTTCTTGGGAATGATGCAGCAAGTTTTTCACACCTGGATTTGGGGATCCTCTGCCATTCTTCCTTACAGATCCTCTCCAGTTCTGTAAGGTTGGATGGTGAACGTTGGTGGACAGCCATTTTCAGATCTCTCCAGAGATGCTCAATTGGGTTTAGGTCAGGGCTCTGGCTGGGCCAGTCAAGAATGGTCACAGAGTTGTTCCGAAGCCACTCCTTTGTTATTTTAGCTGTGTGCTTAGGGTTATTGTCTTGTTGGAAGGTGAACCTTCGGCCCAGTCTGAGGTCCTGAGCACTCTGGAAGAGGTTTTCTTCCAGGATATCTCTGTACTTGGCCGCATTCATCTTTCCTTCAGTTGCAACCATTCGTCCTGTCCCTGCAGCTGAAAAACACCCCCATAGCCTGATGCTGCCACCACCATGTTTCACTGTTGGGATTGTATTGGGCAGGTGATGAGCAGTGCCTGGTTTTCTCCACACATACCGCTTAGAATTAACGCCAAAAAGTTCAATCTTGGTCTCATCAGACCAGAGAATCTTATTTCTCATAGTCTGGGAGTCCTTCATGTGTTTTTTGGCAAACTCTATGCGGGCTTTCATATGTCTTGCACTGAGGAGAGGCTTCCGTCGGGCCACTCTGCCATAAAGCCCCGACTGGTGCAGGGCTGCAGTGATAGTTGACTTTGTGGAACTTTCTCCCATCTCCCTACTGCATCTCTGGAGCTCAGCCACAGTGATCTTTGGGTTCTTCTTTACCTCTCTCACCAAGGCTCTTCTCCCACGATTGCTCAGTTTGGCTGGACGGCCAGGTCTAGGAAGAGTTCTGGTCGTCCCAAACTTCTTCCATTTAAGGATTATGGAGGCCACTGTGCTCTTAGGAACCTTGAGTGCTGCAGAAATTATTTTGTAACCTTGGCCAGATCTGTGCCTTGCCACAATTCTGTCTCTGAGCTCCTTGGGCAGTTCCTTCGACCTCATGATTCTTATTTGCTCTGACATGCACTGTGAGCTGTAAGGTCTTATATAGACAGGTGTGTGCCTTTCCTAATCAAGTCCAATCAGTTTAATTAAACACAGCTAGACTCCAATGAAGGAGCAGGACCATCTCAAGGAGGATCAGAAGAAATGGACAGCATGTGAATTAAATATGAGTGTCACAGCAAAGGGTCTGAATACTTATGACCATGTGATATTTCAGTTTTTCTTTTTTAATAAATTTGCAAAAATTTCTACATTTCTGTTTTTTTCTGTCAAGATGGGGTGCTGAGTGTACATTAATGAGAAATAAAATTAACTTTTTTGATTTTAGCAAATGGCTGCAATGAAACAAAGAGTGAAAATTTTAAAGGGGTCTGAATACTTTCCGTACCCACTGTAAACCTGAGAGGAGCACAGCGCATTGTATCCATCTACCTCATGTCTCATTCATACATAGTTCTATACTACTTAGTTAAGGAAAATAACAAATTCCACCCCAAAACAAACAAGTCCCCTAGTTCTCGAAAGGCCACACAGATGTTGACTCTGTTTTGTCCATAGCCTTTTCTACTTCATACATTTTGGCTGCTCTTCATTGTTGTGCAACTAGCTCAGGGGCTTAAGCAATATCTGCCTTGCTGGCCTGCAAGACTATAGTCATGCACAGTAATTGCAGGGGGCTGGGTCGAGTGCACGGAGGTAGGCAGGTCCAGATTTTTTCACCTGCAATTTTGTTTCCAAGTGTACATCTGGAGGACTCTTGTTATGTCTTCTTTACTTATGGTAAAAAACTGCCACGTAGATGAAATGGTTTAGTGTTTTTGCGGCTGTGACAATAATTGGTTATTATCTGTGCCGCTGTGCACATGAACCATCACAGCAGTGTCTAAATTTGGCCAACACAGAATCGGTTATACTTGAGACTGATTCGCTGGGGGCCAATCATGGCCGATAAAGCTGAAAACCGGCCCAATGTAGTCCCTGGCCGATAGATTAGTGCCTCGTTTTTATCGGTGTATAATTTTAAAATCATTGTGTTTTCGTTACCTTAGAATGCACCATTTTTATCTACAGAGAGAGCAGGTCCTCTTCTACAGAGGTCGCCATGTTGAACCACTGTGTTTCAACAGTATCCCAGAATGGACAAACCAAACACTGGCTCTAGATAAGGACGCACAGCGAGTGGTATTCAGTTGGTTGTGACCATCAACATATATAAAGATGGAGGACATGACAGCTCTCCAAATGTGAAGCCAAAACATCTCGATCGCCCTCTGGCGGCTGACTGCATTATAGGTCATAAAGCCGGCTGCTTCCATGTTAGCAGAAAGGACATGGGCAAAACTAAAAAAATCAAAGATGGTTATTTCCATTTTCGGTAGATCTTATCATACTTGTGCTAAGGTGTTTTTCTGATATGTTTGGTTTTAATTGGTTATCTGAAGCTATAAACAGAATTACACCACATGACAGCTGAGCCCTGCTTGTGATTGAGTCGGCCGGGTGTATGGGTGGGACTTTGACTCTGGCTCTGAGTGGCTAATGATGGCAGCGGCTGTATCCGGGATATTTTGGCTTCATTTTTGTAGAGTGGGAGAGTGGAGACCCGACATCCATTGATATGACGATTGTTGCAGTCTATGACTTTACCACTAGATGCCACTGAACACTGGTCCTTTAAGGAATTTTATTATCGCACCCAGTAGTGTTCCCAAATAGCCACATTTTCTCTCTGGTCTCTCTTGATGGTTTGTATGAATTTTGGAAGACCTGTTTATGCACCTCTTACAGTCTGTGAAATCCTCTACTCTGCTTTTATGCTCTTTCTGTTGGTCTGTTACATCCAGAACAAGATACCCTAACTGCTGTCCTGAATAAAGAACATTTGGTACAGATATCCATTACCCCTACAGGTTTTGTTGACCTCTGGTCTTTTCTGTAGGTCACCTTAGGCCAAAATGTTTACTTGTACACAGGGACTGAATTTGAATTGGCAGAATGACGTAAAATGTCCTGGGCACCAGAAAATAAACCCTTTTGATTTTGGGAATTAAAATTTCATCTTTGCACACAAGATGTTTTTCGTAAGTAAGTAATATGTTGAGTGAAATGTATTGAATTAGTAAGGTTAATCTCATTCACTCAGAGCACTGTTGTTGTTTTGAGGATCAACTGTGTTAAGTTCACACCCTCCCCTTATTATCAACTGCCAGGCCCAGTGTGTCTACAAAACAGTTAAGAAGGCGTGAACTACATTTCACTACCAGGATTCGTCTATACCATCATACATCGATCAGCCATAACATTATAAACATCTTGCCCATTTTTCCTGCTTCTAATACATCAACTGTTCACTTGATGCCTCATATATCCTGACAGGTGCCATGATAATGAGATAATCAGCCGGTGTCAATCTTCATAATGTTATAGCTGATCGGTGTATTATAATCTAGTAAAAAAGCTGTATGTATGAGAAAGTAAGTTTAATTTTGATTGGCATTACAATAGGTTATATACATATACAGATATATATCTATATATCTATAGATATATAGATATCTATATATCTATATATAGATATATAGATATATAGATATAGATATGGATGCACCGATCCACATTTTTTCACTTCCGATCCGGTCCCGATACCTGAATTTGGATACTATTCCGATACTAGAGCTCTGTTTGCTTTAATATTATTATTATCATTATTGTTGATTTTATATGAGGTTGAAATAAACTCCGCTCAACAGGCAAGTATGATATGTACGTATGTATGCATGTATGTCCCAAAAGGCAACTTGAGGTAAGTATAAGGTCAGAAAAGGAAGTCAGAAAAACAGGAAATCCTGAAAAAAATCCCATCCTGAAAACAAATATGCAATTGTAAGGGTTTCAAATTGATTGTCATGTCAATATTTATTAAATTCCCAAAATGTCAAATATTTGAATTATAAGAAAAGTGCAATAAGTGTAAACACACACACACACACACACACACACACACACACACACACACACACACACACACACTAATCCCTTTAGCTTTCACGTTGTCTGCCTGTAGTTTACCTAGTTTTTGGAATGACTCCAGAACAGCTCCTTTCTGCCCCTGCTCTTCTTCTTCTTCATATGGATTTCCGGCAGTTTAGACACTTCTAGGCATATTACTGCCCTCCTCAGGAAGTCACTCTAAGGATAATGTTACTGCTTCAAATTTTCATATATAGCCCTGTATCGTGTAAGAACTGTAATACTACTTTAACAATCAAGTTGTTGTTTCTCATTTTGACCCAATAATCCTCATGCTCTTTCGTGTGGTGCTTTTTTAAATGTTTGATTGCGTTTGTAGTGTTGTACGACGCGAGGGAGCTTCCGCCTCTCTGAATCACGGCTTTGCTAGCTGGCTGCAAACTGCGGAATGGATTTCCTGAGCGGAGGCGTGTCTCATAACTCTGTTTCTCATTGAGCCGCGCTGGAAATCCATTCCACAGTTTGCAGCCAGCTAGCAGACTGGCCGGCAGGAATCACTTGTGGAGTCATTTCAGCAGACAACGTTAAAGCGCAGACATGGCTCATGGATATCGGATATCTCCGCAGGTTGGATCGGGAAAATCCGATACGTGAATTACGCTGGTATCGTTCCCGATACTGATACTGGATTGGATCAGCCCCATCCCGATTAGTTATATTAATAAGTATCTCAATTGATTTACCCCAAAGAACAATATCAGTTTTTTATGGAGCCAAATCATTCCCCCTAATATATATGTCCGCTCACATTACTGCCAACCACTTATAAAGCATGCTTTAGAGCATTGTACTTTTTATTCGCATTATCCAAGAAACCAATGACTTCCATTCCATGGTTGTATAGGCTACAGATTGATTTGAAAGGTCTGAATTGCTTTACCATGTTGTGATGACTGCAGTAAACTGCTGTTGGTTAGTTGCTATTTATACTGGAAATGAAAGGCAACCAACAGCTGCCTGAAAGGAAGATACTTTTATAAACGACAGCAAAAAAAAGCTTAAAAGACAGCACAATGATATGCTTTAGAAAGTGGTCAGCAGTAGGATCACAAACAGCTAAAGCATTGTTCTTCACAGTATGGCTGCTCCAGTTCTGTCAGCTGAAACAAAACTACGAGTTAGTATTAGCTGTCAGTCGGCAGGGTCAGACACAGTAAGTAGGTTAATCAATGTCACTGATCGCTACTGTCCCCACACAATGGAGAGGAGATGGAGTCACTTACAACTATACCATATTATGTATTACTGTATCTCAGTCTCACTTGCTTATTTTTTGTAATGCCACAGTTAATGTTATAATGACATAATCAGTTTGTTAAAGTTTCAAACAACAGAATGGACAAGGCTTGATAATAACTTATTTACAGGATTGATTTCTGTAGCATTCCTCTAAATAACAAATAATAACATATCTGCTGTGTAACCACATTGTGAAAAGGAATCCAAAATTCATCTCACGAGTGTTGTTGGCACTAACATGGGTACATGAGGCCTTCCACAGATGGAGCTGACACAGTCAGCAGACGGATGGTGCAGATCTGTACTGGTGATTCAGCGATGTTCCTGGATTCTTTGTCAAAGTTACATTAACATGGTTTGACAGTCGGGGTTCAATGTCTCGTGGATAGGAGACTGAACCGCCAACCCTGTGATCAGTGGACAACCTGCTCAACCTCCTGCGCCACAGCCACCTCAGTACCAAATCATAATCTTTAGAAAACTTCGTTGCTAGTGTGTTTTCGGAAACCGAAACTCAATCTGACACTAAGGTGCCAAACAGTAACCTTTGTAATGCAAAAACCAAGTAATATTCACAATATCCATGATTTGCTACGCTATGTTGAGGTTAGTTTGATAAACCAACAACTCTCCTCTTGAAAGGTTTTTTGTCAGCTGACTTTTAAATGCTGGGTGTGGCCACGGAATCAAGGATCAAGGAATTGTATTCAACATTATACAACACAAGGTTTTACTACAAGATTAACAACATAAGCTTCCTTCATGCTAAACAACATAGAAAACGATAATTCAATATATACTAGAGTAACATATAAAATAAAATAAAGTCGGGCCAGTGGACAACTAGCCGGGCTCAGCAGCCATGTGATCTCAGCTGCTCCAACCAGGACGAGATGGGGGTTCAGGCATACTCAATATTTAAATATTTTTTGGGGGCTTTTTCCTTTTTATTAGATAGGACAGTTGAAGATAGACAGGAAAGGGGGTAGAGAGAGGGGGGATGACATGCATTCGAATCCATGGCTGCTGCAGCAAGGACTCAGCCTTTTGTACATGGGGCACTAGCTCTACCAGGAGAGCTATCCAGGTGCCCCACGTTCTGATTTAAAATATATATACTTAGATAATTTAATTGATACAATGTCTAAAGATTTAAAAATGTACCAAGGGGTGTAAAGATTTATGAGTCCGAAATTGGTTTTAACGTTATGGATGCAACCCAACAGTTCCCACCATAAGCAAGCACTTGGCGACGGCAGCGAGGAAAAAAAGAGACAGAGAGAGGGGGACAAAGTTGCAAAGCAACAGCAGTAGCAACAATTACTAGTGACTGATGGTGATGATGAATGGAGAACATTAAGAAGATGATGATGGGGCGGGTAGTCGGTAGAGCCGGCAACCCATGTACGGAGTTGCTGCAGCAGCCTGGGTTCGAATCCGACCTGCGGCCCTTTGCTGCGGGTCATCCCCTCTCTCTCTGCCCCCCTTTCCTGTCTATCTTTAGCTGTCTCTATATAATAATGGCGTGAAAAGGCCCAAAAAAAATAAATAATAACTTTAAGAAGATGACGACGACGACGACGACGACGACGACGACGACGACAGCCACATCGATGGGGGACAATGAGCAATGATAATAGTAGTAATAGTAACTGTAGTAGTAATAATAATAACAATAATAATAACAATAATAAAAAGCAGGACCATAGCAGGAGGCACCACCAGGATCCATGGACCTGCGAGACTAGAAAGCACAAGAACTCCGGGGAAGAAGTAAACTTAGTAACATGCATTAATGAGCTCCCCTCTCTTTCTGCAGGATGAGAGGAGCTCAGTGCATCATGGGAAATCCCCCGGAAGTCTAAACATATAGCAGCATAACCAAGGGATGGTTCAGGACTCAACTGAGGAGAAATATAATATTTTTTTCTTAGTTCATGTGAGTACTCGTGCTGCAGTGTTCTGATTAATTAGAGCGTCTCAATGGACTTATTGGGGCAGCCTGATAATAAGGAGTTGCAGTAATCCAACCTGTAAGCACTGGGACTTTTACAGGATTGGCTTGATTTAATTTAGAATGGAAAATAAATGTCTACATTTAACAAATGTTAAGAACTTGCATCGAACCGTATTTTATCAAATTGTATTGCATCGCATCAAAACGAACCATAAGCTTTTATATTAAAATGCTTCCTTCCTGAATTGTATCATAGCCCATGTATCTAGATACGTATCGGATCGTCTTAAAAGCGAGAGATACACACCCCTATAAGGACGAAATTTTGATTTCAGAGATATGCGTGCACACATACACACACACGCACACACGCACGCATGCACATATGCACATGGACACCGATTCAAACGTTAATGTAAATGAAACCTCTGATATTACAATCCTTCTAGCTGACGTGACCCAGGCAGAACAAACGCCCAACTTACAATGGCAGATTAATAAGGACTCCTGGGCAACTAGCAGACCGATGTGCAAGCAAGATAGAGTGACAGTGGGGACGGCCAATCACACAAGAAACGGCAGAGCCAATCAAGGAGCTTGTGGGCGGTCTAAACTAAGGGAAACAGGCTTCAGCTTGAACGGCCGTTTTCCGCTTGGTCCTAGTGCTTGGCGTGTCTAGTCGACTAAAGGCTATAACTACTAGTCAACTAGGAAAATCCTAAGAAGGTTTGCGGTTTTATCCCCAGTTCCTCTTTCTGCATGTTGAAGTGTCTTTGGGCAAGATAATAAACCTGAATTTATTCCAATGCTGTGCCATCAGTGTGTGTAAATGGGATTAGTTAGTTTCTGATGAGCAGTGGGCACTTTGCATGGCAGCCTCTGAATGTGTATGAATGAGTGAATGTGACATGAATGTAGTGTAAAGGCGCTACATGAATGCAGTTTATAATTAGTATAATTAGATTTTTGAAAATCGTAACATGCCTAATATTTTAAATTTATAATTTGATTAAACATCACCATGGATGACCTGTTTGTGAGTGAAAGAGATCAGCAGAAAGAAAATGGAGGAAAACTGGTCCATCATAATATTTACATAGAGCAGAGAATATTCAAGTTCCACAGTGAGTAATATAGTAGCCAGTGGAAAGGAAGCAGGAGGAGATTTTTTTTTATTTTAGAACATTTTATTTTTGACGTTATATTTTGTGGTTTTGGCTGATACTGGGGCAGGATCCTACCAAGAGAAAAAGAAAAGAATCAACTGAAGAACAAAAATATGCGAAAAGGGACTGAGATAAAGGTGGACAATATGCCTACAGCTATTGGTTTGAACCTGATATAATGCAAATGACTGTATACAGGAGGTATAGGTCACAGTGGACATATATACTGTAATATAACTGGTTTATAAGTAACATTTCATGTTAGCCTTGCTACCGAGCTATATATTGCTTTTGGCTTATTATTATCGAGAATATAGCATTACTAGGGAATCTTGATAACAAAATTACTATTACCGAGCAACCAAATCTGTTAGTTGTTATGTGTGAACAGTACTAAAACAAAGTTTAATTTGTTTTACCATTGTCATATTATAGTTATTATCATAGTTATATTAACCTTACATAACCATAAATGGACACATTACCTCATCGCTGTGCATCCTGCAAACAGCCGTGTTCAAAAAAGAAAATAATATTAAAAATAAGTTATCTAATCTTTCTTTCACGCGCTCGTCAGATCAAAGTTCCTTATAGTTGCAACGCTGATAATAATAATGTATGAAGCAAAGAGCAAAACTTAGAATTTGTATACATTATTTTATCTGTAGCTCTAATCACAATGGCTGTATGTGGATATAATGCAGTGTTATCAGATGTAAATGTACCTACAAGACGAGTAAGAAAAGAGAAAAGGGTTTACTGTTGTGGACCTTTTGCTGCAACTCATTAGGGAAATTGTTTGGTTTGGGGTCAGGTTTAGGATTATTGTTAGAATTTATAATCAGAGTCCTTCGTTAGAGAGAAACACAGAGAAAATAGGTCAGCAGTGGGTGTTGGGAAGTTAAAAGGATCTCTCTGAATTGTGTGTCGTGCTGTCGAGTGGCATTTTATTTGTCATGGAAATATTGAGTGGGCGATGGATAAGAGGGAACTGTGATAACAGAAAGGAGAGGAGCAGGTGTGTGTGTGTGTGTGTGTGTGTGTGTGTGTGTGTGTGTGTGTGTGTGTGTGTGTGTGTGTGTGTGTGTGTGTGTGTGTGTGTGTGTGTGTGTGTGTGTGTGTGCATCTGTCTGTCAGAGGGACTGAAACCATAATCACATTGCACCATAACAACAAGAAGGGCCTTCTTTTCATTCTGCGCTGCTTTTATTCCCTCTCCTACACACAGTATGTTTCATTGCTATATAAAACCAAATATTTTTATATAACAATCAGGACAGGGTGCAGTTAAGTAATGCTGACATCTAGAGCCCAATTAAGCTGTTGTTTCCACTGAATTCCTGTAATTCTGCCTTAAAAAAAGAACCAAATTCTCTCATCCTCCGCATGTTTGGTGAGACTTCTCAATTTTATCCAATCCTCCAAAAAAAAAATGAGGAAAAAATGCTCACAAATGTGACCAATCACTGCCCTTTTCTGAATTTTCCAATATTTGAATCAGACGCAATGCTTTCCCACTCCAACAAGCTCCGCAACTCAAATATCAACCAGTTCTGACAGTAAACATTAACAATCTCTTACTCATTAACTGGAACTGTTTATGGAGCTTGTTGGGAAACATTTATCTGTCTATATATGCACAGACTAATCTTCATGTAACTAACTATAAATTGTTTTAAAAAATGTACGCAATTCTTTAAAATGTAGCAAAAGCCACTGCAACTGATTCCAATATGCAAGAAATGGTGGGACTGTCTAGTGATTCTAGTAATTCATCTGTTTTCAGTTTTTTCCACATATGTTCTACTTTCAATATGCCAACTCGGAATTGCTCCCAACTCATCAAATACTGTTGCTTGGTCAGTGGCCCTCCGCCTCAAAATATAACGTTGTAGGTATCCCTTACGCGTAATATATGGACGTGCATGGCTCTGTGTTTTCTTTGGTTAGACTAAATACAGCTTTCGTGGGTAATAACAGTTGTTAGGTTTAGGCACAAAAACAGACAATAAATTGTAACATACCTGACATTTAAGTACGTTACATAAGTTAACTTACGTACATTACTTCAATAAAATGATTTACTTTTTGTTTCAAATGCGACATGAACAGCAGTCTGGATTATAAAGTCCTGTGTTTGTTTTAACCATCCATCCACCCCACCACCTTTATATGCAGCTTTTCTTGCTCTCTAGACTACTTCATCTGACTTTGACGGTTAACATGTCCAGATATAACACTAGAGTGTCATATTTGGAACTTTTTCAATGTTTAAATAATCTGCTGTGCAATAGCAAAATTGCTTATCGGCTGTCAAGGACCACAGGACTAAATGACTACAGACCTGTTGCCCTCACCTCTGTGGTCATGAGTCTTTTGAGCGCCTTGTGCTCTCCCGTCTGAAAGCCATAACGGACCCTCTCCTGGACCCCCTGCAGTTCGCCTACAGGGCCAACAGGTCTGTAAACAAAGCAGTAAACATGGCCCTGCACTTCACCCTCCAGCATCTGGACTCCCCAGGAACCTACGCCAGGATCCTGTTTGTGGACTTCAGCTCTGCGTTTAACACCATCATCCCTGCTGTGCTACAGGACAAGCTCTCCCAGCTCACTGTGCCTGACTCCACCTGCAGGTGGATCACAGACTTGTCTGACAGGAAACAGCACGTGAAGCTGGGGAAAAATGTTTCTGACTCCCAGACCATCAGCACCGGATCCCCTCAGGGCTGCGTTCTTTCTCCTCTGCTCTTCTCCCTGTATACTAACAGCTGCACCTCCGTCAGGCTCCTAAAGTTTGCGGATGACACCTCCCTCATTGGGCTCATCTCTGGTGGAGATGAGTCTGCCTTACAGATGGGAGATTGACCATCTGGTGACCTGGTGCAGCCAGAACAACCTGGAGCTAAAAGCTCTAAACAGTGGAAATGGTTGTGGACTTTAGGAAGAACCCAGCCCCACCCGCCCCCATCATCCTGTGTGTTTCCCCAGTTTACTCTTTGGAGTCCTTCCGCTTCCTGGGTACCATTATCAGCTGTACATCAGCTCCCTCTCTAAGAAAGCCCAGCAGAGGATGTACTTCCTGCGACAGCTGAAGAAGTTCAACCTGCCAAAGACGATGATGGTGCACTTCTACACCGCCATCATCGAGTCCATCCTCACCTCATCCATCACCATCTGGTACGCTGCAGCCACTGCCAAGGACAAGGGCAGACTGCAGTGTATCATTCGATCAGCTGAGAAGGTGATCGGCCGCAATCTGCCATCCCTCCAGGACCTGTATGCCTCTAGGACCAGGAAGCGTGCAGGTAAGATTGTGGCTAACCCCTCCCACCCTGGTCACAATCTCTTTGAGATACTTCCCTCTGGCAGGAGGCTGCGGACTAAAACGTCTTGCCATAAAAACAGTTTTTTCCCGTCTGCAGCTGACCTCCTTAACAGGGCCCGGATTACCCACTGTCATTGACTCTTATACCCACCCTGTATATAAAGTATGCATTACATTAATGCACCCACGTTCTTCTGCACAGCTTTCTCTTTCTCTTCAGAATCAGATCAGAAATACTTTAATAATCTCTGTACTTTTGTACACTTTCATCCTGGTGGGAGTGTAAGGAGATAGATTCTCCATAAGACAGATGTAAACATCGCCAAACATGAGCTCTGGCATGGACTTTGCTGTTTTCAGTGACTTGTAGTTTGTTTACGTATCTTTGGTTTTCTTCTATTGAATGGTGAGTTAAATTTTTTTGTAGTTTTATTTTTGGGTTTGAAATAGAAAGAATATTCACACTTCTCACACACACTTCTGCGGTTCTATGGAGCATTGGTCTACGGTCGCCCTATTGAAACCCTCTGGGGCATGGTGCCAGCCATGTGACTGAAAACTATGACTAACCAATAACCCTGGGTGTAACTGACGAAATACATTCTCTCTTGCAGAGAATAAGCTGCTTGTGTGTCTGTGGCTACCAGCGGGGAGAGCTCCAGAAAGCTCCATGTCCAGAGAGGAGACAAAGTTACATGTTCAGTGTGTACTGGTTGATTGCCAGGGAGTGGAAGGGTGCGTTCTGACCAGGGCTAACAGTTCAATTAAATCTTCAATACGGTGTATGGTTATGCTTAACGTTATTGTACAGTACGTCGGCATAGTTAAACAAAACTATGTTGAAACCTAGTATAAGGCTAGATCATGTGGAATACATCATGAACATACTTAAAGGAGCCTTGTTACTTAATACTGGGTCTTGAAGGACACTGACACTGCTCATGGACTGTCTGGTTGTCTGTCTTTTAGGCAGCACCCTCGTGTGGTCATTTACAGCAGTACATTGAAAAATCGGTAAATGCCTATGATGTGTTCAGGTTCAGGTTACTTTATAGACAGACATGACACAACATGGTAAAAGGGCCCCAGGCTCTAAAAATCAGGACTTTAAAAAAGAGGCCACAAAAAAAAAACCCACTAAAATATATCACCACTGGAACAATAGAATTGACTGAATTTCTGTATACAAGCCTGTGTTGTAAAATTAAATATTTTGTCAAAAATTGTCATTTCACAACACAACTCACTAACATAATGTAACCAATGCAACAAACACAAATCCACAGCAGCTAGCCAGAAGAGAGTAGCAGTTAGTCAGTGAGAGAGTTCCAGTCAGGCATGTGACAGGGCAGCTAACAGTGAGGCCCTGATTGTTGTCATTATCCACTTCCTGGTTTTAGCCGGGCGGGTAGTAGAGGATCAGTGTGTGTGTAGCCGTGTGTGAATCAGTTGTGTGCGTATGTATGTCAATGTGCATCTCACATGGAGTGTAATTAAACTCAGCAAGAAACTGAAGAAGAAAAAGAGAGGGAGGAGGAGGATGACAAGGAGGGGACCATTTAAAACTTAGTGAAGAAGGGACACGAAGAAGAGGAGAGGTAGGAGGAAGAAAGGGGAGTGAAAAACTGAAGAACAAACAGAGAGAAGAGTGAATGCTGACTGACAGTCAGAAGAATTGGACTATTACTGCACTGATACTGATACTACTGTTGCTGACAGTACTACTGCTGAGTGGGAGATGTAAAGAGGAATGCTGGGAAGGATTATCCCTTTCGGGACCCAACTCTAATCTCTTACACACACACACACACACACACACACACACCTTGTGTGTCTTGTAAAAGACCTTTGGCGTGTGGATTATTGACTTTGTAACCTCTGCAGGGTAGACATGTTTGAAGTCCTAGATCAGTTTCAGTGTAGTAATAATTCATTGTAATAATATTACTGAGCGTAATACTTTTACGAGTGGCAGTTTGAGTGTAGTACCTTCATAATACTTTGTTGTTTAAATGTGTAGTATTTGATCGGCAGTTTCTTTAACCTTAAGTTTGTAGGGCTGTTGCTGAACCTGGTGCATGCTGTGTTTAATTTAGCAGTTTCATTATACTTAGAGTGCTGTACTTTGAGTATAGTAGTTTCAGTCCAGTGTTTGATTTTAGCTCTCAGACCTCCTGTGCAGTCCTGTCAGTATCATAGCCTCAGAGGAATTCTTTGAATGTACTAAATAATTCTATAAGTGTACCCTGGTCTGGTCCTTTGATTGTAGTTATTTGAGTACAGTATAGACAGTGAGTCTTGTTGTTGTAGAAGTAGTAGTAGCAGTAGTAGTCCTGGTATTTCCTACCCTGAGAACTTTATGATTTGACAGTGAAGAAGCTGGAGTCTGAGAGCCTTGTCCACTGTCTGTCCAGAGTAGGTGACACATTTAAAGGAGGATTCAATTTGCAGCTTGGTGGTTTCGTAGAAAGCCTTAGGGAACTGCAGTCAGGAGGAGGGTAACTACTCTTCTACATTGCATTCCTTTGAACATCAAGAATTCCTTGGGGGATACTTGGAATACTTAAACGTGTGGAGTCCTCCATTGGCATTGCCTGGACTACACAGGACATATTCAGGATTTATAAGTAATATAAGGACTTTTCATTCTTAGAATATTGCATTTTTTTTGAAGAACTGCCCACAATTCCCAGAGTTGTAGCTTATCCTGCCAAAATGTGACAAGGCATGAGACCACAAGAACTGAAGAAATTCATGTGATGGATCCTGACCAGGGAGTAGGTACTGATCTAGGATATGCGGCTGGACTTGAGGAGTGTGGTGGTGCTCCTGAAGAAAACAGGGGAGAGACAGAAAAAGAAGGAGAAGGGTTACCAAACGTAAATCGAGGTGATGGAGAATTCAGCTCTGCATCATCCTCCTCTAATTCCTCTCTGCCCTCCTCCTCCACCTTCCCTCCAGTCTTCTCCTCGCCCCCCCCAGTCTGTGTGGAGGACGAGAAGGAGGTGCTGAGCGGCTGCTCAAAGTCTTTCACTGGACTCAAGCTCTTCACCAGGAGGTAAGACTGAATGAGTGAAAGAGAGAGGCAACAAGAACCAGAATGGTTTTAAAAAAAAGAATGTGGATAAATGATGGTGGGCTACCTTTTACCAGAGTATTATCTGATATTGACCAGCAGGTGGAGCCATTGGCTGAGATCAGTCTCCTGCTCTAAATAGACAGGATGTGAACAGATGTGTACTTACAAGTCACACTAAGGCAGCTGCAGTAACAACATCCAAGCCTGTACACACACACACACACACACACACACACACACACATACACAGAAGGACATTTCAATAGAGCCTCACACAACCCTTGTTAGACATTAGATAATATACTTGTATGATAAGGCCTCCTGTGTTATTTAAGGTTTAGTTCACACATTTGGGAAAGAAACAGCGTTTTTCCAGCAGTGCTATTTCCTGCTGTCCCGGTGAGTCAGCCCAGGATCCGGATTATATTTATGTGTCTGTGTTTGTGTGTGTATGTGTGTATAACCTTGCCAGAGGGGTCACTTGTCGTCATGTGGACAGGGGACATGATTCCCACGGCAACAGGGGCAGCAGTTGTCATGCCAACAGCAACAACGATGACAGTCGTGCCTCCAGCTTGGCTAGACACTCCAATAAACAACTGTCAGTGTTCATGGACAGGAAGCAAGGGATCGGGGTGCAGTACTAGAGGCTAGTTTGGTTTGTCTTTGATAGCTAGTGTGAAAATAAAGTGATACAATCGGCTAACTAGACAGCACACCAACAGTTATTAAACATGTGGTGCTGTTGTGTGTTTTTTCTGTGTAAATGGTTCAGGCACTGGGGTTGCGAAAGCATATCGGCCAGATAACACCTGCTGTAAGAGGTCTATTTTGGTATTGTGGTAGTTAGCTAACTAAGTACAGCAGACTAAATGTCCCAGTGACATTTTTCATTATAGCATTTAGCTCTTTCAGCTTGTTGTAGGAACTTTCAGTTTGTGTTGATTTTGGTTCCCCCTGTGGACAAAAAAGCAGTAGTGTTTCTACTGCCTCATTTCATTGATTTCAAGATGAATCCGACTGAATCTGACCCAGTGGTAGATGTTAAGAATAACCATATATAAATAGCCAATCTTCTTGCTGATGTTCTTATTTATGCAGGTCTATGGAGTGTTGGTTCCTAACATGGGGGTTGGGACTCACAGTAGGGGTCACCAAAGCTTCACAGGGTCGCAGGGTCTTCTTAATGTAAGAAAAAAAAAAATCAAAAACATTAAAATGCATTAAAAAAGCATTTTGTTCAGTTCTGTGAAGAAAACTGAATTTATAAAGAATCTATAAAAAGTTTCTAAAAGTATCAGAAAAACTAATCTCTGATGCAATATCCACAAGAAAATAATTAGGGCTGCACGTTGTGATTCACGATTATGTGGGAATGATCCACACATGATCATCACAAATAAAATATTCATGAAAAATTAAAATTAAATCATGATGAACAAACAAACAAACAAACAAACAAACATGTTTTCTTACATTTGTAGAACAAAATTGGTAGACCAGGGCACATCTGCAGCACTACAGTACTTCATTATAATGCTGTTTTGTCCTTTACAGCTCTTTTTTTATTTTTGATTTGCATATTGCACTTAGCCATATTGCAATTTCAATAATATTAATTAATTGTGCAGCCTTAGAAATAATCTGCTCAAACTTCCTGCAGTTAGTGCATTTGCTACAGTACAGTTTATCAGTTATTCTGTACTGTTATTGTTATGCATTGAATATAAGATGAAATATCCATAAAATATGTAACTTGGTCAGTTTACTCAATGATAGAAAAGTTTGGGATCCACTAATGAAGAGGCATCAGTATTAAACTAAGACTGTTTGATAACCAGTTTCTTCTTGTTGTATGTAAGTCAAGCTATTATTGAGAGTTATAAGAAGAAGTAACTGCACTCAAATTGTACAAATTGTAATTTGGATTTAAACTCAGTAAATTTCAGCCCTATGTTATTGGTGTTTTAAGTACTGTTAACCCCTAGTATGAACACAGTGATCCAGCAAACACTCACACGTTGGTGTTGCTATTCATGAAAATACATAGCAATAAAAATGTTTTGATCAATTATTATTATTTTTTATCTTATAGTATTAAATTGAGTCAGAAAATTGATCAGTGTTCATATTGTACATCCTTGTAGTCTGTCTGATTCACACCTCTTTGTGTAGTGTCACAGTCACGCTATCTTTTACAGGCCTTTTCTGTTTCCTCTTTTTCTCAGTGACTTGTGTGTGCGTGTGTGTGCGTGTGTGCATGCGTGGTGTGTGGTGTGTGGTGTGTGGTGCATGGTGTGTGTGTGTGTGTGTGTGTGTGTGTGTGTGTGTGTGTGTGTGTATTTATCAGACAGTTTTGCTCTCGGCTTGTCAAGGAAGTGCACAAAGTTATTTTAGTCCTCTCTCAGGCTCTCTCTCTTTCGCTCTCTCTCTATCTGGGCCACACCCACTCTCTCTCACTCTCTTCCTCCCACAACACTGGCAGTGTCTCTCACCCCTCCCTCTCTCTCTTTGCTCCCTGTTAGCGGCCACTGTACACCAGGGTTTAGTGTGAGCTCGGCAGATAAATCAATGAGAAAGAGGAGTGGAAGCATGGATGGATAGTTTTCTCCTCCATTTTCAGGTTGGCTCGTAATTTATCCTTTTTTGTTTAGAATATTTATTAGGATAAAGAATTTTACGTTAGCTTTATTTAACATTCTACACATGTTGAATTGAGCAAGGATTCATGTAACATGGGTAGAAATTATTTTCTTATTTAGTTGTGTTAGTTTAGTCTACAACTCAGTGAAAGTGAACTCAGTAATAGTCAGTGATGTCAGTCAGGTTGTTAGTCTTAGAGTTAGTTAGACTGATGCAGTGCTGTGTTCTTCCAAGTTTTCAGTTAACTCCGACATAAAGGGGGTCATAACCAGCTGATATGAAGAAACTCTCAATACAAATACAGCAAAAGTGTGGATCATCATGAATCTACCTTGGTGTTTCCCACAACTTTAGGTTTTATTCACAGTGGTTAACTCCATTGCGGGAGGAGGATGATGAGTTCAGGTGCTAAAGGCTTTTTGAAAGTCTTAAACAAAGTCACTCATTCTTTATCAAGACATGTCAAACAGGATCAGACGGAACATTTAGTTTCCTTTTTGAGAAATACTGTTACATTTAGGCAAGTTTGCTTATTTGTTGTCTCACCTGAAGTTAGCTGAAAAGATAATTGAATCCCTGTGCATTCAGTATAGCTCAGTTGTTTTATTTTTTGGGGGGCATTTTTGGGCCCTTATTGGATAGGGACAGAGGCAGACACGAAACAGGAGAGAGAGGAGAATGATATGCAACAAAGATCGACAGCTGGAATCAAACTGGCGACGGTTACGACCGTGTGGCCATGCGCTTTAACCATTCAGTGACTACTGTCACTAACTACTGTGAATTTGAAATTGTGTCTTAAGTAAGGAGCATTTAGTTGATGTACCACAGTTGCTGAACTCCAAACAACAACCAAGCATATTGCTAACTAACAAGATATTTAAAGTGGCTTTAATGAGTATTTTTATAATCACAGTTGACTGCGGATGGTGTAATGTGAAATTTGTTAATCGTAATAAACCCACAGAAAATGATCACTGCAGTTCCCCTCAGCTCATTGTTTTGGTTTTCCTTCTTTACTGCACTTGTTAAATCTTTCTGTTATTATAGTTTCCAACAGCAACAGACAGCTCTAAAGCCTACTGTACACAAACTGTCCTTCACCAAACTCCAGACAGACAAAGTTAGACTGGTGAACTTAGTGAGTAGATATTTGTCTCAGCACAGGAAGCTGAATCAAGAGCTAAAAGAAAGTGAATATCAGACTTTTCAAGGACACAAGCTCGCCAATTAATGTTACTTCGTATTTACTGGATGTGTATGTTTCGTTGTTGTATTTACCACTGGTATCACTGCCCCCAAGAGGTCAGAAATTCGGTTATTGCAGCTTTTAATATGACAACTTTGAGCGTGTGTTTCCCCTGCTTCCAGCTAAGCTAGGCTAAACATGTCCTGAAATTAACAAACATTTTCTCATCCAACTACGCTAAGAGAGCGAATAATCACTGCATTAATCTATATTTTTTTATAAAAAGAAACATTTGTGTGTGTTTACACTTGGATCTTGCTTATGTTGGGTAGGGCCCAAGACTAGCAGATTAGGAGCGGCTGCTTACTTAGTTTATGAAGCTATATTGTCAAATCCTTTATTTTGTATTTTCTGGGTTTTGCTCTTGTATCATCACTGTAAGAGTACAACTATTAAGAAGTAAATAAACGATTGATTATAGAGGTGGAACCAAAAGAAAGTTAGTAGATAACTGAAAACAGTGAGCTAATGGTCAGTAAAAGGATATTATTTTAAGCTATTTTCTTTTTTGTGCTCTGTGTCTACGGGGCTGTAAACAGAGGTGCTGGTAATTATGCTGAGCAAGATTACTTAGGTGCCTGTGTGTGTGTGTGTGTGTTTGTTTGTGTGAATAATTTTTAGGCTGACAATCATTAGGCTGACATTGATGCTTCTGTTTAGACTAAAAACACACCACCATGTAGACCGACAACACATAGTGAGTGGTAATGTTAGAGAGAGACAGAGAGAGGGAGAACCTGTCTGGGCCTGGTGCTGGGCCAGATCAGGGTCCAATGAGGCCCCTGGGCACATGTCTTTTGGAGACCACGAAAGGGCACCAATGTTTTTTTTTTTTACTACAATCATCAGTACTTCAGGATGTCGGTTTCTTTGGCAGATGGAAAAAGTAAAATGGGATAGTAGAGGGACAGAGGGCCTGTAGCTAGGAGCCCAGGAGTGGCCTGGCCAGTGGGCTCTACAGCTTATAATTTCTACACCAAGAGGCACAGGGACCCCACAATTTTATTTTATAAGGGATACAGTCTAGGACTTATGTTTAGCTTACAATACAGTTAGCACCCAGGGTCCTGGTGGTCAGCTTATGATGTGCCTCTGTGGGCCCTGGTGTTAAAAGTATTGAGCCACGCCTGAGGTTTGGAGTTCCCCTGGCAGTCGGAGGCCCTGTGCTATGGACAGATAGGCAACATTCGTCAGTCTTTGTAAGGTATTAAATAAGCAGAGGAAGTGCATGTTCCCTGGACTGTCTTTTGCAGTATCCATGCATTATAGAGATTACTGGCTCCAAAACCAAACTAATCAATCTAAGTTAAATATACACTTCCTGATTTGGTTTAGTGCTCCAATTCCCCAGATTTCCTCCCAGCTCACTGTTTACGTTTGGAACTGTTAGCTGGGCTGACTTTTGAACTCTGTAACAGGAGTCATTTCTTTTTTTGTTTTTGCATGGTGCATGTTAGCTGCTCAATGTTTCATTCTAGCTATATCTGTAGAAGCCATCTTTGATTATTGTCAGAATAGGGAGATTTCCATCTGCAGCCTATCAATCTATGGGCAGCTGCTGTAGCCAGAGCCGCCTCTGTTTGACACAGAACTCCACAGGCGAGCTGACATTAAGTAACAAGCCTGTGGGTGAGTAGGGGATAGGTTTGGTAGTATGGTTGACAGCATCCATGACATTTGCACTTTGTATGCAGTTTGCTGAGGGCATGGCTTTTATTTCATGCTGTGTGCCAGGGATAACGTGTACTTGTATAGAATTAAGATTAATATCTTGGGGTTGGTGGAAGATGAGTTGCCAGTGTACATTGAAGCCATGCCTCATGCTCTTTCTGTGTATTATGAGAAATTATGTATGATGCATGTTATATGTATGTTTTTTAATGGATAGCAGAGCCTGGTCATTTTTATGAACGTTCCTTATCCAGCCACACTCCACTGTTCTCTCCTCCTGGATTGCTACCTTGTTACCTTGACCACTGCACATGCTCAATGATGTATCTTTCCTTGAACCTGTGACATCACATACATAAAAATAGCCTTTCTAGGTTCTGGGATTTTTTTGCAAATAAAAAAACTTTGTGGTTTAAACATTCATGAAGAGTGTTTACCTTGTGTGGCACCAAAGAGGTTGCATTTTGGGAAACAAAATTGCTTAGTAGAAGAAGCAGGTTGAGGCAAACATCACATAATGATAAATTAAGATAATTGGATTGTAATATGGGACAGTATAACAAAAATCAAACAAACATCCCCCCTTACAATAAAAAAGCAGAGCCTTGTAGAGGTGTACAGAGATAAGAGCTGGCACTCATTGCATTGCTATAGATAAGAGCTAGAAGGCTTGGTCTTACCTCAGTAGAGGAAAACCACATTGCTGTAGAACACTCTTTATTTTCTGTGCATTTGCATAGTCCTCTGTTTTTCATGTAAATATTTAACCCAACAGCACGGAGCTCTGGATAGTCTCACACATTCGCACACACTGACAAAACCTCTTTATTCTTTCCATGAAGTGCACCCAGGCAGTCCATCTGAGCTGGTTACTCATCCAACAAAAGTTTTACACTCTTTTGTACCTGTAGCAGAAACATTCCTGCAAGTAATCAGTGTAATTTTCCATTTAGCTCAGCTAGTATCACTGAGGTTATAAACTTATAACACAAGCTGGCTTCCAGAACTTATGGCAAATATTCTGTTAGTGTATTGTTCGAGTATTGTCGGATATTATTATTTATATAACAGTTTATGTATTGATTAAAGGTCCAGTGTGTAGAATTTAGTGGCATCTGGTGGTGTAGTTTCAGATTGCAACTCCCTTGCTTCACCCTCTCATCTAAGCGCAAACAAACAATGGTAGCCGTAAAAGGGGCAAGAAACGCAAATGTCCTTATCTAAAGCCAGTGTTCGATTTGTCCCGTCTGGGCTACTGTAGAAACATGGTGGTTCAAAGATGGCTGCTTATTTTCTGGTGATTATACACTAATGAAAACAAAGTTATGAATATTATATTCCATTTCCGCCAATAGATCCTCCTGAATGTTAATTACTGGACCCTTTAAGTGATTGATTGTCTGCTGGTTTATGTGATGTTAGTTGGTCCGTCGGTTGATTGGTCTAATACTTTTGGTCCAGAGACATAATATTTTTGTTGTTCTTATACCAATATCAATATCAGAAAATAATTTAATAAAAATTTGAATCATTTATTAGCCCCCAAATGGCACACTGCTGGGAAGTAGCCATTTTTTCCCCCAGGATTGCAAAGTCATGACCTGCCCTACTCTGATTGGCTTTCCAGTTTTTAGGACAGTTGAAGATAGGAAATGGGATATAGAGAGAGAGGGGATGACAGAGAGAAAAGGGCTGAGCCTTTGTACATCCATCCCTAATGTTTTTACCCAAACCACAAGGTTTACTTAATTTCTAACATATCATGGTAATTTTATGATTTATTAAAGTATATATATTACATAGTATTCATTTGTGTGTTTATTTGAACCAAAACCATGATCTTTCCCCAAACCTAATCAAGTAACCTTACCAACTAGTTTCTGTGCCTAACCCGAACCAAACCTTAACTATACTGTAGTGTTGTCACATCATAAAACATTTATTTAAAAAAAGTTAAGTTAAAAAGATTTTTGGCATGATTCATTTTAAGAGGGCAGGACAGACAACATATTTTGTAGTGTCATTTGGAGGATATACTGTGCTGTGAAAATTCAGGGTTTCAGAGGATGAAGCATAATGCTTTCTGCTTCCCTCCACCATGCTGCCAAAATGTCCACTTGTACACAAAAATATTACAATTGAATAAACAAACATAATCTAAATGTGAGTGCAGGCATGCTCTCCAGAGGATGGCCCCCAACTGTTTATGAGTTCCTCGCTCAGGAAAAATGTCAACATTGCACATATTTCCTAATATAGGCAGATGGAATGAAATGAGCTAGACACACTCATGCTCTCAATGGGACCTTATGATTCAACATCTTGGTGGTCTTCCTTTTGAGGACATGTTACGTTATAGCTGGTAAGGTCTTAAGAATTGGAAAAATGAAGCAAGACAATTACTTTTGTTAACAACACTATACATTTAAGTATAAATGAGAGTGCACATATCATATTCTGACCATATGAAGAAATGTGTCCTGTCTCTGTGTCTTTGTCTTTCACCCCTTCACCATGCTGGCATCAACTGTAACAACTGGAAAAAAGGGGAGCAGAGTGTGTTTCACTTCATAGACACCTCGAAATCTGTGATCAAGACTCAGTACAGGTTGACAGGGATTATGCATTCCAAGACATCCTGCTAATCCAGCTGAGAAATGTGGCCTCTGTTTGCAGGTCACAGCGTCCCAGAATCCATTGAACGTTGGCCGCTTGTGAATGATGCATTCATCAAATTGTAAAGTTGACAGGTTGAAACAGCCGCTTCCAGGCACTTGATTACATGCTGTATGTTGTGGTTCACATTAGCTGGACCAATGAAAAAGCAACAGCAAGTTTGAAACAATTGAAGCAAGGCATACAGTCCACTGTTCTTGTTAGCAGTCTGGATATGACCATTGGATAAATGTATTACCTACTCGTTTATCAATTGTTAATATATGCTGCACTGGAACATCATAAATTGTAAACTCAGTACGTGATTTTAGATTAAGTTTTATTGTGAATTTATATCCAGTAATGACAACAGGTGTATCTGTTGACTGCATTTCTCAGAAAGCTCTGAAAAGCCCGTAAGTGGATGTTTAAATTGAGATTATTTACCGATATTTTAGTCAGCTGATATTATTGGCCAATATTGATACTGTATAGGTATCAGCATATGTGTGATCCTATTCTGGTATATAATGTATTAGAAAATGCTATATAATATATATAACAACGTTCGTTTATGTTTAGGGCTGTCCCCGACTAAAGATTTTAGTCGACTAGTCATCGAATGTTATTTTTGTTTTTCTGCAACTATCTAACGAAAGTGGGTCAACTAAGACTCTTCTCACAGTTTAATTGACTATTAGGGCACAGCCCTAAACATGTTAAAGAATATTTAACTTAAATGTTCTTCAGTAAAGTTATTTGTTTAAGATTGCAGCTATCTGAGTACCCTTTTCATGGTACGTAGAACATAGAAATATTTTCATTCCAGCTTGAACAAAATAATTGCTAAAAACCATTAGAAAAGAGCAAGAAATGATTAAATGAGTACACTAGTGGACTCTTGAGATGCACAATACATCTCTGTTTGATTTCAGTCAAACTGACTATGTGATTTGTTTTAAGCATATTTTCAGCTACTGTTCTGTCTTTAAAAGGAGTCCTGTTTTCTTCAATAGAAAGTCTCTATTTCAGGAAACAAGAGAAAGGAAGATGTTTTCCTACCTACATATGCAGATTAAAATAACTCAGTGTTTTTCAGCCTCAATTCAGCCAGACAAAGAGTGTTAAGCTGTGTTGACATGCAAATACACACTCAGGTGGGTAATGTTTTATTACTAAGTACTCTCATTTCATCTGTCCCTCACTCTCCCCTGTTATGGTAAGGGATTATCATTGTAGAAGGCAGCTGTTATATAACATCACACACACACACACACACACACACACACACACAGACACACAGACACAGTAGGGAAAAACACATAGTCATAATAGAGTTGTTTGGAAGCAAAGGCGAGAGGAGGGAAAGGGAGGAAAGGATCAGAGAAAATTGTAAGCAAAGTCTCTCTGCTAAGCATTAGTTGTTTACACTATTAACAAGGACATGTTGACTTATACTGTATTTTTGAAGTCATTGTCTATATTTAAGAGTTTAAGAAAATCTGCTAATGATACAATATATCAGCATGAAACATAATCATTTGATATCTATCACTGAAAATTGTCCATTAAAAACTGTGGCTCAGAATGTACATGTACGTGAGTGGAACATTTTAAAGTGTAAAAATCAACTTGTCAGCTGAACAAACTATAACACCTTAAATATATCTTTGATATTTCTGCACTGACACTTCTTGTTACTTATCTGACAACACATGAAGTAACGGCCAATATGAGGCTACTGCAACAAGCTATTTTCAATTCAATTATCTCAATTCAGCCCTGACACGTTCTAAAAGAAATATAATTGACCTGATGTCCCACCTCTTTTGGGACCTTGGTCAACTTTCTCCTTTCCTGTTCTTAGATATGCTATGTGCTAGGCTTGTCTATGTTGAAAAGACACCACATTTTGAAGATAGTTAAAAGATAAAAGTGAGATGGGTGACAAACTAGTTTCCATTCTCTCTCATTCCATTCTCTCAAAGGTGTTCAGTTGATTTACATAATTTTCTTTCTTATAAAACCATTCAGTGACCCCTCGTGTTGTGTATGAAAGCATCTGCATTTACCATGTTTTATTCAGGTTTTTACCTTAATGTGTCACTCGTCTGTTCATTCAATTGTTAGCTAGCTAATTAGCTAGTGTTCTCCTAACATTAACTATCACATGTAACTAGCTCGCTAACAATTAATGTAGATTAGCTAGCTAACTACCTAGCTAATGATTGATGTTGATTGGTTAGCTAGCATCTTGCTAACATTAGCTAACATAAAATGTTACTGTATACAGATGGGTGACAAATTAAAGAAAAAACCTGAATAAATGAGTGGAGAAACATGACAAATGCAGATGCTTTCATACAGGACACAAGGGTTCATTGAATGGCTTGATGTAAATGAAAATGATGTGAATCAATTAAACACCATGTTTTGCCTTTAAATATTCCTCTATCTGTATATGTCACTTTTATCTTTAAATCATCTTCAAAATGTGGTTGTCTTTTCAACATCGACAAGCCTAGCACATAGCATATCTAAGGAAATCAGGAAGTTGACTGAGGAGGCTTGCTCAGCTGTTACTGCAGCACAGAGCAGTAGGTTCAGTATGCATATATGTTTATTATCCCATTAAACCTCTCCATGCATCATAGGTGGTAAATGCAACAAAGACACATTAGAGACTGACTACAATGCAGTCACTCAGAGATGATTTCCACCCAATTGTTTAAAACGTGCCAATGCATCTGTGTCATTAAGACACATATGTAGTATCCTCCCAAGTTTAAGTATGTCAGTAAGTGGTCTATGGAAAGAAGTCTGTTGCTCCAGCAATTTTAACATGCTCATACAGAAGACATGTCCTGTGGTAGCATTTATCTGGCCCCTGATCAGCTCAACCATTCAATGAGCTGTGTGGGTGAGACAGCAGCGATGAGTATGGGTGAGAAAGCTGCTACAGTACGAGTAATGACATGAAGTGGTGTTTCCCAGAAGGTCAACATTTATATATATATATATATATATATATATTTAATAAATATATGATCTCCCTGTGTGGCTTCATGAAAACCAGTGATCACTGTCACAACCCCTAACCTGACAGAGCCTTAGGACATGGAGTGTTTGTTTAATATCAGTGGTGGAATTAAGTAAACAGCGGAGGTTTCAGTGTGCTGATGGTTCTCTGTGATGGGACTTCCTGTAAGACTGTATAGTGGTTTCATCAGCATAGTTTTGCACACACTTTTATCCAGCACATCTTGTCATCATCATCTCTTGTGTTACATGTTTCATTCGGCTCTTATATTGAAGTCAGTAACAACACTGACCACAGCATATTGAATTTTCTGTCCCATTCCAGTAGCTGTAGTCTCATTTCTTGTACTAAGCGAGTTTGTGGTGGTATGGTCTGCAACACTGTGTTGTGTCATTGCCCTGAGTCATTCTGTTTCTTGTAGGTTCCGTGCTAAAGCAAGACATTTGCAGGTTACACATGGTTGATCAGCATAATCAATGGCCATTTGGAGGCCATTGCTGTCATTTTCTCTAAACCAGTGGTTCTCAACTGGTCTTACCTCGGGACCCACATTTTCGTCATTAAATCACAACCCACTTTTATAGAATTCAAACCAAGCAAATCTTTTTTTAGTAGACTAATATTCTAATAATAAACTGAATATCACAACTGTGCTAATTCTTATGAACATAAAATTTGCATCATAACTGTTTACAAACGAAATGTTATACACGCAAAACAAGCTATTTTTGCTTAACATACATTAGTGGAACCTTCTCTGTTAAAATAAAAGTCAGACATCACACAGCTAATCCATTTATTTATTCATTTTTTTTATCATAACCTCATAGACCTGTTCAGAAGGAGTCCCAAAAGTAGGTCGCAACCCACAAGTTGACAATGCATGCTCTAGAGTATAGAGTGTTTACTGTAAACTGAACTAAATTGTGCCTGCAGCAGGAAACACATCAGCTGTTTGATGTCTTGCTGGTAACAAAGGACAGAGCTGCTATGTAAAAGTCAATGGTTTCACTGCTAACAGTGAATGCATATTGAAGTTTCAGTCCTGTGGGGTTGATGTTTCATATGCAAAAACTTCCCATAGTCTGACAGGGTGAGTCATCCTGACCAAATATACACTTAGCTAAAACATATTCAGTCTAATACAACAATCCTGCAATAAATCCTGGCTCCTGTCTGTTGTATTTTTTGTAAGAAGGAATAGTCTTTCTGCACAGTACCTTAGTCATCCAATGTTATAAGGAGTTTGGTCTAGACCTGCTCTATTTGAAAAGTGTCCTGAGATAACTTCTGTTATAAATTGGCGCTATACAAATAAAATTGAATTGAAATTGAATTGAATCCAAGAAGAGCAATCTGCCCATTCACACCAGAAAGGTGCACAGTGAAATTCTCATATCCTTGTGATGTAGTGACTGCTTGTCATTTGTTTAACGCTTCTAATATGAGAGCTTCCTTTCTTTAGACTATCTTTGTAGTCTAGTCTATCTCTGTTCCCTCAAGGTCAGCACTGTCAAGGTGGTTTGCTGCTGGACAAAGGCACAAATTTGTGTGTCAAAGTTGACAAAGGTTGTACTGACTTGACATAAACTCTGCGCAAAATTACTTCAATTTCATGTCGGACAAATTCCCCAGACATCTAATAACCAGTAACACCAGTAAAATGTCAGTATCAATGGATGGAAGTGGGAGTGACACAACATTGCTCTGTAGTTAAATTTGTGGCCTTGGTCTGTTGTGAAGCTGTTGAGTTCAGATTTCTTTTCATGGTGTAGTCAGATAGAGTGCTTTCTCAGTTTACCTTTAGCTCACATTTCTGCTAATGACAGCATAAATGGATACTTTCAGACACAGCAAAATTTGGTTCATCAGATTTCGGGGGTCTGAACAGATTTGACAGATTTGTATTTTTATATATTATAGGGAAAGACATCCCATCAGCCATGGGGAAATGAAGAGAAATCAGAGTATGACTGTGGCTGAATTCAGTACACTTATGGACCTTCTTGCCCCAATAGTAACACAAACTAGAAAATTCCTAAAGAAATTTTAAGTGTGCCTGACTCTGGCCTATATATTAATACCATGTCATACTCTCTAGCACGCTAGCTAGCTAGCGCAAGCATTTTAATACCCTGTCATTCTCTTTAGCTAGCTAGCTAGCACTAGCATATTATTACCTTGTCATTCTCTTTAGCTAGCTAGCTTGCTAGCGCTAGCTTATTAATACCTTAAATACTCCTCTCTAGCTAGCTATGTGTGTGTGCATGTATGTGTATGTGAGAGGCAGGCTTTGATTGTCATGGCCATATGTGATGCGATCTGGGAAAACCCATCACATGGTGAAATTTTACCAACTTAAGATTCTGATACCACCTTAAAGCTGCTTTCAAGCTCTTTTCAAATCTGTTTTCCTTCATAGCATGTCTGTAACAAATGTTATTATTATCTGAAGTCAGCTTATTAACATGGTTTTATGAAACGGAATTTTGAGAAAAACAGGTTTAAAGATAGACATTCTAAATAGAACATTTTAACAATCAAATATCACATGTTAAATTTTCATAACTCTATTATGGCACAGACTTATTTTAGTCACTGTATATGTTGGAAAAGATACAAAATTGTTACTTTGGCACCAAGCAAACACACAACACTCATGAATTAGATGAAAATCAAGAATGTATTTATTCATTCAACATTCAATGAATCGAATTTGTTTTACGTAACTTTTTCTCTTCTTTTTTTTAAGTTACTGCACATTATATATGTATTAGACAATGTCAGTATTATTCTGTTATTATGCAGTATATTATCAAATCATGCAGTATAAATATGCAGAAAATATAAAGAATATGCAGTATAAATACAGAAAATATCAGAAATATGCAGTATATATATATGCTGAAAATATAAAAATATGCAGTATATCATGACTTATTGTAAATTCAAATGGAAAAGTTGAGTAACAATATTCAATGTAATTATTGTTCTGCTATTATTCAGAATATCATCAAATCATGCAGTATAAATATCCAGAAAAATATAAAAAATATGCAGTATAACTATGCAGAAAATTTCTGAAATATGCAGTGTATATATATATATATATATATATATACAGAAAATATAAAAATATGCAGTATATCATGACTTATTGTAAATTCAAATGGAAAAGTTGAGTAACAACACTAACTATAGATACAACCCTTGTATTCAAGACTATTATACAATGACTGTCCCCAGAATCACTGAATTAATCCTCATTCATGTTTACAACCTGTGGGGGCAAACCAAGTCCTGCTTGTCTTTTGTCACAAATTCCCTTATCTCATTGTAAAGATACTGTTGCTTTTTAGCATCAAGCCCCTTTGGGAGGAGTTGATCAGGCAAAGCACTTGGGTCAAGTGCATCAAAGTCGACACCATTTCTCCCTAAGTCTTGGGAAACTTCCTCACTATTAAGGAATTTTGTCATTCTTACTATTGTGGAGCCCTGACAGAATAAGAAATGATGAAAGCTTTTAATGGTGGGTAATTTTCTGAAGTATGTACCCAAGAATGTGCTCCAGTCATACATAGATACAAGAACAGTGCCATCCTCTCTACCACAAAGACATGGTACATTGACTCCAGATGGACTTTAGTTTTGAACTACTTGGGCAATGTCATCCAAGCAGTCAACCTTATTCCTCCTAAAATTTCTTTTAAAGAGCCCAAAGCACCAGTCACAGGAAAACTTTGTGTGCCCAGCAAGAAGGAAACTAATTTTGATTGACACATGACGACCTGTCAAGACACGCCACAACAGATACCACATCACAAAAGAGTTCTTGTTTTGTCCCGCACAGTTATCTGCATGAAGGTGCATGTGCATTTCACCCAGTCCATAATTCTCAAGATATGAGTGTAAAAGGCTAATAACACAGTTGCTACCTTTACCAGTCTGTATGGATTCATCCAACAAGAAAGTAACCTGCTTTGGCAAGGCCTCACATGCTACACCAAAAACTCCACACTTACGTGGAGTTTTGAATTACATCGGCCATGGTTGGAGGGGATCATTGGGGTAGTGAATCTGTTGTGCAAAGTCCATGCTATAATGTATCATTCCCTCATAACTAGAAGGACTGTGTGGACCTAACTCTAACCCAGCAGGCAAGTTTGCTTTTGAATCCTGACAAAGTTGCTGATAGTGTGTACATTCTACTCTAGCTTTCTCCAGATGCTCAGTGGCCAGACGATGCAGCTCTTCCTTCTCTGAATCAGCCTTATTGGCAGCCTCACTAATGCGTTTTTGATATTTTTGACATGTCCAACACAGGTCAGTTGCTGGCCGCATTGTGACAACAAATGGCACCACTTCCCGCCAGATACGACGAAACGTAACTACAGAAACCACACGCGGATTCGCTGCAGCAACTGCCACACAGTAATCGGAGTACACCTTCACCTTCGTACAGTTAGTTGGAAGAAGTTTCAAATCACTCCTCCAAAAGCCTGGTACCCTCCCTGGAAGATGCATGCCATGAGTTTCAGCATAGTTTATAATGAAATGTGCAACATACATATTGTCCTCTTTCTTCAGTGCATTAGGAGGCTGACACTTTTTGTTGCCATGCATTCGAGGAGTAACACCATGCTCTTTATAATGCTTAATAAGAGCATCTAGCTTGACCTGGCCAATGGCATGGAGATATTTAAACGTATCCCTGCATATTTTCTCCCCATGGTGAAAGAAATCAGTTCTTTGGGACTTCCGAACTGTCTGTTCTTTTTTATGGGTGCAGGATGTTAGCTGAGAAAGATGCATTCCACACGAGAGTTTAGCTAGAATGGCGATATCTAGCTCTTTCCTTGTCATTTCCAGGAAACAGTAGCGAATCATCTGCAGCTCCTCTTGCATGAAACGTGTTGAACATGGATGACCATTGTTGTATTTGCATGCACATAAAAACTCTTGCACATCATCACCATTATCTTCTTGAAGTGAAACTGGTGGTAGTATCTCTGCTACATCTTCAATAATGGATATGGGATGGTCATCATCTGAAATGAGGAAGAATGAATAACTGTAAGACATATGTATTATATAAAAAGGCTGAACTACATTATTACTAATAATCAACATTGACAATCCATCACACAAGTATTTCACCATTGCAATATGTCTATGCCCATAAGACATAGGCTACTACTATAGTAGTACTACTATTATTACTCAAAATCATCATCATCATCATGATTAGATCATCATCACCATCATCATCATGATTAGATTATGTTGTTTGACAAGGTGCGACCAAAACGTTAACAATATGTTAAGGTGTAGCCTACTACTACAACTTGGCGTGTGTCTGTTTGCAGTGCTGTGACAGAGAGGAGGGGGTGTGTTTGTGCCCAACGTTGCTGCTCAGTCTGTGTGAGCTTCAGCTAGGCAGATACCCTAATAGGGTCACTGATCATGAACTTCACCGAGTCTATTAACCTGACGCTGATGCTACAGTCTGCTTCTCGAACATTAACATTAACGTTAAGTCTCCGTTTTAAACTCACATGTAAGCTGAACTTACATGCATAAACAGCCATAGTTTGTGGCTTTAATTTGAAGTTTTAAGCCTTCGTGTCGCCGTTCAAAAGAAATGTATAACGGGAAAATGGTAATGGATAAAGTTACTCTGAACGAACAAGATATTCCAGGGAACTTTCTAGCCTGTCAGGAATAGCACTAGGCTAACCTAAATCACGGTTAGCATTACACAAGGAGATAAGTTACCTGAGGGGGATGGCATTTTAAAATTAAGTAAATTGTTGTTGTTTTATCGTTTTATTACTGGTGCGGTCCCTGGATGTTTTAATTGTAACGTTATCCTTGTAGGTTTTCATAACAAGACTAGTCTTACACATTGGTCCTTTAAAATAGCAAGTGCACCTTGTATCTTACATTAAGAATAGCATAGCTAGCTTACCTTCATCGGACTCCTCTTCTTCGGTAAATTCATTATAATCCGATCCTTCATCATCTCTTGGATCTCTGGATGTGAAAAAATCCATGATCACGTCGTTCAGGGCATTGGCATCGCCAGGATTTACCAAATTGAGACATGCAGCATCATTTAAGTGAGCAGCTACCTCAGACTCCCTTCTCTTGAGCTCCGCCATCTCTGTAGACGCTCACATCCTCACGTAACGTTAACGCTAGGTTTATCAAAACATATCACATTGTTACAACGTATATCTGGCGGGAAAATGTGCATTGATATGATATGACTTCATTCATGTGGTTTAGGGCTTTGATTGGTGAACCGTCTTTGTAGTGTTTATAGCCTAGGCAAAGCACGTTGTGGGAGATTTTTATGCACCTCCGCCGTTCGCGGTTTCTAATGTAGGATCATCTTTCAGACAGCTTGGCCAATATAAATTAGTTTTTAATGTATAAAACTAGCGAATTTCACTTAGATATTTTCAGGAATTATAGACAAGATGTTATATAATAATAATTTAATGAAAACCCAATTTTGCCAAATAAATGACAATCGACCTATTTTTACTATTTCCTCGAAACGTGCCAGCGCGACATCCGACGGGTTTTCCAAGATCGCATCACATATATGTCTATGGTCATGGCAACCAGGGGAGGCAACAGCAGCTGCGCGCTTTTTCTCTGTCTCTCACTCCTAACCCTAACCCAGAGAGACAGAAAATCTCAAAATGAACCCCCTCCAACCATTAGCCAGGATTGATTGTGGGAGAAATGGTGCAACAAGCTCCTTTCAAAATTTCTCCTCTACAATTAACATGGGATTAGATGGGGCTGTGAGAGGGTGTTGCTGGCGCATCAGTGCGTTTCCCACCAAAACTATTTGTCTGACAGCTTCAGCAGTGTTATCACTGCGACCCCAACGGATTTACCTACGTTTCTATTTATAAATTATTTCTGTACAGTGACATTTGTGGCCTTGAGAGCAGTTTACAAATTTATTTTTCTCTCTCTCTACACTCTAGTGATAATGTCACGCACTCTAGTTGCCAGCATTCTACCAATACACACCCATTCATCTTTTTGGCCTGGTTTTTGGCGATTTATCGGCATACTGTTTGGTTAAACGCTTAGAAAAGTCATAGCACTAATGTCCCGGCCGAGCCGCATGTTTTGATTCCCTTTTGTGTATGTGCGACCAAAACTGTGGGAGGAGTAGTCGACCGAAAAACGACATTGGAGAGTAATGTCTGTTCACAGTCAAGCTTGTGAGCTGCATGCTTTGGTTGCTAGGCGACCAGGTCTAGAAATCGGCAGTTATTATCAGTTGGGCATTCTACTAGTAGACACCGATTCATTTTTTGGCCTGGTTTTTGGCGATTTATCGGCAAACTGTTTGGGGAAATGCTTAGAAAAGTCATAGCACTATTGTCCCCACCGAGCCACACGTCTTGGTACCCTTTTTGTGTATGTGCGACCGAAACTGCCGGAGGAGTAGTAGACCGAAAAATGTATGGAAGAATAATAAGTATGAGCAATAATAGTTGTGTGCTCTCCAAGCACACTAACTAAGGCCCAAGAGCTAAATCAGGAACTAAATGTTCGTTAAGTGCATTTGCACTGCTTATCAAAAACCAAAAAGATTAGACAGATTGATATGTTTAATCTTTACTGATGAGACACAACACAGATAAAAAAAAAATTGTAAATTACTGTTGTGAAACTATGTTGTCTTTGTTGGGAAAAAAGGACACCATACTTGCCAACCTTGAGAACTCAGAAATAGGAAATATTTTGAAACCAAAGCAGGGGGTCTGGGAGTCCTCCCCCCCAAAAAATGTAGTTTGTTTCTTTCATTCTAGTGCATTGTGAATGACAAAAACAAAATAATACGTACACTGCAACAGCAACATTTTTATGTTAAATACTTTTAATTCTCAGTAAAAAATACAGAACGATTCTGTGAACTTGTGTGATTGTGAATATTTCGCCCCTGTGTATCCTACTGCTCTCTTCCACTTCACGTGCATGCCAGGAAATGTGTAAAAAAACCAAAACAAAATCTGTGTAGGGGGTAGTATAGGAGTGTCCCGATAAAAAAGGGGAGGGTTGGTGAGTTGCAGAGGCGAAAAGCAAGATTAAAAGCACCAAAAGGGCAAGAAGTCCAATGTAATGATGATCTTCTGATTATTATTTTCATCTGTCACTTTGAGCTCTTTTTAATTTATCTTGATTCCCCATCTCTTTATTTTACTCATTCTTCATCCTGTTGGGAGATTACTCTTCGTGCTCCAAACTGAGTTTTAGCTGGTTTTGATATTTATCGATAATGGCCTGCATGCGCTAGGTACATGTAACATGTAAATATCAACACTAGTGCTTTCTGGTGCCCCTTTTTTAGTTTGGATAGCCAAACCTACAAGGAAATGGCATCATAATTGACCCTAAGTTCCCCCCCCTTTTTGCTCTGTACTCCAATAAAAGTTGAACAAGCCTCGGTCAGAACCTTGGTCAACTTTGTCCTTTCCTGTACTAAGATATGCTATGTGCTAGCCTTGTCCATTTTGAAAAGACAACCACATTTTGAAGATAATTTAAAGAATGTAGTCACATCTTAATTTAGCTGGCTAATGTTAGAAAAATGCAGACGACAACAACGAGAGGGGACAATGACCAGTGATTATAGTAATAATAGTAACTGTAGTACTAATAATAGTAATAATATCAGTAATATTAGCAATGGGAGTCAAGCAGGACCATGGCAGAAGGCTCCACCAGGATCCATGAGAACCTGCGAGACGAGAAAGCACAAGAACTCCAGGGAAGTTGGAGTGTTAGTAACAGTGAAGTTAGTAACATGCATTAATGGGACATGAATGTGTGCAGAAAGAGAGGGAGAGGATGAGAGGAGCTCAGTGCATCATGGGAAATCCGCTGATAGTCTGGGCCTATAGCAGCATAACTAAGGGATGGTTCAGGATTCACCTGAGCCAGCCCTAACTATAAGCTTTATCAAAGAGGAATGTCTTAAGCCTACTCTTGAATGCGGAGAGGGTGTCTGCCTACCGAACTAAAACTGGAAGCTGGTTCCACAGGAGAGGAGCTTGGTAACTGAAGGCTCTGGCTCCTGTTCTACTTTTAGAGACTATAGGAATCACCAGTAGCCCTGCATTCAGAGAAAGCAGTGTTGTAGTGGGGTAATAAGGTAACTAATCTACATCAGTTGTCACCTAGCTAGTTATAGCTGACACATTCAGTAGCCAAGAAGCGACATTAGCATTCATTTGGGGTGGTGTTTGTGTCCACAGTAAATGTGCCATAAAACCAAAAATGAGCTAAATGAGGCTAAAGCTACAGAGTTGATGATAATTCTTCATAGGTCTGTCAGTACAAAGGACTTGTCTCTATTTTGTTCCCCTGTTGTTTGAATATGCAGGTGGTTTATCACTTGACTGAATCACAGAAAAGGAACCAGAACATGAATAAAGATGCTGAAGAGGCTGTGTTCTAATGTTCAGGTATCTTGGTTTTTAATGAGTTGCCACTGTGTAAACTTGGGTGTTACTTTTAAGATAGCGCTTCAATTTCTGTGTTTATACTCGACAGAATACACAATAATGCACCACTCATCAGCCATGACTACATGAGTGTCACTAAGAACAAGTGAATGAATCTAGCATACAGGGAACGTTAAAGGAAAGGGGTTACTGATCACTCGAGTGACTTTGAACAAAGCAGCACTGCATCAGGGATCCATTGATTGATTTAAATAGCTGGTTATATAATTAAACAAAGACAAACTGACTAAGTGTTAGTCTTAGTTTGTTTTTGTGGAAACAGTTCTCTCAGCTGATCATAGGGAACAAAATAGATTTATTAACAGAAAAGCCTTTCTGCCCCTTCAGCATTCTAAAGGACGATTGGAGAGAAGGAGAGAAGCTGGACTAGTGGGTGACCAGCAGAGGCTGGACTATCATCTTATGCTGGCTTTTGGTGGTGGGAACTCAGTTATCATGGATACCATCTGTCCTTAAACCTTTAATTTGTTGTCAAAGAATGCCACATATAATTTTTTGTATCTTTCATATTGTATTGCACTCCAAGATATGATGGATTTCTTCTTCCAACGTCATTTCCGCCGTCTCCAAAAAAGAAAGAAGCATCCCACTGCAGTGCGTCCTGGTCCTGCTGTTCAGACCAGTAAAGCTAGGAGACGCTCTAGTGCTGGTTTGCCCTCTGTAGCATTAGTACAGTCCAGGCGCTCCTCCGTTGGTTTACCTCCAGTTTGTACTGACCAGCGCAGACGCCCGAGTGTTGGCTTACTGGTGGCCAGTGGACAGAAGCGACAGTCCATTATAGAGCTAGGATTAACAAACACAAGTGAAGTAGTTGGAGAATCAGGAAGAGGAGCTGAGAAAGCAGATGTAGCCATCAAGAGAGGAAGAAGAGGATTTCAGTATAAACCTCACCATGCTCGTGGCGCCTCACCCTGCGTACATCGTGGGCTGGCGGTGCGATATCGACGTCCTTCAAAAGTTAAATCAATTGAACCTCATTTACTTGGATCCTCTATGTTACTTGCGAGTTTAGTCCAGATGGGCAGAGGAGTTAAAGAGAATGAAGGGGAAGAGGAGGAACAAGATGACTCCCTCTGTTCCTGTTCTGAGTCAGATGGAGAGGAAGCGAGTGACGAAGAAGTAGAGAACAGAACTAGAGGAATAAAAGATGTAAGCTTCAGGCCCACAGCTCAGATGCACTCAACCCAGGCAGTCATTATAAAAAACATTTCACCCCGCCCCTTGCTCCGCCCCCCACGCTGTCTGAGACGAAACTCCTCCCACCTCCTTCCAGCAGACTCTGTGTTTCGGAGCAGTGAAACAGGTTATGGAGTTTATGGTCGATATAATCGAAGAAGGTCAAGTCAAGTTCACTGGACTTTAAATAAGTCGATCCAGACTTCCACAACCAGCCCCAGTCTGGGTCAGCTGGCCTCAGCAGGTCTGAGCTCCGAGCTTGGGGCTGTGGAAACAGATGTGGCCTCCTCTGGGTCTACACTCCATAAAAGTTGTTCTTCACCGCTGGGGGGACCAGAGGGAACCATATACTATGATCCTTACCTGGATACATGGGAGAACTTCCTATCGTATGTAACACACACTCACACACACTCGCAGGATAACATAGTGTATTTGTATTTGTACTGGTCCTTTTTTTGTAGGCAAGACTTAATTCTATGTTTGAACTAATACTAAAAACGGCTGCCAAATAGATTGTTTCTGCATAATTTGAGTGTGAATGTTCTTGCAACACATACAGAGATTTTCGTGATATCTAGCTAGATGTACTCACAGTCCATCCATGTGAGAAAGCTTTTTTGTTTAACAGTGTCTGTCCTTACCTTAAGTCGGCACAGGATTTTCATCAGCCACTCCTTTTTACCCATTGGTCCGTAAAGCTGCTCAAAAGTTTCATACTTAGGTGACAGGATGACAGTGAAAACTCATTCTCAAACTCAACTTAGTTTTGTGTTCATATCAGTAGTCCCTTGAGGATGATTTTGTATCACAAAGTATCTGTCAACCCAGATTTCTGTTTGTTGGCTATTTTCATATACCACATTATGCCTTTGCCTTGGTGTCGCCTTCAGGCAAAAATGTTGCTGTAGCAAGATATCTCATAATCTAGGAGGCAGATGTGTAGCCGTGAAGCTTCCTTTGTACATTTAAGCTCCAAGGTGATGAATCTTGGATCTTACTAGTGCTGTCAAAACTGGCCAAGAATGCCATTTGATTGTTATTGCTGCACTATCGCTGCACTCAACCTCCTTTATTTGGCATCTATGGGTGTCTATATGGGTCCGTGTATCTTTTGGTCATTAGATTTTCCTTTCAGAAACGGGCATTAAAAAACAGAAAACGAGTAGTTATTTGATTTTCGTTTTAAAATACAAAAATTTAAATTGAAATACAAGGCGTTTTTCTTTTTCATGGTCAGAAAGGGATGAGCGAAATTAAAAAAATGATTCGATTTTCATTTTCTATTTCATATAACAAAAAATAAAATTGCTAGAAAACAGAAATGAAAAAAATCCCTGTTTATTCATATTCTGAGACCGGATGCTGTCATTTACAGGACGGTGCTGTGTAGAAGAAACAGTAGGCTAGGGTTAGGGTTCAAGCCAGCCGTTGTTTTTTACAGTAGCTCAAATATGCTCAAATATGCTCAAATATGCCACTTGGAGGTACAAATATGGATGACTTTTATTGTCTAATTTCTCCACATTGGTACAGTAAAAATGCTTGATATTAAGCATGCTTGTAGTCTTAGATGTGTAGAAGTAAGATATACCATCCATGGCCAGGAATTATTGAGTAATATGTTTTTACAGTAGCTCAAATATATGAAAATACCATTTGGAGGTACAAATATGGACTTTTATTGTTGAATTTCTCCAAATTGGTACAGTAAAAATACTTGATATTAAGTATGTTTGTAGTCTCATATGTGTAAAAGTCAAATATACCATCAGTAGCCAGGAAACACTGAGCAGTATGTTTTTACAGTACCTCAAATATGGTCAAATATGCAATCTCTGGAGGCATAAATATGAGACTTTTATTTTGGCATTTCTCCACACTGGTGCAGTAAAGATACTTGATATAAAGTATTTTTTTATTCACCAGGGGCGCATGAAACACTTTAATGTAACATATTTTAATATAGCTTACGGCTCTAAATACCTTTATTTTGAAAACCGGAAGTAAATACGCTGTTTCTCCACATTTACCATAATGCTGAGAATACTTGTACACTCTAAATTTAAGTGCGGCTGATTTGACCACGGAGATCAAACTCACGGCTGGATTGACCGCAGTCTACTAGCCTACTGTTTCTTCTACACAGCACGGTCCTGTAAATGACAACATCCGGTCTCAGAATATGAAAAAACAGGCCTTTTTTCCGTTTCTGTTTTCTAGTGATTTTATTTTTTGTTATATGAAATAGAAAATTAAAATCGAATAATTTTTTACATTTCGCTCATCCCTTTCTGACCATGAAAAAGAAAAACGCCTAGTATTTCAATTTTAATCTTTGTATTTTAAAACGAAAATCAAATAACCACTTGTTTTCTGTTTTTTAATACCCGTTTCTGAAAGGAAAATCGAATGACCAAAAGATACACAGACCTATATGGGACAGGCATTTAATTCCTTCTGCACAAATTTCTTGCTCAGCAAAGATGGCAAATACTATTAAATTATTTAATAGATTATATAATATTAATTATTTGATAAAATAAAGAATATGAATATTACTTACTATGAAAAATTCAGTTATGATCCATTTATTTGATCATTTGATACTTTGATACAGTTGACTTGTGTAGAGTCTAACTGATGTCATGATGTGTAGCATGTCCAAATTGACAAAAGTTTAAACAATTATTATTTAGGTGATCTAAGCAGCTTTCAACTGAAGTTTCATGGTAACTATGCAGTCTATCAAAAGACATGACCTTCTATAACCCTGACGTGCTACAGTCAGCATATCATTTCCAGTCACCAGTGGTGCTGTGTTGCTGGTAGTATATTTTTACTGCTCTAGATCGAATTATTCATTACAGTGGCTAATTACCCAAGCTATACATTTAAACTTTGGCATTAGTTTTGCTCAAGTACACATAGTTTTCTCCTTTTAGCAACTTTGTCGCTAATCTCTAGTGAGTTCAGTACTTTAGCCTAGCAGTTAGCGATGGCTTCTCTACTTCCCTCTCTCTGCTCTCAGTTGCTCAGTGTGTCAAACTTTTAGCTTTTCATGCTATACATGGAAGCTAAATCGTTAGATGCTGTAGTTATCCAGCCCACATTTGCCAATGTAGCTCCTGTTATACAGTGGATATAAAAAGTCTACACACCCCTGTTAAAATGCCAGGTTTTTGTGATGTAAAAAAAAAGAGACAAAGATAAATCATGTCCAAACTTTTTCCACCTTTAATGTGACCTATAATGTGAACAATTAAATTGAAAAACAAACATCATTTTTCATCACAAAAACCTGGCATTTTAACAGGGGTGTGTAGACTTCTTATATCCACTGTAATCCCGCTATTTAATTATTTCCAAACAGCCTTTTTAGATTGCTAAAACAGTAAACTCTCTCTGCGGCTGAGTTGGGCTGTGAACTCTCTGCCATCTTTACCACATAGTTGTAGTTGAATTATTTGCTTGTTTCAGCTAGACTAACATTTCAATTTCAGTCAGAGAAAGTGGTGTCGCGTCATACAGTGCAATCAGCACTGATGCTTTTTTGCCCCTACAATGGAATGTTAATTTTCACAGTCAAATGTTGTTGTTTTTTGCAATTGGATTATATAATTGACTTTATAATGCTCATTGACAGTCCTAGATCTTAATGACCTTTAGCTAATGGGTGTTGTAACAGATGACCAGGAGTGCTGCAGGATTTGTACTTTTCCATTCCTCATATTAATTCATGTCAAAAAGTGATAAACATCAACATAATTCATATTAAAAATCCTTTAAAATATAGAGTTTTGCTGCTAGCATTTGTGTATTGTCAGGGCAATGTCACAATAATGTTCACAATAAAAAGATGTTAAACAAATGCTCAGCCCTCTCAGCCCAGTGAAAGCTACTGGAGTAGTTGCTATTTGTTGATTAGGGTTACTAACTTTCCCACACCAAAAGCTATACTTTATTTTCTGTCTACTGTATAGAATATGACTTTATTGCAGCACTGTAGCTTCTGTTTAATGATCTCATACAGTGGTATTTGTTTTACTTGTGACTAACTGCCACAAGTAACTAAAATCCTTTCCAAACACAATATTGACATACAACTTAACTTCATTTTTCATCCTTTTATTCTAAAGGCCCAAAACTTATTATATTTTGGTGGTCTGGATTTAGGAGGAACGCAACCACTTTAACATGTGTGGATGTACTGATAGATATCCATATTCATAACTATTCCATCTGAGGTCCCATCCTCAAAAAAATCTGATACAAACATATACAGATCATGCTGACATAAGTTTTCCAACTTAATATGTGATATTCCACAAGGCATGAGAAGAGAAACCTGCAGTTTATTTATACAATGTACTTTCTTTTTAATACACATCCCTTAGCAGGAAAGTGAGATATAAGTGCGACACAGCCCAAAATATAAATTTTAATGTTTAATTTTTCATTCATTTCATTTGAATTGTTGTCAACTGTTGACTTTAGAAAACGTCCTTTAAAAGACATGAATGAGCTTAACAAAAGGAGACGGCCATTCACTTTTTGTTATATTTTGTTATGCTGATATGTTAGTGGAAGTAATGTTATGTTTTCAAATAGTTGCAGTTTAATTTCAGTCAGAAACACTCAAATCTATATTATTAACTGTATTAAAATTTTCTTGCGTCTTTGAATTTTATTGTGAAGGAGAAAATAGGAGCATTCACTATTTTTTGTTTTTTTGTGTTTCCAGGAAAGCAATTGCCAAGTCTGGCCTGCACCATCTGCCATGTCAGCCCAGTACATCATCTCTGACCGACCCAGAAGCAAACATCCGCAGTACTGTGGACTGGACTGTGAGTTTGGGTATCACTATGACACAACAGGGGTCTGAAACAACACACACACATGTTACTGTTACTAATACCACACAAGAAAACACACTTCCTGTGTGTTATTGCTATCATACCACAAGATTTGTTCCTCACATTTCTGTTGAGCTGTTGAGAGTACTGTGTCTCATAAAAGGGTTAGTGAGAAAGTTGATTTTAAAACAAAGATAAAAAATAATAATAGGAGTAAAGTTGGCTCTGACTGGCACAGCCTTGTACCAAGAATTTACTGTCAGTGGTTTTCACAATGATTTTACATCTTATTTATTATTTAATTTTCCTGTGACACGGAAAAACAAACACAAAACAGGGTGATTTTCTTCTGTTTCTGTCCTTCTCTGAGCCTCTTCTATGTCTCTGTGTGTCTGTCTCTGTAGGAGTCAGCTCTATATGGAGATCATATCTGGTTTGAGACCAACGTGTCTGGTGACTACTGTTATGTGGGAGAACAACACTGTATTGCCAGAGCACTGGTTAGTATTTCACTCATAATCATCTCCTTCTTTGTGTTCTTAACACTATTTTCGAGCCAATATATTGATTAGCCAATATTGGCCCATCTTAGTCATATCGGTGTTGTATCAGTATCAATATGCCGTCATATGAATATATGGTATATAATGCAAAATGAAATTAAAATTATAAATTGTGCTTTTGTACAGTAATCAGTAATAGCCAGTGATGGCTAGTGGTGATTTTGGGTGGGTGAGCTAACAAATGCATTACACTCAACAATACCTTACACAGCAGTAACTGCAGCAACAGAAGCATCACATCAAGTCACAGCAACAACAAGTGCTCCACGGCAAAACTGGGGAGACATACCCAAAAGAATGGCCTGATGCAGAGATGAAATCTCTCTGTATCTGTTTTCTCTCTCTCTCTCTGTCTCTCTCTCTCTCTCTCCTCTGTCATCAGCACATGCCAATTGCGCTACAACAACATTATAAAAAGTAACCAGCAACAATTTGCAACACCATGTTCCAAAAATAAAACTACAACAAATCTACTAAACCAAAGCAAAAATGGCCGGTACTGTAGAAGAGAGAGTTGTTTCAGAGCTTGGGCATACCTTATTTAAAAAGTAGCTCACATTGATGGCCTTTCTGTGATGCAAACAGGTTAATCACCATGTCATTAAAGTCCGGTGATTTTTGGATGAAGTCCCGCTCAATAGACAGCATAGCCAGTGTGTTTAGCCTGTCCTGTCCCATTGTACTCCGAAGAAAGGATTTGATCCTCTTCAGTGTACTGAAATACCTCTCTGACTCTGCAGATGTCAAGGGGGTTGTGATGGCGATTTGTGTTACTTTCAGTGTCACTGCGGACGTTAGGCCCGCAAAATCCACAATGCTGTACATCACCATCAGCTCATCTTTCAGTTTCTCCCTGCAGATCATTGGGTAATGTTCACATGCAATGTCCAGCTGCTTCTGGGGGAAAGTGTTCTTAAACAGCGGAAAGAGTTCAGGGTCAATCAGTTCGAAAGACACCAAGTGCCTGGCTTTCTCAAAGCGAGCCTTTGACTGCTCAATCATTATGTCACAGCACTGTGCGGCTATTGACACATTATCAGACCGCTGCATTCTGCGTGGCGTTGCAGCGGCTGCAGCTGTGTCCGCATCTGGATGTGGCTGATTGTCAACTGTGGTCAGCTTGTCCTTCAGGTCGGATATGGAGGACGAAATTCTCCAGGGCCTGTCTTGTTTTGACAGAGAATCTGTGGTATTAGATGTGTACTTTGCAACCTGTGTGTTTGACAGGTGATCGGCTAATTGACTGTCTAAGTAAGAGAACTGGATGACGAGGTCCAGAAAAACGCCCCGCTGGAGTGAAGTGGGAGATTCGTCAAAATTGAATACAGTCCACAATCCGTGATAGTGAATGCCTGTTTTTCTTTACCAGCTTGTTGTGTCTCTGTACAGCGATGCGGTGACTCTCATTAATCTGACAGGCGATGTTCACTTTACCCAGCAATGACAGCTTTATGCTATTTCCAATGTGACTCGTGCTGCATTCATGTTTCCTAATTTTGACGGATAAATGTTTCAAATTCACAATTTTTTGTTGGGTCCAAGCCGTGTCTCCTCCAAAAAGCAAACATGGGAAACAGAAAAGTGAATTCCTAGCTACACTTGCCATTAGCCAGTCCTTTCACTGAAACCACATAACACAAAAGTTACAATTTTGTCGTTTGTCCTTTTGTGTTATTTGTACATCGTTTGGATGATGTGTTCCCAATCTCTTTACTACGCTACTGTGCTTGGGCTGTAACAAATAAAGCCCATTCACAGGAATATCGTGGGTTTTTTTTCTGTCACTGTTTGGTGCTGTTCCTGCTCAAGGTTCCACCAAAATTTAAAACAATATGTTCTAAGGTTTTTAATAATAGTTTTTCATCTTTACTGTAAAGATAGCAAGGGATAGCCCTGTTAGCCCATATATACCAGCCGTCCCTGGTAATAGCCATAGATGTATGTAGTACACACTCTGCTCTAGCACCGTCATAAGTGATAAAGTGGTTAATTGGAGTGAAAAATAACAATTACTTTTTTTGTCATTGTTGGGCCAAATACAGGTGTATAGGTGACATTTGGCACAAGACATAGAGGAATATGTATATGTGATAAAAACACTTAAACATTGACTTCATGAGGACTTTAAAATGATTTAGCATGCTAATGTCTCCCCAGAGCTAAGATTGGATTGTTTCACTGATGTAGTATTCCCCACAGCTGTCACATGTGATGTGATGATGTCATTCAACCAGTCCTCTTCCCTGGGGTCAGGTGGGACTTGTTGTTTAATTTTGTCCTTATCGCATTTACATAAGCATGGACCTGTCATGGACCAGCCAGCAATTCTTGGGCTGCATCTGTACATTTACTAAAAAATAACACCTTATACACAGTCATGCTGTGGTTGTTCACCTCCAGCATCAAGACAGTCGGTGTCATCAAACACAATCATGTCATGTTATATTTTTATTCATGTCAGCGCATATCAAGGCCAGTCAAATGTATGGCCAGCCTGTCACATTACAAAAAAATTATCTTATGACCTATCGTTTCTGTTTCTAAGAGCATTTTACTTTTTGCAGGACAGGACTGACCCCCAGTGTTCAGAGATGGCATTACTGCCTTATATTTTGTTTATTCATAAATCACTCCTAGTTTATTATAGATTATAAAACAAATTACTAAATTACTGTTGGTCAGAATACAAGTTGTTTTACTTTTGTCCCTTGTTCCAGTGATTTTATGTTCGTGGTTGTTTTTCCACATTTCAAAACTGATCAAGCTCTCCCTCTTTCTTTTTCTAGCAAAAATCTGTCAGTCGAAGGAAGTGTGCTGCCTGTAAAATAGTCGCCCACACCATCTGTATCGAACAACTGGAAAAGGTAATTTCTCATGTATTTGACATACTTTTACCAAGCGGAGTAAAGAAGAGTATCCCAATGAGTTACCCTTTTAAATCTACCTTATGGAGACAAGAAACATAAAGACACAGGTGTAAAAAAAAAATTCAGTCATCACAGACAGATACAGCTGCGGGGGAGAAGATTAAATAAGGATATTTTATGAGGGACAAAATGGGATGGAGGCAAGAATAAAGAAGGATTAAACTTTCAGTCCTCATGAGTTTAAGATCAGGGAGAAGTGAAAAGAAGGATTACTTCCATCGTCCAGTTAGGATGGAAATCAAAAAATGGATTAAAGGATGGTTGCTTTTCAGCAGTTAACTGATAATTAATTTATTCTTTTTTTTAATTCATTTTCATTTGTGAAGCAGAGGACAGCACATTTGAACTGTCCCTCCTGTCTAACCTGCAGTTCCCCAGTTCTAGAGCCATTCTGCTGGATGCCACCCTGCCCCTCAATGACCCCAACTTTAGAGTGAGATATGCAAAGCATCTTCTTTCCCTCCTCTCTCCTTGTCTGTGACCTTCAATCTGACAGAAACACAGAGGTGGTGTCTGGACCTTGCTTCAATCAGTTAATCAAGAAGCCAGTGTTTCCCTTAGGATGACAGTGTATTTGGACCAAAGAATAATAAAGAATCTTTGTAGGTGGGGACAAATGTATGGGGGTCTGCTGCCCAAAAAGAAACCCACTGCAGTGTCTGGGAAACACGAAGTACATTTATTCTATAAAGGCAAGCAAGTTTGTGGATAATCCACTTTTAATGGTCCAGTGTGTAACATTTAGAATGATCTTCTTGCATATAATATTCATAGGTGTGTTTTCATTAGTGTATAACCACCTGAAAATAAGAGTATTGTATTTCGTTACCATAGAATGTTTTTATCCACAGAGGAAGCGGGTCCTTTTCTGTGGAGGCTGCCATGTTAAACCTACAGTATCCCAGAACAGACAAACCAAACACTGAGTTTCGTGGCCATTGTAGTTTCTCCTACTCCTACTGTAATCTGTAACTATACTACCAGATGTCACTAAATCCTACACACTGGACCTTTTAATTTGAGTAAATTGAAAAGTAATCTAATCCATTTCAGACACACATCATCTGAAAAACTCCTCTTTTGTTCCTGTAACATCAAAAAAGGGTAATTTTCTTCTCCTTAAATCACAGGGAATCTTCTGTCTCTTCATATCATTTTTTTTGTTGTTCAAAGTGGTATGATAAATCTGACAGGTTTGAAGGGGTTTGTGCTGTTAATTTCAAAGGGTAAGTAGATCACAGGGAGGGTGATACCAGGCTACTTTCATTGGATGTGGAGACAACAGCAAAGAGGAATCAGGATTGGTCACAAAGACAAAGCAAACATTGCTGACTGAAAATGTATATGGCTGTGTATGGCTGACAAAAACAACACAAGGTCTATTTACTAGCCACTTTCAACCACATCCCACTCTCTCTATCAGCTGATAGACTTTACTGTTGATGTGGAGTCATAAATGGGGGAGGCTGTTAACTCCTGGCTGTGTCTGAAATCTCTCCCTCATTCATTAACTACTTCCTATTGAATTATGAGTCATGAATTATCAACAGTTAGTGTCATCACTGAAAGCAACTGACTGCAGTTACACAATGCATTGCATAAATAAACTTCCAATAAAGGTTAAACACAATGGAGTCTGCAAAAACAGGTGAGCAGGTCTCGGTCGGAACCTTGGTCAACATTATCTCTTCCTGTTCTTGATATGCTAGTGCTAGGCTTGTCAAAATGTTTTGAAACTGGTTCAAAGATATATACAGCATATATCATATATCTTAAGTTAGCTAGCTAATGTTAGCAAAATGCTTGCTAACTAACTACCTAAATTACTGTGACTGTTAGTTTTCTTACGTGCTTTTATCCTTTAACCATCTTTGAACCATCTTTGTGAAGCAAAGTCAACATGGAAGTTTCTTTAACTTGCAGTCTTTCAATTGGCCACCAGGGGGCAGTTCCATGGGCTGTCAAAAAGAAGTCAGATTGTATTGAGCCTATGACAAAATTACCCTACAGTTTTCTAACATGCTTATGGTCTCAATCACTAATTTGAAGTCTTCTTCCATACAGCATGATGTTTATTTTGTAAATTATGGTCACATTTAGAGTAAAATAGACAATAAAGCAGGATATGTTTCACAAAACTCAGTCAAACTATGCATTGCTGATCAAGTATGAATCAAGATTCTGTTACTCCCGTGTCCGGATAGCTTACCTGGTGGAGCTGGCGCCCCATGTACCAAGACATTGTCCTTGTTGCAGTGGCTCAATGTTCGAATCAGAACTGTGGACCTTTGCAAGGCAATAAAAGACCAAAAATATATATTTTGGGGCTTTTATAGATTCTGTTACTGCATTGCCTATTTCTTGCCGAAAATGTTTTAAGAAACATTACTGTTCTGTTTATCTTTAATACGAGAAAGTGTGTATGAGGCCATGCAAGTGCCATTGCTTCTGGTGGTATCCTTCCTCAGGTCAAGGTGGCCCTGTTTTTTCTTTTCTGTGCACACTTCAAAATGGGGAATTGTGGAGCCTACTCTCGCTGCTACGAAGTCTGAACCTCTTTGGCCGAACTGCTTTTTTCTCTTAAATATGTACTAACTGCCAACCTGATCATTTAAAATCCTTCCAATCATGGCTCTACAGGTGTGTCCATGTTTTAATAGCTTTCTGTCGTTGAGCTTTTCTTATAACCTCTTACAGTAACCAGTGTGATTTCTGCAGCAAGTTAGAAGCCCAGTTATCATCTATGTATTTACACCTCTCTACTCTTGCTCTGTTCTTCTCCAGATTAATTTCAGGTGTAAACCGTCTTTCAGAGAAGCAGGCTCTAGGAACATTCGAGAGGTGAGTTCTGGAAATTTCTTTCTACAGATGTACATTGCTGCTGCTCTAGCTCGACTTCTGATATATCAGAAATATTGCAAGAGCTACAGCAATCCTCCCCTTGTTTTGACTGTGACTAATGTATGAGTGATGTTCTTCATACTAAAAACAACAGTCAATGATCCAACGTTCTAAAAAGTTGGCTAATTTAGGATGATCCTATTGGTTTCTCTGACGATTTATGTTGTTTGTGTGTGTTCAGCCCATTGTTGTGCGTCATCACTGGGTGCATCGGAGACGGCAAGAAGGCAAATGCAAACAATGTGGGAAGGTGGGTCCTAATTCTGGTAGTATTTTGCTATTGAGCAACAATTTATCAAGAATCATTTGAATGTTTGCATGTCATACAGTTTTTTTAACATTAGTAGGCTACACTAAAAACAAGTGTTATTGCTTGAGTACGCCTTTAAATACATATAAATTAAACTGGTAGTTTAATAGTAAAGCACAATAGAACCTTTGTTCCTGTTTTTTTGTGCAGGGCTTTCAGCAGAAGTTTGCTTTCCACAGTAAAGAGATTGTGGCCATCAGCTGCTCCTGGTGCAAACAGGCTGTGAGTATGTTTGGAGAAAGGACTAAGTTATACACTGGGACAAGACAATCATTTCACTTGACTTAAGGGATAAGTGTTTATGCATTTTGCAACTATTTCACCCTCCCTCTAACAATTTCTATTTTCCGGTGAGTATACATTAATGAAAACACACCTATGAATATTATATTCCATTTCTGCCAATAGTTCCTCCTAAATGTTAAACACTGGACCTTTAAGCTGAACTACCACAAAAAATCTTTTTATCTACAGTTCCCAATGAATAAATGTATTCTAATGGTGTTTTCACTCTTTAGTACCACAACAAGGTGTCTTGCTTCATGCTGCAGCAAATTGAGGAGGCTTGTCCAATAGGAGCTCACGCTGCCCTTATAGTTCCACCCACATGGATCATTCGGGTCCGACGCCATCAGGTAACACTGCTTTCAGTTGTTCTTAACCTGGTTTGTATTTATGGGAATCAGACATAGTATATTCTACAGTGCTCTTTTCACTCTTGACATGACAGTAACATGACGGGACATCACTGTGCTTATATATGAAGGACCAGTATGTGGAATTTAGTGGCATCCAGCATCAAAGTTATCAAAACACTTTTTCCCTCCCCCTCTGAAAACAATCTGCATCACATAATCCTCTCTGCTCATGAAATCAATCTGCAGCTGCTGTTTGTTTTGTGTCTTTAACAGTCATCTTTGAAGTCAAGTAAGAAAAAGAAGAGAACATCGTTCAAGAGGAAAAGCAGCAAGAAAGGAGCAGAGGTCAGTCCTGCACTATATTGTGACCCTCTAGAGCAGAAGTGTCAAACTTACGGCGGGATGACTTTGCTTAGTGTGAAAATTACAGAGAAGACAGAGTATTGAACATAGCAAAATGGTTTATTGAACTTTATTCACTGACAATGTAACTCACACTGTACGTTTACTGCTAGACCTGATAACTTATGGCTAACCTGTGTCTCTCTCTGCTCTGTTGGCGTTCACCGTCGCTTGCTCTACCACACACACACACACACACACACACACATAAAAACACACACACACAACACACACACATATATTACACTTGCACATCACGCACTGCTCTATTCCTTGAAGGAGCTACGCTACTCTTATAACACTCATTACTCAAAATGTCTTTGTCAAAAAGGAGAAGGTGGACACAGTGTAGAGTTTTCCCAGAAAAATGGACCAACTTCCATTTATTCACGGAGGTGATGGGAAACCTGTGTGCTTGGTGTGTTCGCAGCAAGTTTCAGTGCTGAAAAGTTTTGTGCATATTTGGGACCACCTACCTTTGTGAACAGCTTTTCTCTGTAATGAGCTTCAACAAATCAAAGTTGCGCTCAAGGCTCACACATAAAAATTTAAATGACATTCTGAGATTGGCTGCTACTCAGGATTTGATGCCTGATATTGATGGACTTGTAAAGGCTAAAAGATGCCAAGTTTTAGGAGCAAATTAAACAGTGAGTAAACCTTTTATTTATTTATTTATTTATTTATTTATTTATTTATTTATAGGGACAGAGCATGTTAATAAACATTGATATAAAAATAAAAGATGTAAACATGCTAAGATTTTACATTCATTTCCCCCCATAGCCAGGTAACAGAAACAGAAATATTTCACATGACAATATACAGATGCACATACAATACACAAGTAGAAAAGGAGAGAGTACATTATGCCAAGTTAAAAGTCGTTGCAGTTTTGATTTCTCCACAAGGTCTTTGTTAATTTGATTAAAATTATGTCACATTCTTTCTCCAAACATCAACTCTGTGTGCATCCTTTTCTGCTCATAGTCATAGAGGACATTTAGCTTGTCCACTCAATGTTTAGGGACACCAGCCTGTAGACCAGTCCCAGGTTAGACAGCCTGAATATACAATCTCTGCTATAGAGGATCTGATCAGATCATCTTCTTCTTTGACAGGAAGGACGTCAGTGGAAGCCGTTTATAATCCGACCCATCCCTTCACCACTGATGAAACCACTACTGGTTTTTGTCAACCCAAAGAGCGGAGGAAACCAGGTATTTGTGAACAAACCAGTAATCCTGGTCACAAACCAGCCCATCAGTCAGCCGATGGGTTGATGAACTAGTCAATGAACCAATCAACGCATCAGTTGGGAAACAAGGCAGCAAGTTAGTCAACTTATAATAAGTCTGGAAGCCAGTTATTCAGTCATGTGTTTCGGACCGTTACTCAGAGAGGTTTGGACTTGAATCACATGACTTGGACCCAAAAGCTCATGATTTCAGGGTCAACTTAACAAATCAAAAAGCTACTGAGACTGGATGTATACTTTGACATCAGTGGGTAGAGATTTCATTTGGACATGGGCCTGTTCCTCAGCCTGAAGAAACATTACACTCCTTTTAATGTAGAACACACAACCACATGATCAGGACTTAAAGTGTGTAGGATTTTTTTAGTTAAGTTACTCCCTAGTCTTCCAACATCCTATTGGTCTCTCTGTCTGACAGGGCACAAAGATACTGCAGTCCTTCATGTGGTATCTGAACCCCAGACAGGTGTTTGACCTGAGCCAAGGAGGACCAAAGGAGGGGTAGGTCTCTCTCTCTCTCTCTCTCTCTCTCTCTATAATTAGTTTTTCTAATTTCTTTGTATTTTGGACAACTTGTGAGAAAATTAATTTCAGTTTCAACTTCTCCTGTGTCACAATGGGTACATATTACACACAAGTCACGGTTCGGTACGTACCTTGGTATGGGGGTCACGGTTCGGTACGGGTTTGGTACAACGGGCAAAAAAATGTAAAAATCACATATAAAAGACTAGCTTTTTAAATGTGTTATGATTATTGTAATAAAACATTATGAATATTTGTGACCATTTATACCTATAATTATTAATTGCACAGAATAATGCAAATATATTATAATGCATTATACACATGGGCATCAAATAAATTGTGTGCATTGGTGTTATGTATTTTATTAATACATGATAACGCAGTGATATTATCTTTTATAGTAAATACTAGAATATTTTCACAAAAAATATTATTTCTCATTTTATTGTCAGCTTTGGCTATAGATGATAGAAATACGTTGGTTCATGCTATTTGTCCATATTGAAATGAATAGTTTTATCTGCTCTAATTTAGAGCAGATAAAACTATTGTTTGTGGCAGGGACCACAGACTGGCTGATGAGCGCACGGGATGGGACACTGTAGCGTGGGTCAAGCAATAAATACTTGAAGCCGGGCTCCTCTACTATGGCATATGGGCGCATAGATGTTGATATGTATACGCCAATTGCTGCTGTGATGTTTTTGGCCCTGTCAGTGTTAATGTCAAGAAATGGCTTAAAAGCAGCGGGGATAAGTTGTTGCACCAAAGACGTTTTTTTCCTCACACCAGTGACAGATATGTCGGGGTGATGCCATCTTATGTGGGTTAGCATGTTTGAGGTGTTGCCAGCAACATACGTGAAACATCGCCGGCAGAAAGTCTTTGTCCGGTCCACCACTCGCGTGTCATCACCATTATATTGTTCTAGGAAGCCAAAGTGCTCCAAACAGCTGATTTAAATGAAGCCGGTGGCTCCTCCAACTCCACACTTTGGCTGCGTTTCATTAGTCGTTCAACACGCCCTCGTTCACCTGCCCTCTGCACTTGCCCTCGGGGGAATCCCCGTCGCCATCATAAGTGTCGTTCCAATTGTCTGGAAAACTGAAGTGAACTTGGTGAGAAGGACCCTCGGAGGGCTGAGGGAGCGAGTGAACAACGGTGGTCACTCCGAGGTGGATATCACCCACAATGCATTGCAGTTTACGTCATTGCCGCTATAACGCCGTGTAAGGGCAAGTGCGTTTCATTTAAATCCCCCGCTCCTCCCCCACCCACTTTCCCTCCGCGCTCCAAGTGGCCTCCGTGCGACGTATGCTGTTACGTCATACCAAGGGCTGAGGGGAAGTGAACGAGGGGAAGTGGAACTACTAATGAAACGCAGCCTTCCCATCACTTTTCTTCTTCGTCCTTTTTTGTAACTACTTCTTCTTCTTCTGTAATGACTGTTTCTGGCAGCTTTTAGGCTCATTACCGCCACCTGGATTAAAGTGAGGACTCGACTTTTTTTTAAACTCACTCAGACGTATTCGTATGACTGCGTGCACCGAACCGTGACGCCCGTACCGTGACGGTTCGGGACGAATACAAATACCGTTACACCCCTAGTACATATGCATTTTGTTCTTTCTAGCCATTCTTTTTGAGTCCCAGTGCTTTTGTTTAATTAATGGGCCACAAACTTCACTTCCATATAAAAGTATTTGTTCAATAACATTTTGGAATATTTTAAGCCAAATCTTTACTTATATTGTAATGAGCTCTAAAAGCTTTATCTGCCATTGCATTTACAGCCTTAGTAAAATTTCCTGAAGCAGTGATACACACACACACACACACACACACACACACACACACACACACACACACACACACACACACACACACACACCAACAACAGTGAATCAGTGAACAGCTACTGGTGATGTCCGATTTGTTTGGCTGAATTGACGATTAACTTGTGTCAATCTTGTAGCCTGGAGTTGTATCGTAAAGTCCATAACTTGAGGATTCTAGCCTGTGGAGGAGACGGCACTGTAAGTAGTACGCACACAAACATACACCATTAGCATACACATCGATGTATAGTAAGGACTGTTTTTGCAAAGTATAACACTTAATATTCACCTTTATATACAGTACTGTGCAAAAGTTTTAGGCAGGTGTGAAAGAATGCTTTCAAAAATATTTATTTTTATGAATTTACAAAATTCAAAGTGAGCAAACAAAAGAAAAATCTATTCTTGGGGTTTCTACCCTTTCCCTTCAAACCGATCGGTTCTTATAGGTACACTTGCACAAAGTCAGGGATTTTGTAGGATTATAGTCAGGTGTATGATCAACCAATTATACCAAACAGGTGCTAATGATCATCAATTTCACATGTAGGTTGAAACACAGTCATTAACTGAAACAGAAACAGCTGTGTAGGAGGCTTAAAACTGGATGAGGAACAACCAAACTCTGCTACCAAGGTGAGGTTGTGGAAGACAGTTTCATGTCACAGGTCATACACCATGGCAAGGCTGAGCACAGTAACAAGACACAAGGTAGTTGTACTGCATCAGCAAGGTGGGACCCAAGTACACCCATCTACTGTCCGGAAAAGTCTGGCCAGAGGTGGTCTTCATGGAAGAGTTGCAGCCAAAAAGCCATACCTCCGACATGTAAACAAGGCCAAGCGACTCAACTATGCACGAAAACATAGGAACTGTCAGCAGGTGCTCTGCACTGACGAGTCAAATTTTTGAATATTTTGCTTTAGCAGAAGACCGTTTGTTTGCCGAAGGGCTGGAGATTGGTTCAATAATGAGTGTCTGCAGGCAACAGTGAAGCATGGTGGAGGTTCCTTGCAAGTTTGTGGCTGCATTTCTGCAAATGGAGTTGGAGCTTTGTTCAGTATTAATGGTGTCCTCAATGCTGAGAAATACAGGCAGATACTTATCCATCATGCAATACCATCATTGACTACCCCCAAATTTGTTCTGTATATATTTTTGTTAATTGATTAAAATAAACTATTCAATTTTTGACAGCATTCTTAGTTCACAGCATTTTTTCGCACCTGCCTAAACCTTTTTACACAAATATAAACTTCAGACACAAAATAGATGTGATAGTAGACCAAAAACTGTAGTGAAACATAAAATTATCAAAAGATAACTAAAACAATCAAAAAGGGCCAATAAACTGATGTGGTGATGTGAGTGTTGAAAGATCATTTTAAATTTAAAACATGAATATTTACTGGGAGGCAATTTAAAAAGATTAAAGCAGATGCTGTTACAAACTGCTGAACTCAAATATGACAACAGTAACTTTCTCTGTATGAGTGAAGACAAGATGTGCTTCATCGAAGATATAATTCAGAAATATAAGAATCTATTGTTATGACTAAACAAGTTTAAAGCTGATAAATGCAACCAAGAGTCAAATGAAATGCCTAGTTTATAGCTACTGTATTTCTAGACAGTGAGCCTGTGGAATATGACTATATTTAAAGGTGCTGTAAGTGAAATTGGCATTTTGGCTAATTCTCTGGCCATTCTTGCAGTTAACATTCCCCTCCCTCCTCCCCACATCACCACACTGAAATTCTGCTGCCTGCCCTTGAGGACCGCCCCTGTGGAGTTCTCTATCTGATTGGATAAAGTGAACTCGGGATATCAGAAATTGTGTTCTCCGTTTACTGCAGAAAGTAGGGACTTATTTTAATGAAAAAATACATAATCTCAAAATATTGTCTGGATTTAAGGACTGTAGCAACCGATAATGTAATAATGGCCAATAATGTCATACCTGCCAATAACGTAATAATTTTGGCCATTTTAAATGTAATAAAGCCAATAACGTAATAACTTGCCAATAATGTAATAACGTTTTGGGGCCAATAATGTAATAACGTTTTGCCAATTATTTAATAAGTTATTAAGTTATTGGCTGGTTATTACGTTATTGGCACAGCATTAAAAAAATCCTTTGAAATGTAATAACTGCAGTCGATAATGTAATAATACATAAATAGGACTGCATTTCTTGGAAATGAAATATTTTTTTGTAGTTTTTGTGCAGTTTGCTCATCAAAAATAGATATAGTGGATGGCATAGTCATCATATTCATTCACCAAGGGTATGTATTATGCAGCACTCTCTCTCCTTAAATATATGTATATAATATAATTATAATGTAATAATATAATATAAAGGGTTTTACCTAAAATTGGAAGTTGTAAATACTTAATTGGTGGCATTCCAGGGGTTTGAGGGGATGTCAAACACATTTTTGGCATCATACTTTAAATATTGTCTTGTTCAATGGGGGATTTTTTTTTTTACACCATATCCTACAATGCGCGTTGATTATGCTCACATTATAGCCCATGTCAACACCTTTCTATAACAGTTGGTCTCATGTCTGTAACCCTTTTTGTCACATAATTATAAGCCTTCAAATATGCCCTGAGGTTAAGGTTCAAAGGTCAATATCTCAAAGCAGGAATAATATAGAACCTTCAAATTGATATATGTTACTCTCCAGGCCAAGACCTTTCCAGTGATGGCTTAAAACTACAACTCCCTAGACCCCTCTTCAGTACTTGTGCTGACATCAGCACCCCAGTTGTAGTTCCTCCGTTTTATGGTTGTGAAAACGTCTATCTACCCAATATATCAAATATCACACACTGTCTAATAAATAATTATACTGCATGTATATGATCTATAGCAAAGCGGACGGACCTCATCTCCATAGTAACGGCCAATGTTGCTACTTCCGCTATCAAAAATAACTTCATAACTGAAGGCATGATTATTAAAAGCGACATATTTGACGTCAATCTACTGTAGTGCTGCATTATAAAACAAAAATATCTTTAAGACAAGAGATATTTAATTTTCCACTATGTGGAATCTGGGGCCACAGCAATGCTAGGCGATAGCAGCGTCCATAGCAACCAAAACGTTTCAGTTTCACATCATTCTGGCGAGATCTGAAAAATCTTTGTAACAACGAACAAGCGAGTGATTATCTACATTCACTGAGTGAATATTAACTAACTCAAAATATTGATTTTTTCACTAAAAATGAGAGAAACGTCCGCCATGTTTTTTGTTCTCACGGCCGGGATCTTGAAAGTCATGTGACTTGGACGCAAAACAATATGAAAAGAATAGGCAGAAAAAATTTAACAGTCATACAATTTAAGGGCCATTATTGTAACCCCTCTACGTTTTTGCACTTTGGACCAACGTAGCCAGGGTACGTTTTTATATGAGACTGGGTTGCTTACAACCATATTTAAGGGGAGAGAGTGTTAGGTTATTGGCAGGTATTACATTATTGGCTGTTATTACATTATCGGTTGCTGCAAGGGACTGGTGCTTGTCCTACCATCAGCATAAAATAAGCCAGTGGTATCATCAAAATTAAAAACGGAATGAAACCCTGAGGAACCCAATGGGTAGGAAGTGGATATTAAGCTTTAATAGCCAAGCTTAATTGGAGATATGGATGGGTGGACACAGCCTTTTGTCTCTGTAAATACATATATATGTGTTGAACCAGGTGGGCTGGATCCTGTCTTGTCTTGATGAACTGGCATTACACCCTCAACCTCCTGTTGCTGTGTTACCACTTGGGACAGGCAATGACCTCGCCAGGACCCTCAACTGGGGAGGGGTGGGTACAAACACTGACAAACATACCCACACACAAATAAACTGTATGAGTAAATACAGATAGTTATGTTATCTGCTGTCGGAACTCTGAGCTACTGCTGGCTTCAACATTCAGTGAGCCCATGTCTGCTGTATTGAAGCTTATGCATCTTAAGAGATTTTTTCACTCTTCAAGTTTTATATTAACATGCGTATATTTGTATCTAAATGTTTTATGTAACTCTGCATGAACTCCAGGGCTATACAGATGAACCTCTGTCTAAGATCCTGTCCCATGTTGAGGATGGAACTGTTGTCCAGCTAGACAGATGGAATCTACAGGTTGAACCAAACCCCAATGCAGGGGCTGAACCGGATGAACAACAAACTGATAAGGTCAGTGAACTCACATGGAGCTAACCACCGTGAAAAAGGAATTCATATGTTCTCCATCATTAACCTCTCAAACTAAATGTAAAAGTTGACTCATAATTATGGTCTCAGATGGTCTCCATATTAATTAATGCGCACAGAAGAATTAAAAAATGTATAATGTGATTGATATATAAATGACTCTTTCCACAAAAATCTTTCAAGTTTCAATGTGCGGATGTAACGCCATCTAATCACATTAAATCATACCCTCAAATCTATGCTTGTGTGACTGACTGAAATGGAAGGAGACATCTGATAGGCTGCAGATGATGGTGTGTTTTCATGTTTTGTCTGTATGCTTTCAGCTTCCTCTAGATGTTTTCAACAATTACTTCAGTCTTGGATTTGATGCCCATGTGACTCTCGAGTTCCACGAGTCAAGAGGTACATTTATATGAATTATCACAATAATGAAAAACAAATGTTATTAGTATTGACTGCAAACATAATATACTATGTGAGAAGCTCCTTAATATTATTCACATTAATAAAACTTTGCTTTTTGATTTAATTTGTTATATGTATGTGTTTTGTTGATTTACTGTCTATCTGTGTGTCTGTCATTGTTTTAGAGGCCAACCCAGAGAAGTTTAACAGTCGTTTTAGGAATAAGATGTTCTATGCTGGGGTGAGTGCACCTCCATGTGTCTTTGTCTGTGTATTTTGACAAAATATGTTTGTTTGCTATCCAACCCACAATCAGACAAGAAGCATCATCATTTTAATCTCTGTCCAGTACACAGATGTAATTTATGGGCTGTATTTAACCTTGCTGAATAACAGGAAACTGTATATGTAGTGAAGACTAAGAGTTTCCTCCAAAGTAGTGTTCAAGACAGATAATGTACAGATAATGTTTATCACAGAAGCGAATGCAATGCATCATAGGATCAATGGAAAAAAACGAGAAGTGTGCATAAGTAGCCCTGTTAAAGTAATTATGTTATCAACTCATTGTACGATATATACAATACGTAATTATTGCCTGTCACAATATCGACTCATTGCTTAAGAATGTCTCCATCTTTAGCCTTCCCACTATGCTAAAATGTATTTGTAAGTAAGTGCAATTTTTATGAACAGAGCCCGAGAGTCCATTGTATTTATTGTTTTGGTTGTTTAGTGTTATTTATGTTCTATTTATTTAGGATATTTTATTATTTATGTGTGTTTATGTGTGAATTTGTGTCCGTCTGTGTGTGTCTCTCATACAGACAGCATTTTCAGATTTCCTGATGGGAAGCTCCAAAGACCTGTCTAAGCACATCAAAGTGGTGGTGAGTAGTTGTCAATCAAGCAGTCAGTCATTTGTGTGTAAACACTGAGTCACTCCATCTCTTTCTCTCTGTGTCTATCTCTTTCTCTCTTCTCTCTCTCTCTCTCTCTGTCTTTTTCTCTCTCTCTCTGTCTTTTTCTCTCTCTCTCTCTCTCTCTCTCTCTCTCTCTCTCTCTCTCTCTCTTCTCTCTCTTTCTCTCTTTCTCTCTTTCCCTCTCCCTCTCGGTCTCTGCCTCCAGTGTGACGGGACAGATTTAACATCAAAGGTTCAGGACTTGAAGCTGCAGTGTCTGGTCTTCCTCAACATCCCCAGGTGACATTACTGCTACTGTTGTTACTGATACTACCTTCTACCATGTCTACTGCTCAAGGCTAGAAGAAGTACTTAAATATTTTACTTAAGTAAAAGTTGCAGTACCACAGTGTGTAAATACTCTGTTAGAAGTAAATGTCTGGTATTCAGAAGTTGACTTGACCCCTAGGTTCCGAGGGACGCAATATACAAAATAGGCCTATATCTCAAAATGAGTTTAAAAAATGCAAAGGAAATTGTTAAGGAAATTGTCTAATAGAACAATTGCCAAGCGAAAACACTAAATTGTCAAAAAAAGAAGCCTAGCAATTCTGTATGATTGTTAAAATGACCACAAAATAAAACATATTACAGACACAGAATTGTATAAAAAGAAAAAGGAAATATTCTACACAAACTGCTCACTATTTGTGTTCATTGTACAGTTTTGAATATAATTTTCTGAACCACTCATTTTGGAGGATCTGACAGAAATGTAATATAATATACAAAGGAATGTTTTTAGTGTATAATCACCTGTAAATAAGAATCACTGTTTTCGTTACCTTAGAATGAGACGTTTTCATCTACAGGGGGAGTAGGTCCTCTTCTACTGAGGCCATGATGTTGAACCACCATGTTTCTATAGTAGTCCAGAACAGACAAACCAAACCAAACACTTGCTCTAGATAGGGTCTTTTGGCACCGTTGTCCTACACGTTTAGAAGGAAATTGGTATTCAGTTTCTACACTGCTAGATGCCACTAAATCCTACACACTGGTCTTTTAATGTGTTCACTTTAATGTTGCAGCTGTTAAAAGTTGAGCTCATTCTAATTACTTTATAAACTGACAGGTAACTTAGAATTAATAATAATGATAAATAAGAACAATTATTTTTTCTTAACCTGTAATTGTACTGTGTCCAATTTCTGTCCAATGATACAATATCCAGTAATAAGACAGCACAATTACTTGTACTGTATATTTTAAATATAAGAGCACATTACAACCTCCAACATGGAGGAAAATCCCAGTGTATGACCCTCAGGTCAGTTGAGTGAAAGTGCAGGACTGAAACCTTCGGTGGGCTGCTTTTAGCTTTTTGCTCCGAGCGGCTAGAACTGTCTGCCTGAGGATCTGAGAGTCATGCTTGTATAACAGGTTGCCGGTTCAGTGTCATGTAAACAATAATGCCTTTAACAGCTGTAATTAACAGGCATGCTGCTTTATCAAAAGTCAAACTTCAAAATAGAAATAGAAGATTGGTCTGGGGTTAGCACTATTAAATATCAGCTGATCAGAATATAGACTAACAAATCACAGATTGATCCTGTTCAATCTGACCACTGAGTAGACTGCAGAGGGCCCAAAGGAACATGTTCCAAAAATATGTAGAGCCCAGTTGCACGGTTGTGATTCAGTTATGATCTAGGGTCAGTGGAGTGGAAAACAAATTCAAAATGGAAGGTATTTGGGGCAGGTGTGGTGGTTACAATAGTATTCTCCACTGTCAAGCAGCACTGTGGGGATATTGACTAAATGGAAGTTTTAATAATTTCATTATCCTTCTTTTGTGGCAAAAACTTTCAATTTCAAATGTAAATAATAAATCTGGTCTCTAAATTATACCCTTTTTTAAAATCTCTGCTAAATTTGCCATTATTGAAGGAAAGAAGAAACAATATAACAATATAACAGATGACCCCAAACTTTTGAGTATGTTTATTAGGAGAATTGGGTCTCTTAGCAGAATCCTTATTGCGCTCTGATTCATTGAGCGTTCTTCAAACAGCAGAGCCTTTTCAGTAGAAACAGTTATTATAAATGTCCGTTTATTGACGTCTCTGATTTAACGCGCATGGTGTTCTACAGGTATTGTGCAGGCACTACACCTTGGGGAAACCCCAGTGAACATCACGACTTTGAACCTCAGCGCCATGATGATGGATACATTGAGGTCATTGGATTCACTATGACTTCACTGGTATGTAGCTCACTGTGTCCTGGTAGCCATGGTTACAAGCTGAGAGTCTGTTCTACTGTTAATATGAAGGTAATCTTACCAGGTTTGTGAAGAAAAGTGGTAGTAGGCTATAAATAATAATAATAAATACTATAAATATACGTCACTTTTCTCATTTAAATGTATGTAATTTCTGCCGCTAGGGGGTACCTAGTAGTAGCGTGGGATCATGGGAGTGGTCGTCTTCAATTCACCACCACTAAATAATTTTATTTTATCCCAATTCATAACAGAAGTTATCTAGACACTTTTCAAATAGAGCTGGTTAAGATTCCCTTACGTTCTTAAGGGAAGGTTCAGAGGTTCTACCAGGAGCCAAATTATTTGCAGAGGTCTCCTTCTCTCCAAAACAAAACGACCCAGTGATTAAAACTGTTAAAGTTTATAGTAAAAATGTGACTTAAAACTGGTTAAAAAAGTAAATTTATAACAGTTTCTGGCAGACTGTCATAATGCTAACGCATGCGGACAGGGGATATAAGGCCACCTGAATAAAATTACAGATTTCTCTGGGTTTGATTCTTTGGGATTGTGATTATTATTGGAGCACAGAGCAAAATGGGGTGGGACTTAGAAAGGGTCAATTGGACCCAGCAATTGAAAACTACCATTATGATTTAAAAGCCATAGTTTATAAAAAAGAAAAAATTAAAAAAGTATTTAATTAAGTAATAGCTAGAGTAATGACTAATTGCTAAGTGGAATTGTGTGCATGTGTGTGTAGGCTACTCTTCAGGTCGGAGGTCATGGTGAGAGGTTGAACCAGTGCAGAGAAGTCACCCTCACCACTACCAAACCTCTCCCAGTACAGGTACATACAACACATAACTGTACACCTATACACCTTACTGAACTATTTCACTGAACATTCATATTGTTAAAGATGATTCCTATTTATACAATTAGAAAATTCAAACACAGTGCATCCACTGAAGCATGGTATTATAGTGAATGATTGGTTGATTTGTATTATTATTGTTAGGTGGATGGTGAACCATGCAGACTTGCTCCTTCTGTCATCCACATCAGCCTCAGAAACCAGGCAAACTTGGTTCAAAAGACCAAACGACGGACCTCACTACCACACCTCAATGAGTAAGTTTCACACGCAAGCTTTATTTTAAAAGTGTAACTGGACATTCATAATTGCCGATGTGAACAATTTCCCTTACGGGATTAATAAAGTATATCTTCTTCTATGGAATGAGCACCTGGTGAAAACATGACACAGCTTAGGTTAGGCAAAACGTGACACTGCCACTGTGGAGCGGCGTGTTTGTTACACGCTCTGGTGTGATCAGAATCAGAATCAGAATCAGAATCAGAAATACTTTATTGATCCCCGATTTGTTCGCTACAGTTGTTCCACTCATACAATGTTAAAGAATAGTACATATATACAATATCTAACACAATATATAGAATATGAATTAATTTATAGATGTATACATATAGAAAAAAGTAAAAAAGAAAAATGGAAAAAGAAATATAATAATTCAATTCAATTCAATTCAATTTTATTTGTATAGCGCCAATTCATAACAGAAGTTATCTCAGGACACTTTTCAAATAGAGCAGGTCTAGACCGAACTCTTTAACATTAATTACAGAGACCCAACAGTACCACCATGAGCAAGCACTTGGCGACAAGGGCAAGGAAAAACTGCCTGTTAAAAGGCAGAAACCTAGGACAGATCCTCCGGCTCTAGGTGGGTGGTCGTCTGTCTCGACCAGTTGGGGTGAGAGAGAGAGAGAGAGAGAGAGAGAGAGAGAGAGAGAGACAGACAGACAGACAGGTGCACAGCAACAACAGTATTGGCAATGGCAGTCAAGCAGGACCATGGCAGGAGGCTCCACCAGGATCCATGAGAACCTGCGAGACGAGAAAGCACAAGAACTCCGGGGAAGAAGTGGAGTTAGTAACATGCATTAAAGGGACATGAATGAGTGCAGAAAGAGAGAGGAAGAGAGTAGCTCAGTGCACCATGGGAAATCCCCCCGATAGTCTAGGCCTATAGCAGCATAACTAAGGGATGGTTCAGGACTCACCTGTTCCAGCCCTAACTATAAGCTTTATCAAAGAGGAATGTCTCAAGCCTACTCTTGAATGTGGTGAGGGTGTCTGCCTCCCGAACCACAACTGGAAGCTGGTTCCACAGGAGAGGAGCTTGGTAACTGAAGGCTCTGGCTCCTGTTCTACTTTTTAGAGACTATAGGAACCACAAGTAGCCCAGCATTCAGAGAACGTAGTGTTCTAGTGGGGTAATAGGGTACTATGAGCTCTTTAAGATATGAAGGGGCCTGACCATGAAGAGCTTTATAGGTGAGGAGGAGGATTTTAAATTCAATTCTACATTTTATAGGGAGCCAATGCAGAGTAGCTAGTACAGGAGAGATGTGATCTCTTTTTCTAGTTCCTGTCAGTACTCGTGCTGCAGCGTTCTGAATTAATTGGAGCGTTTTAATGGACTTATTGGGGCAACCTGATAATAAAGAGTTGCAGTAATCCAGCCTTGAAGTAACAAATGCATGGATTAGTTTTTCTGCATCTGTCTGTGATAGTATGTGTCTAATTTTTCTAATATTACGTAAATGAAAGAAGGCAGTCCTAGAGGTCTGCTTTATGTGGGAGTTAAATGACAAATCCTGATCAAAGATAACTCCAAGATTCCTGACAGTGGTGCTAGAGGCCAAGTTAATGCCATCTAGAGTGACTATATCTTTAGACAATGAGTCTCTAAGATTTTTGGGGCCAAGAACAAGAATTTCGTTTTTTTCTGAGTTTAACATCAGAAAATTGCAGGTCATCCAGGATTTTATGTCCTTAAGACATGTTTGTAATTTAGATAATTGATTAATTTCATTGGGTTTGATTGATAGATATAACTGCGTATCATCTGCATAACAGTGAAAGTTAATGGAGTGATTCCTAATAATGTTGCCTAAAGGGAGCATATATAAAGTAAATAGTATTGGTCCAAGTACAGAACCTTGTGGAACTCCATGACTAACTTTAGTATTTATGGAGGATTCATCGTTAACATGTACAAACTGAGAACGATCTGATAAGTATGACTTAAACCAGCTTAGGGCAGTTCCTTTAATGCCAATTTGATGCTCAAGTCTCTGTAAAAGAATATCATGGTCAATGGTGTCAAATGCAGCACTAAGATCTAATAATACAAGTACAGAGACAAGTCCATTGTCAGAAGCAGTCAGAAGGTCATTATTAACTTTAACCAGAGCTGTCTCTGTGCTATGATGAACTCTAAATCCTGACTGAAAATCCTCAAATAAACTATTGTTATGTAGAAAGTCACACAACTCTTTGGCGACTACTTTCTCCAGAATCTTAGAGAGGAACGGGAGGTTAGAAATCGGTCTATAGTTGGCTAAAACCCCTGGGTCAAGAGTGGGCTTTTTAAGAAGGGGTTTAATTACAGCTACTTTAAAGGACTGTGGTACATGTCCTGATAATAAAGAAAGATTAATCATATCCAGTAAAGAAGTGCCAATTAAGGGAACAACTTCTTTAAGCAGCCTAGTTGGGATCGTGTCTAATAGACAGGTTGATGGCTTCGATGAAGAAATGATTGAAGTTAACTGATGAAGATCGATAGCAGAAAAACAGTCTAAATATACATCTAAGTTTACATTGACAGAAGTCCCTGAACTTGGAGAGCCACTGATAACTATTGATGGCAGTTGGTGATTAATTTTTTTCTCTAATAGTAATAATTTTATTATAGAAGAAGCTCATGAAGCCATTGCTACTTAAGTTTATGGGGATATGTGGCTCGATAGAGCTGTGACTCTCTGTCAGCCTGGCTACAGTGCTGAAGAGGAACCTAGGGTTGTTCTTATTTTCTTCTATTAGTGCTGAGTAATAGGCTCCTCTGGCATTACGGAGGGCCTTTCTATAAATCTTAAGATCATCTTGCCAATTTGAGCGATATTCTGATAATTTGGAAGAGCGCCATTTCCTTTCAGATTTCCTAGCTATTTGCTTTAACTGGCGGGTTTGGTGGTTATACCAAGGTGCTAGTCTCCTATGTTTTAATAATTTCCTTTTATAGGAGCGATAGAGTCTAATGTTGATCGTAGTGAGCCTGTAGCACTATCGACAAGATTATCAATTTCAGAGGGACTAAAGTTGTTATAGGACTCTGTTAAATTCAGACATGGCATTGAATTAAACACTGAAGGAATCTCCTCCTTAAATTTAGCTACAGCACTGTCAGATAGACATCTGCTGTAGGAAGTTTTGCCTAATGGCTTATAATCTAATAGTATGAATTCAAAAGTTACTAAATAATGGTCAGATAGGAAAGGATTATGTGGGAAGACTATTAAATGTTCAATATCAATGCCATATGATAAAACAAGGTCAAGAGTGTGATTAAAACAATGAGTTGGTTTATTTACACTCTGACAGAAGCCAATTGAGTCTATTAATGATATAAATGCATTACTAAGGCTGTCATTGTCAACATCCACATGAATATTAAAATCACCTACAATAATTACTTTATCTGATTTAAAGACTAAACTTGATAGAAACTCTGAAAATTCAGATATAAAATCAGAGTACGGTCCAGGAGCGCGGTACACTATAACAAATAGAACTGGCTGCAGTGTTTTCCAGTTTGGGTGAGAAAGACTAAGAACAAGGCTTTCAAATGAATTATAATTTAGTTTAGGTTTAGGGTCCATTAAAACGCTCGAATCATATATAGCTGCTACTCCACCTCCTCGGCCTGTGCCTCGAGGAATGTGAGTATTAATATGACTGGGGGGGGTGGATTCATTTAGGCTAACATACTCCTCGTGGGACAACCAGGTCTCAGTAAGACAAAGTAAATCAATATCATAATCTGATATTAATTCATTCACTAAAACAGCTTTAGAGGACAGAGACCTGATATTTAACAGCCCACATTTCATTCTCTTATTTTGTGCTACTGAGGAGTTGGTTTTAATTTTTATTAGATTTTCATGTTTAACTCCTCTTGTTTTTATTTCTTTAAATAGTTTAGGTGGTCGGGGGACAGACACAGTCTCTATGGGGTTTTGGGTGGGTGACTGTTCGAAAGAAAGCGCAGAGAAGTGTGTAAGACAGCAGCTCTGCTTCCTGGTCCCAGAGCCTAAGAGATATAATAAGATAATAAAAGCCTACATACAAAGTAAATGTAAATCTAAACATAAGTGTAAACATATTCCACAGTATTGCTGACAGAAATTAAATAAATAGTAATGAGTTTTAAGATTGTGGTGTTGCAGAAGTTATAGATAATTACAAAGAATAACGATCAAGTGGATTGCAAGTTGACCTGGGATTTGCACCTTAATCGACTTATTGCACATTAACAGTACCAGTTTAATGACTAATGGCTCTGAGTTTTGACACTCTGAGGGAGGAGATAAAGAGTTTGATGGCCACAGGCAGGAATGACTTCCCGTGCCGCTCTGTGGTGCATCTAGGTGGAATGAGTCCTGCACTGAAATACCAGGTTGTACTCACACACACAGGCTTATACTCTTGATATATGTATATGTATGTGTGTGTGTGTGTGTGTGTATATATGTATATGCATATTAAAAGTGGTCTGGTCCTGTTTGTGTCTCAGTCAGCAGCCAGTTCCAGAGAGGCTGAGGATCAGGGTCAGCAGGATCAGCATGACTGACTATGAGGCTCTGCACTATGACAAGGATAAGCTACGACAAGCATGTAAGAAAACACGCATACACATTTGTAATTATTGCACATTGTTGACTGAAGACATTACATGTGTTATTTGTTGACAGAGTTATTACCAGATTTCAGGCAATTTTCTCATGAGAAAATATTGATAATACAACTGGTTACGAAGTTCAGACCAGTGCTTTTGCTCTGCCATGTTTAGAGGAAGTTGATTTGCTCAAAGCAGACATACGGTTTAATCAGTTATGATGAAAACTAGTGTATCTCAAGCCCAGTACTACTTTTTTGTAAATAAAAGTTCTTCACATATAAGGAAAAATACAAAAAAGACAGACATCTAGCCCAAATGCCATAGTTTTAGACACAAACCAGCGAAAACAATATATATATGTGTACTGGTATTTACTTGAATCGGAGTGTGTGTGTGTGTGTGTGTGTGTGTGTGTAATGTGTATATATGCATTACATTAAGGGGGCAGAGCGGGTCGTCCCATAATCGGAAGGTTGGTGGTTCGATCCCCGGCTCCTCCTGTCACATGTCGCAGTATCCTTGAGCAAGATACTGAACCCCAAATGTGTCTATGAATGTATTAATTTCTGTTCCATGGGCTTTGCCATCGCTGTGTGAATGTGTGTGAAAGGGCAAATGTGGCACGAGTGTATAAGCGCTTTGAATGGTCGGAAGACTAGCTATACAAGTACAGTCCATTTTACCATTTACCGTTAATGCACTCCCGTTGGTTTTTCTATCCTGCACATTGTACATCCCTGTACAGTTAAGATCTTTCTATCTTTATCTTTATTTATTTATATTCTAAAAAGTATTTTATTTTTTGTGTGGTTTTTATGCACCAAGGCAAATTCCCTGTACCTGTAAAAACTTAATTGGCAATACACCCGATTCTGATTCTGATATTGATTTCAACCATAACATGCAGCTCTAATTGTACATCCAATAATTTGCAGATCCAACAGTCTTATAAAGTCTTTTAACAATATTTTTTATAGTGCTTAGTGAGGGTACAGTCTTATCAGTGGATTTAGAGTCTGCAGTCTTCATTAGTACCACAAATTTTGGTTTCGATCAAATATTAGTAATAATAATTTGCCAATACTGATACACAGTCTTTTCATTATTAAAAGTGGATTATGCATTTTCATGTAAATGAGTTTATGTAGCGCTTTAAAAGTGCTCCATAATATAATTAAGCCATTTTTTCTTTCCACTGTTAATACTTTACATGCATGTTAAAACACAGGTTTAAAAGGCAAATTGCAATTTTTTTATTTTTTTTATTGTAAATTTAACTTGCAAACAAAACAAATTTCAAACATTTACTTGTGGTTTGAACATTTTTTTTATAAAAAAGCAAAGTGTAAATAACAATCATCAACAATTCTTCTGTCCTGGTGTGCAAACACGTATTGTATTGTTAAGATTCAAAATTGTTCCCTAAATTTACCAACTTTTTGCGCAAAGTGCCTGCCTGTCAGATAATGAAAAATAATGAATAATTAGGGATAGCATAAACATACATATACATATATATTTATTATTTATTATTATATTATTTTTTTAAATTAATTAAAAAAAATATTTCAGAAACTTCTGGTGGGCCAAAACAATGGGGTGGTTGTGGCTCATGTCGAAGTATCCTTGAGCAAGATACTGAACCCTGAATTGCTCCTGATGCTGTGCATCGGTGTGTGATTGTGTATGAAAGGGTAAATGTGGCACTAGTGTAAAAGAAGGAAGGAAGACTAGAAAGGCACTATACAAGTACAGGTCCATTTACCATTTACCAAACTGAACCTTATGGTGGGCCCCACTTTGGACAGCCCTGTCTTAGAATATTTGTTGTCAACCTTAACAGCCATCCTACTCACAGTTTGCATAATGTGAATTAGCTCCAAACGATACTTCTCTTAATTCACCCACATGTGTTTGTGTCAGTGTTGGATTATTAGTCCGGAGCGGGAAGTAGTGCCCTATGGGGAGCGTGTACAGGCAGTTCTACTCTTTGATAGAAAAGAGAAACTGATCCTGTTCTGGTATTGATTCTATTGACGATAAAACTGATCAATGTAGTAGCCTATCTGTAGTGTCAATATTTTGGGATCAACAAATCCATTAGCAAATGAGCAAAAAAAAAAAAAATGTAATTAATTTTTAATGATTTGGTTATGGCAGATCACATTTTCAACCAGCTGCTTTGGGCTTGTCAATATATGAACAAGATGTCTACCAGCAGGGCCAAGAAGCTGCGGGTTGATGTACTTAAATGACAGCAGCATCTTCAGGCTGAAGTGGGAAAAAAACTGCTTAATGATTAGAAGGTGGAACAGTGATTATTTCAGCTGTCTTCCCATCCTGCCTCACAGCCACTACTCTTCGCTCCTCACTTCTGCTGTGGTGCAGCTGTATGTGTGTGTCTGTGTTCACATGAAAATTTTATTTGATTTACATACTGCACACACACACACACACACGAAGACGGAGAAAAGAGCATCACCGATGTCTCAGGAATATAGGAAGGGAAAGCTCCTCTACCTGTCTCTCTCTCATTAGGAACAATTACACTCAGCTGGCTTTGCAGCACACTTGCAGTCAGTGAGTTCATGTTAATTCAGAGTTTTGACACAGGGTGGCGATGTTACCTTTTACAATATTCTAAGCAGCACACTTTATAATACTGAGCTCTATGTTGATGTAAATGTGGACATGGTTTTATTTGTCTGTACTGTTCTGTGTTTTGCGTATCATTTGTATGTACTGTGCAGGGACTTCAGCCTAAGCCATGGTGGAAATATGTATATGTATTTCATACTAACTCATATTAATAATTCAAGATCACTTTTTCCAATTTAATCCCAAAGAGTTTTTTTCTATTGGTTTTAGATGATCATCAATTTTTATATCTTATCCTTTGTTACTGCTATCTTAGTTTGAGTTGTTTTCTTATTATGTAAATCAATGCCTGCTCTCAACTTTAGAATGTGTCACACTTGGGGAGATGATAAAAATATGTTTCGTACCCTGAGGCACAGTGCTTATATCATTTCAATGGCATTTTTCTCACTGTGGCTGGGTGGAATACAGATTCCACCCTGAACATGGATTGAATATAGAGATTGTTTAATAGAAATTTGGATCGACCCTTCATAACTGCACTGGTACAGTTATGCAAGAACTATAAGGGACTTTGAACGGTTTAGTAATGATTCTGATCAAATTATATAGTTCATTGCTCATATAGCGGGTGACAAAATATTTTCTTTGTCCAACCAACAAGAGATTTAAGAGAATTTCAAGTCATTATTTTTGACAACAAAATTGCTGCTTCATTTTCAATCATGTTCCAAGTCATTCAGAAAAACGAAATAACAAGATAAAAATATGACATTTTCAATAATAAAGCCATTGAAATATCATTAGTTATAAATGCAGTAGTGGATTATAGTGAAATGTCCCTTAAAAGTAGGGTAATAAGATAGATAGATAGATAGATAGATAGATAGAATATAAATGTGAAAGTGTAGGATAATGTAAACTTATTGCACAAAGTTTCATATTGGCCTTTATGTAAGGGATCTCAAACTGCCAGCCTGGCCAATTCCAGCCCTCCATCCCCCTACCTCGAGAAGGGTCCAGCTGCGGCTTGGGCGTTCCCGTCATGACACAAGAACGCCTATTCATACTTTGCACATGGTTACCATGGATACCTGGCGGGCGAGAAACGCCGACTTCATCTGTCTATTATAGTTACATTTCGAGTGAAGTAACGTTAGATTTAATAGACGTAACTTAATTGAAGTCAGAAAACAATCACAGTGATCTTGATTTTGGATATGGACGTTTATTTAGTTTGACAAATTCCATACCAGGACTTGAATTACAGCGTGTTATATGTCAAATCACATGAGGAAATTATTGCCTTGGTTTTTCCGTTCAGTACGTAGTACGACGTTACGATGTACAACAGAATAAAAGCATTTATTTTGATGGGTGGGCCATGTTGCAAAACCTCGTAGATAATTACAACACCAGAACATTGAATTAAACAATGCAATTGTTGTCAGTTTTAATTTACTTGGGTGAAAGCAAGCGCAGCGCTGTTTCTCCGCCTTCGCTGAATGAATGCCAGGGGAAACACCGACGTCCTGGCAAGATCCTTGATTAACGTTAGTTTACTGGGTTTCGTTGCTGGAGAACGACGTTCTTGCCCGCTAGCCAGTAGTTGTGACGTCACGTGCAAAGTATGAGTTGTCCTCAACAACTCGTAGAAATATAGACTAGTCCTACACGTAAATGTAAGCATATTAAGATGTAATTGAACTAACGTTCTGTAGATGGCTTAGCTTGATAACGTTAGTTCTATAATACATTTACAGACTACTAGATCTTATTTTGAAACTTCTGTTGAGAAACACTAACTAGCGAATGTTATATTAAACCAGATGTTGACAGTTACAGTTCAGCAAGAAAGGCGAAGAAGAAGGGGGCGTTCCAGTCAGCGAAAACGGGAACCCCCACCAGCACAAGAACGCCCATTTGTGGCTGCAGTTGATATTGGCTACCTCCAGCCTGCGACATGATGTCAAAAAAAATTGTATTTACTATTTTTTCCTACTTTGTTGTTTCATATCAATTTAAACTACCCCTTCATAAAAAATTAAGATTAAAACACACAATTTTATTTTTAAAAATGTATTGTGTGTTTGGTTCAAAATAATGGCAAAGCTCAAAGGTGCTCGCAAATGTCTACAAATGCTTGATAAGAAAAGAACAGGTTTAGTTGTTTGACCTACACAAAGATGATCTAAAATTATCATATAAACATGTATAAAAAATTGCTGTTTGCATTTTTTTGTTGAGTATGATGTTAGTAATGGAAATATTTTCAGAATATTGCTTTTTCTTGTTGTACTTTTATGTTGACAAGGTCTTCCTATGGGATTGCAATGCTAGCAGTGGCAGCCCAAGCTAATTTGAATTTGAGACCCCTGCCTTATGTGAATGTAAACTCTACAAACAAACATATTTTTAAATGGCCTATTTCTGAGGAATGTGTTTGTGAGTTAGCAAAAAAGTGAACAGGCTACACTTCAAATCTGACTGGGTTTCAGTGAGTGAAGTTACCACTGCTTGTTCCCAGTTCAGTCTTCCTCATTGAGGTATTTAGTATCAATGAGAGGTGTGTGTGGGTTCAGGAGCTTCTTACTCGGTTTGCCTGCTCTTCCAGCACGATGAGCTGTGTGATGTTCAGCCAGCAGTGTTGGTGTTGGCGCAGCAGGCCTGCTCTGCCTCAGGGAGCAGTCTTTATTGTTTCAACGATTTACATTGGCTTACTGATGATGAGCCAGCTTGGTCATGCTCATTTAATAAAATAAAAGACATAAACATAAATGTGGCTCTGAATTTTAGTATCAGACATGACTTGTCCGATGTGGAGTTATTCAATATTGATGTAATTCTTGGATACTTGGCTGCACCACCTTTTGTCTCAACACTAGACAAATGTATCACCCACTATCTGGCTATATCGTGCTTTGTTTATATTCTGCACAGAAATTATGTTTACACTCATTTTCTTTGTTTTCTTTCTTCTTTCTTCTTTGTTTGTTTGTTTCTCTGTTACTTCAAAGTATCTTCCAATTTGCCTGGTCTCTTCTCTGAAAAGTAGACAACAGCTGCACAATCGATATTTGTATGTTCTTTTATCCACTGTGATCGTGTTTGGCAGTGGAGATGCCTTTGTTAGGTGTGTGTTAGTAAAATGCAGATTTCTGTGTCTTTCTTCAACTTGCTTATTGTTCATTATTAGCAAATCACTGTCATCGGGAACAAAAGACAGTTGTGCTTCCCAATCACCTTTTGTAGTGTTATGTTTAGTGTAATGTAGTGTTTGTTGTTGTAATACTTATTTTGGCCACAAGAGGCTGAATGGCAACCATATCCATGTTCTAAATAGGAATTTTAACTTCTCCATGTACTCTAAACACAAGGTACATATATTGTGAATTAGCAAGTTATGTAACATTTCTTTTGGCTAGAAATGTATTTAAACCGTTGCTAAACACTTGACCCTGAACAATATGCTCCTGGCAAGTTTTTTCACCTGCCAAAACGTATGTCATATATGGAAAAAAAATAGTAGCTTATCATATTTTTTCACCTGGCTAAGACCTTTTTTTCTAACTTGTTTCAAAGATGTAAAAAAAAAAAGGAAGGCAATTGGAAAGATTATCCTGAAAATGCTTTTTATTTCAACTTTTTTCATTTAAAAAACAACAACGTTTTAGATTATACTTGAAAAATAGATAAACAGAATTTTTATTTTCTCATTTTGCCTCTCAGGGAATCTTTCTATGTTCTCAGAAAGAATTCCAATATACTTTACAGCTTAGTCTCATCTCAAAACGGTGTCATATTTTTGTTGGTGGTTCCCAGCTTTGGTTCTCAGCACCCACAGTGCTCATGGTGTCCATGGTATGGTTGTCCATACTTCCTTATATTTAATTACCTTCATATGGAGTCTCAGGTCTATGTCTGTCACTGCTAGATGACCAGAATTAAAACAGCACTCACAGGGTCCTGAGGACTGTAGTTGAGGGCCACTGTATAAGTAGATATCAAAGTGTGTTGGATAATTGTCTTGGATAATTGTCTTGTTCCTCTGTATCTCCAGCCATTCCACTGGGACTGATTGTGGTTCCTGGTGACAGCGACTTAGAAACCTGCAGAGAACACATCCAGCGTTTGCAAGAGGTAAGAAGTGGGGACGGTGGTGGGGTGTCAAGCTGATTATGAGTTCCATATATGTGGCTGGTACTGTGGGAAGGGCTTGACTCACTCTGATTGGTTAAGCAAGTACATGCAAATTCCACTGTGCTGCTTCCCAATTTGAGTTGTCAAGCCTATAGACTGCTCTTCTCTCTATTCTCCTATGCTTTCACCTTCCTTTCTAGGACTTCTGCTCTGTCCATCACTCCTTCAAATGCATGGGAACCCAGGTTGGTAGTTTGCTGCCAAAGTTTGTATTGTGGTTTTGTTTGGCTCAGAGGCACACGGGAATAGAATATTAAACATTTTATCTGAAAATCTTACAGGCCTTGATTATCAGTCAGTCATTTCCTGTATGTTTCATTAACAATTAGTACAAACAAGCAAGCAGCACTTACTGAAAAATCATATCACACACACACACACACAGGAAGTATTTTGGCTGCCACCAGAATTAAATGTAATGTGTCAGTGGAAGAAAGCAAATGTAAGGAGATGAGAGCACTTTTGCAGGCACTGTAAGACCTTGTTAAGACCATTATGAATGCAATTTAAGATCTATTTAAGATCCATACTGGCAAAAAAAGAAGGGAAGGATATGTTTTGGTTTTGTTTTGTAGTTGTACGATCAATACATTAATTTTCCCCAAAAATACAAAGTGAAACTGAAAAAGGCAAACTTATAAAAGTCATGTTAACTTCATGAATCCAATACATTTTTAAAACCTACTGGATTTAAGACTTTTTAAGACCCCACAAACACCCTGATTTTGATAAATTAATCAAGTGAACAATTCACATTATGGTAGTAAATGTGTACACAAAAGTTATCATTTACACTAAAGCTACCAAACCCTTTGGCCATTCCATGCCTGTATGACTGCATTGCCGATGCTGTGATTGTGGTTGTGGCCATGGCTGTGCTTTGGTTGTTATAATTATGGCTGAGAAATTAGTTTATAATGGCCATAACAGTAACTACATGCAGGGGTTGTGTTTGTGCAGTGAACTGACGTGGTTTGCTGGCTGAGTGTAGTATTAAAGCTACTGTATTCCTGAACTCCTGTGGTGTATTGGTAACACATCTGTCATATCTGATAGAAACACAAGGCTTCCAACGCCAGTGTGTATTCACAATGCTTTCTTGGCTAATGTTAACAGGAGCAGTAAAGAATAGTCACAGTATAGCATGGCCAGATCCATAGTGTCATAGATTCAAATAAATAAATGCAAATAAACAATTCCCACCAAGACCCTTTGGTGAAATGTGTTTGGTGAAAGATTTAACGCTTCTTTCAAGATTTTACTGCCACATGCAAGGACACACTCCCAATAGCAATAAAGAAAAAGATTCAATTAGGAGGTAACAGACTGCTCCACCAATTTTGCTGCACTTCTTTTAGGTTCAAATTTGCTTAGTTTTAAAAAATCAAACCATCAGACTCACGAGTGAAGCTCCCTGTCTGAATCCAGTGAGGAATTTTGTTTGAAAGGTTACATCTGACACCAGTTCTGATCTGTGCCAGTGTGAGTGACTGACACCTGGAGTCTAGTTAAAGAGAGGTCTAAATGTTCCACCAATATGAAGTCATCCAACACACACACACACACACACACACACACACACACACACACACACACACACACACACACCACCAACACACACAAATATACACCATTCTAAACAAACACCCACACACATAAACAGAACAGATTCAGTACTCTAGGGGTTACAAAGTACAGAATGTGGTAATGCATTACACAACACAATAAGCACACACAGGTACACAAATAAAACCATGTTTTGAACAGGATCAGGAAAAAGAATCCTCTTAGTCATTTCAAATTCCACTTAGAATGAAGACGCTTTAGTCATCATTAAATCAATGCCACAGTGAGATGGAAATGTGAAGAGAAAATATACGATTTATTGGTAGATTTTCCAGAACACTTTCCAAAACCCTCTCATTATTACTCATTTACCTGATGTCATGTCTGATACATTTACTGCAAACAAAGTTTTAACATCTGTTACTGATGTGGCATGAGAGAATAATCTTTCTTCATGATATCATTAATTTACAACTCACTACTGCTCTGCAGTTCTGCTGGCAATTTGACAAGGAGGAAAAAATGGCTTTAGACCTTTGTCTTGTGTGTCAGATGCTAAATATCACATGAGGATTGCGGCTCTATCTATTACGGTCCTTTCATGTTTGAACAGTCATTATGGAACATCTCCCTAATGGAGACCTAAATGCCATTACTTCAACAGATAAATGAAACAGCAATGATACAGATTACTCGTCTGAACAGGGCTATATTCAGCCATACCCAATCCAGACAATGACGGGGAGAAAAGTAAAATGAAGAGTTTGTCTTTTGTACTTGTTGAAATTGAAATTATTCCACCTGTTTCTAGACATTAATGTCAGGTTGCTAAATAAACTAAAGCCCTAACTAAAAGAGCCACTACTAGGCACATGTTTCGTCATTCATTTAACCTCTTGGTCCAGCACGTCTGAGTGCATACACATCTCACACATAGTACAGTAACTACTTAGATCTTTATTTTTATTTATTGTTTGCTGTGCTGTAGGATTTGTATAAAAGCTTGTAAAACACACAAACTGTGAAGAAATATATTTCTTAAGTTATGTTTGAATAATCAGATAACCTCAGCTACTGTGTTTGTTTCAGCTCTTTGAATTAAAGTTCCAGAGTAGATCAGGCCCCAGCTTCAATCCAAGTATTGTATGTGTTTCATGGAACACCCGTTTTCATCCACAGCCATTTTGCTGCATTTTCTGCATTGTCTGTGATGGTCATGATGGTTCTCGCCCTTTGGAAACTGCACAAGCTTTAAAGCCCTGCAGAGGGACTAGGTGACAAAGCCTCTGCAATGAATTTCAATGGGTGTGCACTGTGCCTGCCATCCTGGGCTGCTGAAATCAGGTTTGTGTATTTGGCTCTCTTCCTCAAGAGGCCTCTTCCATCTAGTCTTCCCAAACAAAAGTTAATTCTAGAGGGAACTTCTTCCCCTAAGCTGTCTTCCTTGTAGAGTACACTTGTTTGCTTCTGACAATTCCTGCAGATGTTATTGCAGATCACATCTGCCCTTCCCCAAGGCTCTTCTGACAACAACTTTGCATATGATCCAGGAAACCTTTCTCTGGCACAGGGGCATGCTGGAGTTTTTGTCGGACTGCAGTGGAAGAGCTTGGATGGGCTTTAGAGGAAGTCCTTAGTGGACCACAAGGACTCCACTTTCCAGAGCAAAAAATCCTGTGGTTACCCACTTGTTCCCATCTGGTCCAAGTTCCCTTCTGCTGTTTCCACACTGCTGCCCAGGTTTAGGAGTGGTTTGAGGTTGTTGGAGGAAGTGATTAATCTTCCTGTTGAAGGCTGGAGATCAGCAGGGAGTATAGGAATTGTGTTACCACGTTGATAGACCGTGGCCCTTATTTCTCCTCGCAGCCCTGATCTATCCACCTCTGTCAGCCGTGACTTGAGGGTCCAGTTAAATACCTTGCCCAGACTCTTGTTTGGCTTCTCAGTGACTGACAGTATCATTGTTTCAACCATTCCTTTTGGAACACGTTTGTGAAGACCCTGGTGGTGCCATCTGCAAATCTGGGGACTGATGTCATTATCATCATCAAGTCATCCATGATGGCTCTGATGGGGGGCTGTTGAAGACCTTACTTGGTCAGGGGGCCTCTCTTCACTCCACTTCTGTTTACTTAAGGTGAACAGGATCACTCAAATGGTGCATCCGGTGATAATCCCCTTCTCTAGCCAATGCTGTATTGATTTTGTTGCAGAAGTGATGATCTTGCCACAGTGTTGAACTTGTGATGTTTTATCCAGCTTGTCTGGTGTAGAACCATAGGCATTTGCAAGAACAACAAGTTCTCCTCGATCTTCACTTCTCAGACACTTCTAAGCTAGGTGACAATAGTACAGTATCTGTCATCTACCACTGCTTTTAGAGTAGTAAAGGATGTTATTGTTGCCTGCAACAGAGCAGCAGCTGCATGTAATGGCTTTTATGTGGATCACTGTGTTACAAGATAAAACATTATGCACAGGAAACTTGACAAGACAGACTTTACGTTTCTCCTCATATGAAAGTTCAGCTTTAAAGGCCCCAGCATGGGTATAGATTTGTGGTGCTGGGCATTCATGTCTTTTCATGCTATATCATCTAGACAACTAAATTATTTATTATTATCCTAGTTGGAGAAGCCATCTTTTATCTACTGAAGATGTGCCCTTTTCATCATGCTCTATTGTCACACAGCTTTACGAAAAGTATGAGACAAGTAATGTGACAATGACAATGAGTTAGATTTAGATTCCTTATCACTCACACTTACAGTGCTGTGACAAAGTATTTGCCCCCTTTCTGATTTCTTAGTTTTTTGCATATTTGTCACACTTAAATGTTTCAGATCATCAAACTAATTTTAATATTAGACAAAGATAACCCGAGTGAATACAAAATGCAGGTTTTAAATGATGGCCCTATGTGAAAAAGTAATTGCCCCCTAAACCTAAAAACTGGTTGTGCCACCCTCGGCAGTAACAACTGCAATCAAGCGGCAATGAGTCTTTCACATCGCTATGGAGGAATTTTGGCCCACTCTTCGTTGGAGTTGTTTTAATTCAGCCAAATTGGAGGGTTTTCGAGCATGAACAGCCTGTTTAAGTATCATCTGGTCACCAACTGGTCGAGACAGACGACCACCCACCTAGAGCCGAAGGATCTGTCCTATTTTTCTGCCTTTTAACAGGCAGTTTTTCTTTGCCCTTGTCGCCAAGTGCTTGCTCATGGTGGTAGGGCTGGGCGATATGGACCAAAAGTCATATCCGGATATATTTAAGCTGAATATCGATATACGATATATATCCCGATATTTTGTTCGCAAAGTGAGAGCAAATGTTCAGTCTCTCTCTCTCTCTCGCTCTCTCTCTCTCTCTCTCTCTCTCTCTCTCTCTCACTCACTCACTCACTCACACACACACACACACACACACACACACACACACACACACACATACACAGACACAGACACACCTACACATATGTTGTGACCAGAAGTTAGGCTGCATTATAACTTTTAAATTAATATTTCCAGAAGGCAGTAAGGCTGTTACCACTCACCTAAACTGCTACCGTTATTACACAAGCAAGTACAATTACGTTAAAACAACATAACGTAAGTTAACGCTATTACTGAGCGGTCCATTAGGTTGACTCAGCAAGTGTCTGTAACGTTAGTAACATAACGTTAATGGTATGACAAAGATTTGTTGCCTGTAAACAGAACAAGCAACCCATCCTGACTAAAACCACACTCAATATTAACGTTGTGTTTTGCTGACATGAATCACACCGACGTTGACAACGTTAACGTTAGCTAACGTAACGTTACCACGTTAAGTTACCTGTAACATCAGTTAATTACTCAGCAGTTAGCTTACCTAACAGTCTGACAACGTTACAGTCTAAATTATGGATATGAACACAAACATTACGTTAGGTTATTGAAAGAGGAGGGGTGGTGGCGGGGGCGCGGGGAGCAGTGCAGAGAGCTCTGGCGGGTCAGCAGCTTGCTTGGAGCAAGGATCACAGCGCGAATTTGAACTATATCGATATATTTTTTATATCGATATATCGGCCAGCCCTACATGGTGGTACTGTTGGGTCTCTGTAAATAATGTTATAAAGAGTTCGGTCTAGACCTGCTCTATTTGAAAAGTGTCCTGAGATAACTTCTGTTATGAATTGGCGCTATACAAATAAAATTTAATTGAATTGAATCTACTCTCTCTTTCTTATTGTTGAGTCATGAACACTGACCTTAACTGAGGCAAGTGAGGCCTGCAGTTCTTTAGATGTTATTTTGGGTTCTTTTGTGACCTCCTGGATAAGTCGTCGATGAGCTCTTGGAGTAATTTTGGTAGGCCAGCCACCCCTGGGAAGGTTCACCACTGTTCAAAGTTTTCTCCATTTGTGGATAACGGCTTTCACCGTGGTTCGCTAGAGTCCCAAAGCCTTAGAAATGGCTTCGTAACCCTTTCCAGACTGATAGACGTCAATGATTTTGTTTCTCATCTGTTCTTAAATTTCTTTACATTGCGGCATGATGTGTTGCTTTTTGAGATCTTTCAGCCTACTTCACTCTGTCAGACAGGTTCTATTTAAGTGATACGCATGTTAAGGTGACATGATGTATCTGAGGGACATCAGCAGTAGCAGTTTTTGATGATTCCTGATATTGTAAGGTGACTAAAACACACATATACAGAGATTAGTTTACCCCGTGTGTCTCAGTGTTACAGCATGGTGCATGGACTATTGTCTATGAATGTATGTGTGTGGTTGTGTTAGTGACATTTACCAAGTGTATTGAAACTGTGTGTATGTTTCAATGTACCTATGGCATCCATATCTGTTTTGTGTGAGTCAAGTTTATTGGTGAGTTTATTGATTGTATGACGTGCTGTAGAAGGTGTGCTGAGTTTGTCCTATAATGTGAAGATGATGTGCTCTGTTCAGAAGCTGTTCGTCTGAAAAGATAAAACAAGCACTCAATGGCTAAAAGTTTGGCTTTTATTTTTTTGTTGTTCCTTCATTTAATTACAGGGTTAATTAGTCTCTTTGAGATCCCGATCTTCTCAGGAGAGGCTTGAAAACAAAAGCAATCAAGTAAGAAAGACAGTTCTTTAGAACTGACAATTCAGTACAATGTTTGAAAAGTCTTTTTAGGGTTGTATTGAGGATAACTTTATTGTTCAATAAACACACTTCACAGTTTTGTGTGTCACATAGTCAGAAGAAAGAAAATCTAATTATAAATGTTATAAATGATATTCAAAGAGCTTGTTACTTTTTAAAATTGAATCAACAAAATGAAGTCACTTTAAACTTGTAGAACCAAGACTTATAATAATATTAATAATTAGGGATGTCTGATAATATCGGCCCTCCGATATTATCGGCCGATATTCTCTATCGGGTTTTTATAACCGATGTTTGTTCTGTAGGCTTCAGCATTTCCGAGCCTGCATGAATGCAGCATGGGGCGTTCACCGGCGCACGCTAGATGACGTATAACAACAACAACTACGCTAGACTGGTTGGTTGCTAACAGTGGCTAACAAGCAAACAATTTCAAGCTGAATGATTTTAATATCAACACAAAATAAGTGCAATGCACCTTAAATATTTTACCCTGCTATGAGCTGTTCCTTAACCAAACTAACAATTGGCTTAGAATTTACATTAGCACTCCTTCAGGTGCATAATACAATTAAACACATTAACCAAAGCTAGTGCTTAGCTAGCGATTAGCGTTAGCGCTCTTTTCAGTATTGATACAATGAAAGTTGAAGTTCTCTTATTTTGCACAGACAGTGTTTACATTTGGAAAGCTTGTTGCATTTATGTATGCATCCAGTGGGGGCATCACAATAAAATAAAGCATAATGTGTTAATTCCACAATAGGAGATATGTTATGTTGTTACCTAACAGTTTTGGTGTAAAAAGCCTGCATATATCGGTATCGGGTGATATCTGTATCGGAAATTGAGAGTTGGACAATATCGGAATATCGGATATCGGCAGAAAAGCCAATATCGAGAATCCCTATTAATAATAATAATAATGACAACAATAACAATAATAATAATGATGATTTTTGCAGGTTTTTAATAATGACTGCTCTCTAAAATACTACTGTAAATACTACACTTATTATTAACAGGTAATTCAATAATTACCAAAAAAAACAAAACAAAAGAAAGTTAGTAAATGCTGCAATCGGTAATACTTAATACCACATATTGAGACCTTATTTCATATAAGTAATTACTGTAATTAAAAAGTATATATATATCATCAACAAATCTCTAGAAACATGAATGTAACAAATAGAGATTCAGTGGTCCTGTAGAACCAAGTGTTACCTGCTCCATTTCATACACAAGTCGCATATCATAGCAATAAACACTCCTGTAGCATTAGTTATTGCTCTGAATCCAGTCTCATTCTGTTTGCCATTCGGAGGCTGCTTGAGCTTGGCTAACCGGGCTTAGCCAATCTACATGTTATAACTGATAATTTACTGGTGCACTGCCAAAAAAAAGATAAGTCATGCTCTAGAATTTAATTGTCATTGTCAGTCAGAAAGATTGTAAGGTATTACCCAGAACAAAACCAGAACAAATTCAACGTCTCTTCAAGTCTCCATGATGTATATCTCAAAAAAGTATCAACAAAAAAACAAGTTAAAGATTTCAGCAATTGTGGATGTAGTGTAGGCAGTCTAGAACTAATTGGTAGTGATATCAGCAAACCCACCTCAAGGTCATCCAACACATCTTCACATCCACACTTCTCTCTCATAGGGAACTGGAAACACTAAAACTCTTTTGTTCAAGGATCATTTACAAAATAGCCAGTTGAAAAAAAGTCAGATGAAATCTAGAGACTGTTTGAATAACAACTCATTGCTGTGCAGATATATGCAGGTTACCATCAATGCCTGTCCTTTTTGCTTCAGAACATAATTAGCTATATTATTTTGTTATAAGTGCTCAGTGTAAATCAAAGTTGACCTTCTTGAGATGCTTTGTCTCAACAACATTTAACAAATACTCTCAGAGAGCAGAGAAAACAAGCTCACGTGTGCACTGCTCTTGTGAGTCACTCTCAAATTGTCTTTTTTTTCTGTCTGTTTCTTTTCTACCTTTCCTCTCAGTGGCCGGGGGGGTTTGCTGCTGGGATGCTGTACTGTCATGCTCTGTCACCCTGACATGTGCGGTTTGGGGGATGAGCTTTTGTTGCTTTTACAGCATGCTGGCCTATATGCAACCTGAATTGTGTTCAAAAAGCAGTCCTGCAGATCATGCTTGTCCTTTATTTAAAAGTTTATTATGTAACTTTCAATGTTAATTGTGACACCTCTGGCCGTTAAGTGAACTGCAGTCAGTGTACTGTTGCCCGCTGTTGTTCTTCATACACAGTCTGTCTAGTCTTGGCACAAGCAAGCATCATCTCGGGCATCGGCCAGAAATGACATACAGTAGACTGAACACTGGAAAACAATAACAATCATTTTTAAAATAACTTTACTATCTGCAATGTTACTATATTTTATTTGGACCGTTGACTCCATGCTACTAACTAGTTTGCCGTTTACAAATCACCCCATCAGCCAACACCACAAATCAACCAATGCCCAACCCGCACTATGCTGTCAAGCCACAGCCAGCCAGCCAACTCCAGCTTAGCTTAGGCTATTTAGCCAGTTGGATGCCCCTGCCTTGCATGAGTTATTATCATGGATCACGTTAGCTGGTGAAGTAATTTTATGACCTAACGTTAGCCAACTTACCATTCAGATAGTATTTTTCTCGTGATAATGTTGGCAAGCTAGTTTCTGTACCAGAACCATTAAGTATAGGCAAATGTAATGAATGCAAAAGTAGCTCTTGAATATGCTGTATTCAGGCCAACACTGTAGATGGGGTGAAACTCTGTGTTCTGTTCTTCTTATGTGGATGTACCAAAATCCTCACAATGCTTTTCATCTTCCCCTTCAGGAGCAAGCAGAGCAACACTAACTCTGTAAATGCTATTTTTAACAACACTTTCCTGTTTTATATAGGTTAGATCACCAATACTAAAAAGACAGCTCATGAGTTGTTGTCAGACTTTGTGTTGCATAGCAACCAAATGATGTAGCACTCGCTCTAACGTTTGATCTTTTGCTCTCTGGTGACTGATGATGCTCACTAGTACATTTTATGATTCAGTAGGAGAAAAATTGCTGATTTCTCATAATGACCTACAGTAATAAAGTAAACCTTTTGAAGTGCCATATATTCTGTACATTCAATCACTCTGTGACCAGAACAATGCTTTATGATGTTTTTTTACTGTCAAATATCATCTTCCATCATCAGGATAACGTGTTAAAGTAAGCATGTGGATCTTTTAGTTCCCCAATTTATTATATAAATATATATATATATATATATATATATATATATAACATTATGTCCACCAGGGTGCCCACGTGGTCATAATGTTATGGCTGTGTACAAAGACAGAAGCTGTGTCAGACAGCTGTTCCAGTTTGCACTGATGTTAATACTACCTGCCATCACGGCTTTGTGGCTTTTTGGGTTTTTTATTTTTAATTTTTTTACTTTTCTCAGCACAATGATAGCTGGTGAGAGACAGAAAATATGGAGAAGGAGAGAGAGCATGCAACAAAGGTGTGCCAATCTGTAGTTTTTATGGATTTTACTAAAGAGCACAGCCGCCGAATGTCACTTCTGCTGGCTTGAAGACCTGGCATGTGTCTCTCAAAATTTGCAATACTACTGTCCTGTCTTTTACATTAATTCATTTATTTAACAATTCATCAACACAGACTCTTGGGGTTTTCTTGGGGTGCACTCGCTTTTTGTCTGCTGTCCTTAAGCTTTCTGCAGAATGAAGGTTATTTTGTTTCTTTTCTCCATCATAGTCTATACCTGCAGGTCGAAAAATGCAGCAAATGCATCATTTTAGATAGTTTAGTGTGCTAATCCTAACCCTGACTGAGCTGTTTCACCATAAATGCACCACTACTTTCCACCACTGCCTGCTGCACCTTGTTTTTAGAGGAGTAGAGCAGGCCTTTGAAAACCATGTGGCCCTGAATAAAATTCAGTGGAACCAGCTATCTGGTTAGAAAATTTGAGAAAAGGAGAGGTGCAGCTCACTGCTGATACCTGGAGGGACAGGTAAATGGCACTTCCAGGCTGCTGCTCCTGTTTGATAAATAACACAAATGACTCCAGGTGCAGAATGAGTCAGAAACGACCCTATAAGGCTTACTAGATCTGACCAAAACAGAGAAGAAACCTTGTGTGTAAGAAAACAAACAGCCATAAATGGCGAAGCAGAAGAAAGAAGGTGAAGAAGAAAAGAGTCAGTCAGTCAGTCAGACGAGTTCAGCTTTTGATTCCATGTTTGTAGGTTTGCTGTAAAAGCCTGCGGGCGTTTTACTCAGCTTGAGACTGCTGCTTAACTCGACAGCAGGATTAGATAAGTACAGACAAACGCAGAGAAGCAGAGTAGGAGAGGTGTTTACTTCAGCGAGCTTTTCTGTCATAGTCTGCATGAAAGGTTTGCATTTTGAAAAGAAAATGACTTTACTGTCTTCGACTTGTTTTCCCCGTCTCTTCTAAGAAAGACTTTTTCACTCTCACATCTCTGCAATGTTTTTTTTGTATTACAGTGAAGCTGCAGCTTCAGCATGGATTGTCTATAAATTTGACAATTTTTGCGCTAAAAATCACGAGTATTCAGTATTGTGGTAAGATTATATCCCAGTCACTGTGGAAAAGCCTCTTGCACAGCATAAAACCTGTGATGGAAACTGTATGACATGAGAGTTGAGAGATGTTATTGTAGTCTTAGCCTTTTGATGAAAATTTTTAATAATTAGATTTGAATTAGTCTTCGTCCAGTTTTAGTCAACAAACAAAAACATTTTAATCTAGTTTTTGTCATGCATTTTTTTTTTCCTAATCATTTTGAAGCTACAGTTGAGGCTACAGAATGACTAAAGATGGCATCACAAAAGAAAAGTCTGTGCAGTAGTGATCAGGCTGGCCGAAGGAAAAAGAAGGAAAATTAACACTTGAACATACATCAGCATACATAAACTGCTGTGGTATAAAGTTACACAAAAGCATATTGACCAACCAACAGATCCGAAGCTGTTATGTTGTGCTCGTCTATCGCAAGATTAATGAAAAAGGCACAGCTGCCTGTTCTTTCCACTGCAGAGAAGCAACTAATTTGGAAGCTGTGTCACTCACTTGTTAATTATTACTAAATTGTCTGGGTTTAGTTAGAGAGGAGAAGCTAAAATGTTACTGAAATCATCAATAGAGTGAGAAGAAAAAATTGTTGGAGGAAGAAAAATTCACAGTTTTGGGGTGTCTGCTGAGAAAGCTCTATCACCACAACATTTAGTCCTTGATCTGTGAACAGACTTTGGTCAGAGGATCTGAGGTGTCTGACTGTGTGATACGGGGGCAGGAGTTCACAGATGGACCAGTTAGCGCTGTGTAAACAAAGAACAAGCTTCTAAACTTCAGTCTACAACTAACAGTAAAGCCATAGATGGGAGGCAGGAATCTCAGTAACATGGTGTCTGTTTTTTGAAGTAAAAAGTCTTGCTGTGTCATTCTGAGCTAATTGGAGAGGGATGAAATGGAGGTCCAAGTGATACCAAAATACAAAAAGATGCAGTAATGAGGCTAGTGGATATGAAGGTGTGGGACAATTTCTCCAGATCACAGACAGAATTCTCCTGAGTTTTCAAACATTGCACAGCTGATTGAATTGCAATTTGATTTTGATTTACATGTGACCACTGTTATATGAATGGGTTCAAGCTCAACAGAATAATGGCTATTTTGTCAGACAGATGTCACAAGTTTGCAGGTAGAAAGACCAGAGGAGAGGTGACCTTTGACAGAAATTGTGCTATTGACAGATTTCTGCAAACAAATGACTACATTCATAAAATCGCCATCAAGTTACATGAGTTAAGTTGTTGCTTTACAAGGGCTAGTGTTAATGTCTGTGGCGGTTGTGAGGCTTAATTTTAGACTGTATAATTATAAATGGATGTACCATAGTCTCCATCCACTCCATCATAGTTCCTAAAGAGCCCTTGTGAAGCTCAGTGTGGTTGGCTCTTTCCGCCGCCATCTTGACAGTCCTGACTCTGCCGGCTCCCTGATAATTGAAAAATCTGCAAAGAGGTGGGGCGTGGGTAGAGCTGATATGGCCTGAATGAAGCCTGGTTACCGAAACCAGCCACCAAGCAGTGCCCCACAGCTGGAAAGTGCAGTACTCTTTACCTTAGTCCTGATGGTAACAACTCATATTCACCATAGAGAGGATGTGATATGTCCCGCCTTTTTAGAAGCCAACCTTTTGTTCCATACATCAATTTCCTCTTCTCTTCTCTTCTTGGAGATATTCTGTCAGCTTGTTGGTCCTTTTCTTTTAAAGATAGATGGACCACTATTCACATTCCTGTTCCACTGTCAGCCACTCATCTCGTTCTCTAACTGTTCTGTTTGTCATTCAGGAGGAGGCCGCCAAGATTCTTTCCTCGCAAAGATTATCTCCAAAGTGGTGTTTCCTTGACTGTAAGTACATCACATTGTTATAATTTCTAATAACAATTTACCATTGCCTTGGTAAGTTTTTCCACTACCTGGGCTCTCTTGCCTCAATATCCCCTCTACCAACTTACCATAAAAATGTTTTCACATTGTGAACATTGTTTTCTCCATGTGCATAAAGTACAGACAAAAATAGCATAATTGTACTTGCGTAATTGCGTAAATAATTAATGCTCTATTATGTAAGCATAATTCAATAAGGCATAGGTTTTTATATTTTTTTTATTAAAGAGGGAATTTTGTACTAAAAAGTCAGACTGCTATATAGTGATATTAACTTCAGATAAACTTTGGAATTAATTTTTCACATAGTCTGTGAATATAACAACAACAACAACAACAACAATCCAGATCAGTTACCTCCAAAAAAAATTCAATAATTGAATGTTTTTAGTGTCGTGCACTGAATAATAGTCTCTGCATTGTGAAACACAGTTATTTTCCAACTTGTTGAGTGGCAGTTGTTGTTTCTTCATACAAAATTGATTTCTGGTATAAAATTTGATAGGCAAGTTTCATCAGAGGGGTGTGGCAAGGGCAGGTCAATGTTGAGGGTAGGAATGAAACGATATACTGAGAGACAGTTAAATTAGGTTAAACAGCTGAGGGCGCTATCTACTTTTGCTGTTTCTTGTACACCACTTGCGTCAGTAGCTATATGAAGGCGCAGAGACATGGGAAGACTTTAAAATTCAGGATGCACCATCCTTTTTAAACCGTAGGTGTGGCAGCTTTTTGCCTTCCCTAAGCCAGAAAATTAAAAACGTAGGAACATAATAGACATTGGCAAGATACATGAGGCTGTTTTCCAAAATTGACACGGTTCTATTTATTTATATTATTTTTAGAAAAGGAAATATGCATTTTGCAAAGTTTTCATGAATTCTGTTGAATTGTGATCTTAATGTATTGTTACATCCCTAGAGGGCAGTATACGAAATATAAAGAAATAAGGAGGGTTAAACAATCAATTAATTTTTGAAAAATTCTATCAGCGGGGGACAGACTACATGGACGATTTAAAAAGGGTCATTCTGAGGTAACAAAGACATAACAAAGACATTGGGCAGCTGTGGTGCAGAGGCAGAGCAGGTCATCCCTTAATCAGAAGGTTATAGGTTCGATCCCTGGCTCCTGCACACATGTCGAAGTGTCCTTGAGCAAGATACTGGATCCCAAATTGCTCCCGATCGGTGTGTGAATGTGTATGAATGCACTAGTTTCTGTTCAATAGGCTTTTCCATCACTGAGTGAAAGGGTGAATGTGGCACATAGTGTAAAAGCGATTTGAGTGGAAGACTAGAAAGGCGCAATACAACCATACCATTTACCATAACCATTCTTACTTTAAGGTGATACACCAGGTATTAGTTCGTAGCTTATGAATCTCAGTGATAAACTGAATTGATTGATTTTATGGTTAAACTGTGGCTTTGTAAGATCAGAGGATTCATATTTCTGTTGGGAAGCTTGGTCAAGCAGTATTCTAAGGCTTGGGTCCAAGCAGTGTTATCATAACTGATAGAAACTTTTACAACCAAAGTTGAAAATCTGATTTTCATTTGAAGATTATAGTTAAATAAATGCATACAAACACACCTCCTGTAAGATGCAAACAAGTTTGTGTACTGGTACTTCCTCAAAATGACATAAAGCATAGTTCCATCAGATTCTTTTTGTTGCTGAATTTAATGCATATTAATGTCATACAGCAGCAGCTTACCAAAAATATCACAGAGAAAAACCCTGCATATTACACAATATTATCCATGCATTCACAAGCACACAAACCCACACACACATACACCTCTGCCTGTGAGTCCTGGTGGAATTTAGCAGAGAACTAGAGTCAAACAAATATAGCTAGCTGAGAGAGAGAGAGAGAGAGAGAGAGAGAGAGAGAGAGAGAGAGAGAGAGAGAACTGAACATTTGCTTTGCGTTTGAAGAGGGAAAAAAATGTGTGTGTGGTTAGCTGATGATCAGTCATATTGTGAACCTTTCGATCAGGGGCATATCTAGAGGGGTGGCATGGGGGGTTGCTGACACCCCTAAAATGCCGGGCCGCCCCAGCTGGCACCCCAGTTTGGTGTCAAACACAAATTTACCACACTAATTTAGATTAATTTTTAAACTAACATGTTAATAAACAGAAATGAACAAATGAATGAAAAAATTAATTTATTTCTGATTTGGAAATAAACCAATGTGTTAATTTCTCATGTCACCAGTAGATATTTCTATTCAATGCTTACTAGCTACCACAATAATGTTTTGAGTTCAGATATCTTCAAATTGTGTTTCTGTTTGCCTCTCTAGCTACAACAGCAGATCGTTTCTATAGGATAGACAGAGCACAGGTAAGTCTAGCTCGCCTATTAACTCAACTTCACTGGGTGTTTTCTATCATGTCAAGACTATCTCTAAATGTAAAGTTGCAATCACAAATATTCAAGGATTTATCAATTAAAGTTTTTCAAAGAACAAGATTCTGCTTCAGATGACTTCTTCATGAGTTGAGTGATACATAATATCAACATAGAAAATGCATGATGTAGTATTTGTGTGTAAGAGTATATTCTGTTTAGATAGCCATCAAAAGTCGACTAGAATATGCCAGGAGGAATTTTGGATAAGACTACAGAGTTTTGGGAGACAGTTCTATGGACTGATGAAACCAAACTAGAACTGTGGACATATGGACCAGCGGTATGTCTGGCGTGCAAAAGACAGGCTTATGACCAGAAGAATACCATGCCCACGGTCAAGCATGGAAGTTATAAAAGCTAAAGGATGGAAGGAAGTACTGAAGCTGGGGGTTGAATAATACTGCACATGCACATGTGTTAAGAGTTAATTTTTTCATTTGAACTTCAAAGTTAAGTCAACTTCTGTTGTCAAAATAACTGAAATATGTATCAATAATTTTTTTTGTTTTGTTTTTATGTTTAATGATTTTGAGTTTGATGATTTTTTTCTGATTTATTGTCATTATCTTTCATCCACATCAATATAATGTCTTTTGAGGCGAGGGGGTTGAATATTTCTGATTGCAACTGTAGTAACATATGAAATATGCACGGGGCCTGACCCACTGATGAGTTCTCACTGTTCAGGTGACATGAATACTTTCAGACACAACACGTGTGAGATGGCTGCACACAGAATGAAAGCACCTGTGCACCCACACTCACTCACTTTTAATTTCACAAGATTAGCTTTGTGTGTGCGTGTAGGAGAAGTTTGTCTTTGTGATTTACTAAAGAGCGTAGGTTTCTCAACCAAAAAAGGCATTTAAATAATATATTAATTCATTTATGTAAATATATATCGTCTAGAAAAGTTAAGATGACATCCATAATGATGATAATAAGAATACATTAACTCTATAATCACCTATTATGTCCTTGACGGAAACCTGGCACTTCAAAATAAATAATATTATGTTATTTAACGAAGATTGACATTCTAACTTCAATTTCTTTACTAAAAAGAGCACAGTCTCTCATTGCATTTGGCAGATGATAATCGGTGTAATTTTGGGAGAATTATCTGTAAATAAAAACAAATTAACTTGCAGAGTAAAATGTGAAGGGACTTCCTCATCACAAAACCTCATGCCTTCAAAAGGATATGGCAGCATGTATGTTGCAAAACTCAAAAAGGTCAGAAATCACCTGCTGCTGTTCATAAAGCTTCATAACCGAAGGTGACATTGTTTCAACCTTCCATTAGCATTTGGACAGTAGGAGGACACAGTTGAAAGTTATTTTAATGAATGGATTAAACTGAAACTGAAACTGTAAAAATAAAGGGGATGGAAATAAGAGTCTTCCCAGTGAAAATTGTACACTTGGACTTTCTATAATCGCTGTAACAGTGGTGGCAGATGTCCACTGTTCCATGAGTGTGAACAAAATTTGGTTTCTTGCCAGCTGCCTAATTATTCCTATTGTCAGGGTAGTGAAGGTGTACTTGCCATATTAGTGGTACAAGTGGTTCATACACTACAGGTATGGAGGCTTTTACTACTGCATCTGGCTACTTGTTAGTTCAGCTCCCTCTAAGTTTAAAATCAGAGTTTATAATTTAATTCTATTTTTAATTTTTAATTCTATTCTTAAGGTTAGGGTTTTTAATTTTAGTTTAATGTATGTTTAATGTATGTTTTGTATGCTACTGGTTCGATCGATCTATCTATCAACAAACTGTGATGCACAGCTACAATTTGACCCTTGTCAAATTCGCAAAAAAAACTTCACTTGCTACCTAATATATCCCACTGAATATATCACCCACTGATAGGTGCCGTGATAATGACATAATCAGTGTTATTCACTTCACCTGTCAGTGGTCAAAATATTATGGCTGATCGGTCTATTTAATATTTTAAAAAATAAAATAAAATTATATATACAGTAATGTATAAACCTACACGTATATACCCAGGAAATAATCCAGCAGGGCATTTTTTTTTATTTTGTAAGGGGGAATGTAAAGGTAGATAGTAATGATGATATGGTTTCTTTTTTACATAAAAACAAAAAAAAAGTTTGACATTTGAGAAACTGTGTCCGTCCATGTTTGAGCACAGAGCATTATCGATGTAACACTCATTCTGCACTCTGTTGGCTTGGAACATGGTCCCTCTGTCCAGGGTCTGGGATGTTTGGTCTCTGTCTAGCCTACTGGAGTGAGCAGGTGTTGCCATGGTCAAAATCTGGTCCAGCTGATTTAAACAATTTTGGCTTAGCCCTTAAAAATCAAACCCAATCAGACGTCATTCAGTGATGTTCAAGCTATGAAGCGGGAAAAAAATAAATAAAATAAACAAAATGTTGCAAGTTTGAAGAAGTATACAAAGAGTGAATCAACATTATATGCCATAAATACAAAAAAGAAAGATAAATAAACAACAAGACTGTCCAGTTATAGATACAACTCTGCTACAGTGTGACAAAGAATTCCAGCTATAGATGTTTGTGTGGTTGGTTAAAGAAGGCCTTTTTTAATGACATAGTCATACAATAAGGATTAATGTCTATTATAATATCGTTGGAGCTTCAAACAGGGTCTTGATAATATCTGTCTGGACTGACTGTTTGTTTGAAACTGTTCTGTTTCATTTTTTTTATCAGGAACATCTCAACTACGTATCAGAAATTTCCCAGGAGGAGATCTTCATCCTGGACCCTGAACTGGTTGTTATGACAACGGTTGGCACCTCCCCGTCAGCCATGCCAGACTTGGTTAACCCTGCCTCCAGCCTGGTAAACAGCAGGTAGGTCCACCACCTTAACCTGAGCCTAACCAACCAGAGCCATTGTTTTAAGACTGTTGCAGCAAAAGCTATAGAGCACAATATACAGCACAATACACTGGCCATTTTAACGCGATGAATAAGAAAAAACATTTTATGTACTTATGGGAAAAGTACTTGAGTTAATGACAACTACGCTCATTACTGAAAGTAAATGCAATAAAACCATTGCTAGGCACTTTAAATTTGTTTTCAATTAGATATTATTGAGTTTTTATAATGACTTTTTGGTTGTAAACATTATAGTTGCTGCTCTAAAACATCTAGTTTTATGTAAAATATTAAATTCTTATACAGCTCTGAATTTAAAGACAACCGGGCTGACATAGGAACTGTAAAGCCTAATATGCAGTCTTCAATATTTGTTTCTTTATCACAAATCATTGCAATATTGAACAGTGTTATCGCACATCGCAGAATTTCCTCATATTGTGCAGGCCTAGTATCTAGTACAAGACAGAAAGGGAAGAGACAGTGTCAAAAAACGTCTGTCTACTACTACACACTATAGGTGGATGACATTTGGGGAAATGTGGACAGAATTCAATTTAAAAAACTGAACTCTCAGCATATGTCGATAATGGTTGACATTATCATGCAGAGTACTGACCTCTTGGGGGCCTTTTAGTCTGACCGTGGTCCTGGGGCAACAAATGCAGGGTTCCTCGTTTATTTCAATATGATCAGTCGTTGAAATGAAACCCTGCAGCAGGAGTTCATGCTTTAAAAGCCCTCGGGGAGAAAAAAAGCCCAGGAGTACTGCACAAATGTTGGTCCTGTCCACATCTCAAAGTGCCATACATGGTAGCTCGCTGCCAACGGTTTGTGTGAGGGTTTTAAACATTTCAAAGTGCTTAGGATACAAGTGCTATATAAATGCAGTACACTTAACAGTACTGCCTCACTTTGGTTCATGTATTGAAGGCTTAAACTTTGAAAATAGATAATAATATGCCTATGGAAATTTTGTTTGCATATTTTTTTTTACTGTTGCATAGCAAGAATATGGCTATTTATGCATGTATATATATATATATATATATATATATATGTTTGTTTATTTATTTATTTATGTGCATATATATGGACAAAAGTATTCGGCCACCTGACTATAATACCAACAGGGACTGTAATGACATTATATTCAAATACATACATACTTTAATATGGAGTTGGTCCCACTTTTGCAGCTGTAACAGCTTCCTCTCCTCTTGGAAGGCTTGTCACAAGATTTTGGAGCGTTTCTGTGGGAATTTGTGCTGATTCATTCTGTAGAGCATTTATGAGGTCAGGCGCTGATGTTGGATGAGAAGGCCTGGCTCACAATCTCCATCCCAAAGGTGCTCAATGGGGTGGAGGTCAGGGCTCTGTGCAGGCCAGTCAAGTTCTTCCACATCGAACTCATCAAACCATGTCTTTATGGACCTTGCTTTGTGCACTAGGGCACAGTCATATGGGAACAGAAAAGGGCCTTCCGCAAACTGTTGCCACGAAGTTGGAAGCATAACATTGTCCAAAATGTCTTGGTATGCTGAAGCATTAACATAGCCCTTCACTGGAAATAAGGGGCCTAGCCCAAGCCCTGAAAAACAGCCCCATACCATTATCCCATCTCCACCAAACTTCACAGTTGGCACAATGCAGTCAGGCAGGTAATGTTCTCCCGGCATCAGCCAAACACAGACTCAACCATCTGACTGCCAAACAGAGAAGTGTTATTCATCACTCCACAGAACACGTTTCCACTGCTCCACAGTCCAGTGACGATGCACTTTTCACCACTCCATTCGACGCTTGGCATTGGACTTGATGATGTGAGGCTTGCATGCAACTGCTCGGCCAAGGAAACCCATTCCATGAACAGTTTTTGTACTCACATTAAGTGGAAGTTCAGAACTCTAGCTATGGAAAAAGCAAAGCGTTGGCGACTTTTACGCACCATGCGCCTTCGCAGTCGTTGTCCCAGCTCTGTGATTTTACGTGGTCTTCCACTACGTGGCTGAGTTGCTGTTGTTCCTGAACAAAAATGTGTGTGTGTGTGTGTGTGTGTGTGTGTGTGTGTGTGTGTGTGTGTGTGTGTGTGTGTGTGTGTGTGTGTGTGTGTGTGTGTGTGTGTGTGTGTGTGTGTGTGTGTGTGTGTGTGTGTGTGTGCGCACGCATAAGTGCATATGTGTGTGGGTGTGTAAATACATGAATAATATTTCCTATCTGCATTTTTCCACCGTTTCTTTTCCTTCTGAGAAACAGCCAAGTGATACTTATAATATTAGCTATGGTTGTGTGTGTGTGTCTGTGTATAAGTTTTTTTTTTTCAGCTTGCCCTGCCTCCATATGAAATCCTTTTAACCATATGTACACACAGATTAAATTCTCACCTACAGAAACCTGTTAGAGCAGCTGTCTGTTGATGCTCTTCAAACAGAATGAGAAAAAAAGATTCAGTGATACATTTTTGTCTGTTCTGATTTATAAGATAAGTTTTTTGTTATTCTGTATTTTACTTATTGTCAACAAACCCATGCAAACATGTTGTTGTTTGGCATTTTTCAACTCTCAATACTTTGTGACTTCCTGCCTATGGCTTTCAGCTCTCAGCTCATTGGTTCCTACTGAAGTAGACATACATCTTTAAAAACGGTTTGCAAATGTATAGTTTATAGATTTTTGAGGAAATAATACACTTGTTAGGGACTACTTTCAGTATTTTTGGCATTATGTATGTGGGATTCAGCCCAAAAAAAATTCTCAAAACTGTGATTTTAGTTTTTGGACAATGGCACAGAAGAAGACGATAAATCAGGCGTTGATACACGCACAATACTGATTCTGCACAGGGGATTTGTTGTTTAGAAATATAAAGAATATTAGAAGAGTCTCCTCCTTTATATAACTACATTTTGTAATTATAACTAGTTCCTTGAGAAGTCAGTACTTAAAGGACCACCGTGTAGGAGGTATCAAGTGGAGTATCACCTTCCAAGCGAGTAAAAGAAACTATGGTGGCTGCAAAGTTGGAAAAAAATATGTGTGTTTGGTTAGTTCGTTCTGGGCTACTGTAGAAACATGACAGTTCAAAATTGCGGCCTTCATGGAAAAGGACCTCTGTATGAAGAAAACACAACAAATCTTACTTTCAGGTGATAATACACTAATGAAAATATATTTTTGCAAATATTGCACACCTTGCTATTATATACTGTATTATGTTAATATTTTACTGTTTTATTACATAATGGTATGATACATATAAAATATTTTTTTACTTTTTTGACTTTGCTGCTCCTAACCACGTCACTATTCTTACTTTTATTACACATACTTCTAATTGTTTATTTTTAGAATTTCTTTACCTATCTGTTCTATCGGCAACACCGGCATTTTCCCTCTGGGGTTAAATAAAGGTTTATCTTGTCTTGTCAGTTCACTTTGCTTTATTAGCATGAACAAAAACATGTTACCAAAGCAGTTCACATGTGTCACATATAGGTTCTATATTGTACTGATGCAGTCCATACTTTGCTTGCTGTACAATACAGTACAATTTAATACAATTACTTCAAACTGTATAAATCCAGATTTTTTGGGATCTTATGGGGGTTGTGCGTCCCTCAGGCTGTAGCAGACAGATACATATCACAGTGGAGGAGGAAGTGTATTTATGGTTTTACTTCTCCTGTCGAGCAGTGAGCACATACCCGCTCCTCTCTGGGCTCTGTCTTCCTGTTTCTACAGCAAGTTAGTGATAACTGAGACTGTATTAGACGATCATTCTCTGTTCCCTATCTTCAATTTAAATTCCCCTTTTTAGAGTCAAATAACAATTTAGTCTACTTGTTTTTTTTTTGTTCAACATGACGTTGTCTTTGCTATGATGTTAACGTTAATGTGTGTGTGTCTCTCTGTTCCTGAACACATAATGTAATGTGTTTACTCATTAGCATCAGTACTCTTTTTTAACATTTTAGTAATGAATGCTAGTTATTAGTATAAGTGGACACACTGCACTGACAGCACCGCTACAGTTAATTGACCCTTGCTAACATCTATTAGTCTGTTTGGTTTAGAGCCTGGAACTGTATTTATTTTTTGTGTCCTCTTTGTTTAATTATCTGATGTCTCAGAGCCCTGAATACTTTGATTATCAGCCATTAAAACTACAAAGCAGATAATAGAACTTTATGATTTGGCAAATATGATTATGACTATGTGATAAAATAAAAACTTTAAGGATCATAATATTTCTCCTGGCATTTAAGCTACTGTGCAGTACATAAAAGATTAGCATAAACAATAGAAAGAGGGAATAAATAAAGGTACAATGTAAGTACAGGCAGAGCACCACAACCTGCTGATCCTAACGAGACTTCCCTCCGGCTGTGTGTGTGCGTGTGTGTGTGTGTGCTTGTGTGCTTGTGTGCGTGTGCGTGTGCGCACACGCAAACACACGTGTGTGCATGTGTGTTGGCGGTCTGATTTGCAATGCTGAGTGCACTGAGTGGGAGGATGAGGAGGAGAGATGAGACAGAGAGGCAGGGGCAGAGTGAGGGAGAGATGGGTTTAGGAGAAAGATAGAGTCAGAAAAGCAGTGGATGAAGAGAGAAATGGAATGCATGTCAGAGTACTCAAGAGTCACACCAATCTACTGTACTTAGACACACACACACTCTCACACAAACAGTGTAGCTGTTTGCCCACGCAGGGCTAGAGGTGAACGTTATTCCTCCCACTATAATTACCTCTCTCTTCTGCTTCTCTCTATCCCTCTGTCTCTCTGACAAACACACTGAAAGACACCTACACACAAAACATTTTGTTTTTTTAAATGATTTTTGAGCTGATAGCTTCACATACTGACAGTTTACACTTGAGCATCAGGCGAAAATCTGTTGAAGCAGACACAAGGCTCACAAGACATCAGGTTCTCCACATGTCAGGGAATTTCTTAAATATTAGGTGTATTTCAGGAAAGAAAACTTTGTGGATTTGTGAATAATGGAACATGCCACAGTCACATGAATATGGCAGAAATGTATTCCCAATGCATTCACATTATATAAGAGTTTATTTTATGTTTAGTGTTATTGATAGTTTCAATACAATCAGAGAAGAAACCAGACTGAACAACATTAACAACACCATTTAAAAAAATGTTTTATTGTGGATTAATACTGTTGGTTACGTCAGGGTAAGGTTGGCATGCACAGGAGAGCTACGTTTATCACTGTTGTAAATGAGAGCTGATTGGACAGATGAGGCAAGAAAAGAGGGAGACTGAGAGGAAAGGTTGTGGTAGAAAGGGACAGCATGCGTACAGAGAGGTTCGAGAAAGGAGGAGAGAGTAGGAGATGAAGAAGTAGTCCGAGATATGAACACAAGTTACAGAAATGTTGGTGGTAGAGGAAGAAGTAGGCTGAGGAAAACTTGGATGGGCATTGTAAACGTTTTTTGTGTGTTCATTAATCAATAAAAAACGATTATTGGTATTAATTGACATATTGGCAATATATCCATGTAGAGTTAGTTCATTTCAGTGTGAAAGAATATACCTGCATTATGACCCTTATGCAAGATTCACATTAATTTTCTGTGATATTTTTTAACAAGTTTGACAACTCATTCTCCCGCAACTCTGTCCCTTTGTCTGCGTGTATATGGGCACAATAAGTCCAAACCGAGTCTATTAAAGAAGGCCAGAATGCCCCCTGCATCAACTCGGAGTGTTGGAGCCAATTGGAGCCCGACAGGCTTAGAGACCTCTACTGTGGTTTATGTTTGCATGGTGTGACTAAAGAAGGCTGTACTGTGCTTCTCTCCTCCTCCCTGAGATATTTTGTGGCTGTGACAACATTACGCTACTTCCACTGCTCTGAGAGAAGACAGTCATTATTCAGCTTCCCAAAAGAGGTTGCTTGAGGTTGTTGGATCGTGGAAAGATAAAATCTTTAAAACTCATCCACCATTGGGCCATGCTCTTCAGTCCTCTGCTCAGACTAGGTGACATCTTATAAATGGTACTCCAGTAAACCAGACTTACTGTATGTCTTCTGCACCCCATTGCAGTTCTGGTACTCTTGGACTTCCTTTTTAGTAATGTCTAGCCCTTCAAAATGTTTTCCTCTTCTTTCTCCTTTTCTCTGCCTGTGCCTTTATCTCACTCATGCTCAGTGTTCAACTATTTAACTAGTTAAATTAGTTAATAGTTTACTAACTATTTATGTAGCAAGGATCCAAACTTACGAGATAAGTGAACGCAAAGAGGTTACAAAAAGGTTGTGGGTCATAGTTTTGACATTAGTTTTCATCATCATTGCAAGTGCATAATGTGAAAATCTGTTGCATCAATGCCTCCTTGTACACAGTATATGCATTTGAAGAACCTTATAGGGATGTAAAGTAAGATTATAATTTATTAATTAGAATTAATTAATATAAATATTGAGATGAGTTAACAGACCACATGGTTCACATTCTCTAAGTCTCCCCTCCTTAGTACATTTCCAGGGCTGTATGGAAGCTGAAGACCTCAGCGAAAATCAGAAATGGGAGTTTTTGCATTGACTTTGTTTCCTCTGTGTTCCACTATAGTTCTTCCCAGAGGCAGAGAATGAACAGTGACAGCTCTGCAACTGAAGCTTTAACAAACAACTCAACACCTGTGGTCAGCAAACTCACCAGGTTAGTATACTCTTAGAGGCTGTTTACACCTATTAACATGTGTGTTGGGTGATCAGATCACAGCTGGACAGCTGTAAGTGTAAACAACCACCAAGATGCATTGTGTTCAAATTGTTCAAACCACTTGCCAAGGCAGTCTGTTACGCATTTGACCACATATCTTTTGTATTGTAAACGCTAATGTCCTTGGCCACATTGTTGAACTACCTACTCACACAAATTACATGTTTGGCCTCTTTTACCTGCCAAGATAAGCAGCAGATGTTTGTGAACACAGTGTTTACACTGTTGAACTAGTAATTGCAATATCCTCCCTTAAAAACAAGTAATTTTTTCTTTGTAGAAAACAATTTGACGCATTTGACTTTGTGTAAAACAAAGAAAGAAAACAGGAATGATGTACATGTCTATTGGCATATAGAGCGTAGGAGTGAGATTCAGTCACAACTTGTGGTCCAACCTCTACTGCCTTCCACTGTGAGTGGCTCTTCTGATGACAGCCTATCAGCTGCCTGGCAGGAGAGACACTCCATGATGCGAGCATGGACAGTCAATATACACTCATGTTGTGTGTCGTCAGGTGTTCAAGTTGTTGTATACTTTTTGTTTTTATCAGCAAAATAATACGGGGACATAAGTACTAACATATTGGGTAATTTGACAAGTTGACATGGCAAACAAAACATGCATCGATAACATGCAAAGGCTAGCAAACAGAAATGGAGGTTAAAACTAGGGTGTGAGGAGGAGGGGAATATATTAGATGCTTCCATCTAATATATTTTAATTGCTAAATTGGTCTGCTAAAAACCAGCCAGTTACTCTTCTCAAATGGATATATTTTACTATTTTTAGTCTTCATGAAAAAATATTGAAAACAAGGTAGAAGACAGTCACTGATAATGAGGCTTGGCCTCTGGATATGGGTACAGATATAAGCATCTAATCTGCTAAATCCAATACACCGGTATATAAGCCTATGTTTAGTCCTGAAAATGATTTCTTATTAAACACTAATTGCATCATATTTCTTATTTTTTGATCGAAATTAATATTCAAAATTAAAATTCTAATTTGGTTTTAGTGCCCAAATAATACCCCCAGATCCTAAAAATTCTTCTAAGCAATGTGGGATTTTGCGGAGACTACAAAATGATATTGCAAAACCAAGTAGAATCAATATGTCAAATGACTGACACAGCTCCCCCCACAGCTCTACAGTTTTTAGCGGCTTTCAGCTCTTTGTGTTGGTGTTACGCCTGAAGTTTAATTGTTGTAGTCTCCCTTTCACTGCTCTCATCCTGGTTTCCAGCAGCAGCAGCAGCAGCAGCAGCAGCAGCAGCAGCTTCAGCTTTCAGTGACGATCTCTTATACACCCACTGTACAATGCATGCTTAGCAGCAAACAGACACAGTTAGAGACTAGCTGGTGAACTTAGTGGAGCATTTAGCAGTTAAAGTGAATACTGGACTTGGATTCAGTAGGTGAGCACAAACATGACTCCAAGTAAATGATAACATTACTCTGTGTCTGATGTATGTGTAAATTGGATACTGTTTGAAAGCACATTTAACACAACAACTTTATTGGCTGATAATGTGGCAGTTTATTTTCTGCTTGTCCAAGTAACCAAAATCAGTGACACAGCTTTTAAATACTTCGGGTATAAACAGAGAGAAAATCAAAACATTTAGTCAGTTACTGCAGTTAAAACTAACTCACACAATGCTGTAAGAAAAGATCTGTCTATTAACTAAACCAAATGTGAACTTATAGATTGTTATCTGGAACAAGGTGTAACCATCTGTTTGACATTTCAAAAATTGCACTTCACTGCACGATATTGATACTTCATACATAGAAAATTAACACATTGCAAAGACCAGCTCAGATACACATGCAACAACATATACACTGCATGTTAAGCATACCAGAAACAATAGTGATCCCTGTATGTCACAATCTTATCCAAATTTGTGATTATGTTGTGTTTCTGTTTTGGATTATTGAGCAGATTTTTCCTGTGCTTCATGTTTGTCATTACCCTGTTACTTTATGATTTGCAGGGCGGGTTGCATTCATCGTTCCAACACCACTGCTGCTGATTTTAAACCAAAACTGAGGTCAGTACACTTAACTCCACATAACGGGATATCTCACGAACACTGCAAGCGAATTTCTTCAAATTTGGCACAAATGTCGACTTGAACTCTAGGATGTTCTGTGTAGATTTTGGGGGTCAAAGGTCACTGTGACCTCAAGTCCATCCCATTCTTGTGAATGCAATATCTGAGAAATGCCTTAAGGGAATTTCTTCAAAGTTCTTCAAACACCCACTTAGACTCAAGGATAAAACAAAAAAAAATGTTTTGCAGTGACTCAAGGAAATTGATGAGAATATTTCGCAGTTGGCTTGATGATGAATCTGTGATACTTTTGACTCAAAGGTCGAAGGTCCACAAAAAAAAAAACTTTTGTATTTTGTACTGAAATGGTCAAATGTCAGCTTGACTGTGACAACATAATGTCCTGTCCTTTTCATTTTTCCATCACATCCATTCTGCCTTTCACTTCCTGCATCATTTGGAATTTCGAGCATCATTGGAATTACGTGACTGCAAACAATGTATTGGAGCCCACCTAGCTAATGGTTGTCGAGTGAGTGAGTGAGTGAGTGAGTGAGTGAGTGAGTGGCGTCACATCTAAAAATGCTAGGAGAAAAAAACAGCACCACATTTTGCATAGCTATAGTCTATAAGAATCAGTCTCTACATAGTAATCAAGTTCATGTATCCTTGTTTAGCCAATACATCCAGTGCCTGGAATAGCCAGTACTCACCAGTACTGAGTACCAGCACTTTTTTTTTTTGTGCCCTTACTTCTTATTGAGTACCACCACCTCTGGTGAACACAGACATACCCTTTTTACAAGGGTAAAAGCCATAAAATAATTGTCTTTTTATTTCTAAAACCCTGCATACAGCATTCCTGGTGTGGTACTAAACAACTGTGTAACTGCTTTTTTTCGTAAACTCGTAGCTTGCTTAACGCTAAGAAAATAGCACTAAAAAATGCCCTAGTTAAAAAGGGAAAATGCCAAAAGATTTAGGGTTAGGGTTATGTTGGGTTTAGAGTTAGGATTGTGCTTAATTAGGGTACTGGCAGCATTTTTGGTGTAATTCAGGAATTTTATATTATATTATAATAATATTAAATTATATTATAATATTATAATAATATTGTAATAATTATAATATTCTTCTATAATATTCTTCTATAATATTAAATAGTATTAAATAATTTAATTGTGATATTATAAAAGATAACGGCCAAGTGTTTAAAAAGGACAAAGGAAAATGTACCTTTTTATTTTTACTGTCCTCTCCAAAACTACTACTACTACTTCTTCTTCTTCGAGTTGTTTTGGGGTTTTGTGTGTTTTTGGTATTTGCAGCATTTTGTTTTGGGTTTGTAAGTTTTTGCTTCTGCTTCGTTTCTGTGATTGCAGCATTTTTCTGTTGCTGAGTTTTTCTTTTGCATTTGTTTTATGTGTTTTTGGTTTTGCATCATTCCCGTGTTTGCAGCGTTTTGCCGTTTGCGGCGCGTTTGCCCTTGTCGGCCACCGTAATATATTACTTAGTACAAAGTAGTTCAAGCATAACCCGAACTTCACACCTTCCTGTTGTTGGAGCCCAACCTTGAATGTCAGGAACTTAATCTGCCATCCCACTCCTCTACCACTCTGCCCCCTCAACAACATCTTTATGTGTTAGAGGTTGTTTTATTATTAGTTATTTATCTGCTTTATCGTTGGAGTGGGTTTTATTTAGACATACAAATTAGAAGGTGTACATGAGTGTGTGCATGATTGTGTGTGTTTGAGAGTAAAAATTATAGATAGGAGTGTTTTTAGCACCGCAAATGGCTCGAAATGTACAGTGAACAGAAATAGCAAGTGGTTGAACAGCTCTTCTGTATGTGTTGATCTGTCTTTCCAGACAGGATAAGAGCCAAAAGAAGAGTGAAACAGAGAGGGAGAAAGAAAAAGGTAACACACACACACACACACACACACACACACACACACACACACACACACACACACACACACGCATTTTTGTCTTTCACTACTTGTGAGGACACTTACTGATATAATGCGTTTCCTACCCCCTAACCATTACAATAACTCTAACCTAAACGTTGTTCCAACCTGAACCTTCAAACAGTCCTTTGATCAAAATGTCCTCACTACAATGGTTTAAAACTACACACACACACAAACCTACACACACACACTTTCTGTGTCCTATAGGTGGTTTGTCAGACCTGGCTGTTACAACTTGATATTTGATTTAAAGATTCATTTGAATTTCAAGTTACACACTGAACTAAATCTGGTAGCTGACAGGTGCATCTGTGGGTAAAAAAGAGAAGTGGAACAGCTTCTGTGTCTCCAGACAGACTGTTTTATTCTCTGACACATATTTTCTCAAACTCTGTCTCCTTGTGCTCACTTTGCATGCCGTGAATTGGGTGTGTATGAGCCTGAGCTTTATTTTCTGTCAGCTTCACTGGTTTTATTCTCTTTGGGAACATGCATGTTTTCACTTCATGATCTTGTTCAGTTGTGTTTCTGTCTTGGCGGTGAGTTTGCCAGCAGGTTGGTGTTTGATTCCCGTTTTGGTATTCTGCATTTTGAGCTGAACACAACCCAGTTCTTGTTGTCAGTGATTAAAGCCACTATGGAAATCAGTCCTGCATTCTGCAACAGCAACAACTAATACAGTAGCGCGGTTATTTCTGAAAAAGGCCAGAGCCAGCACCAAATGTATTCTCTTTCCACAGGTGATCACATAAAAGCATCCTACAACTGTACAGCAATTAAAGCAGTGACAGCTGCAGCATCTGAATGCGTAACTATTGCCATAGTCAGAATCTCCTGATCCAGTTGATTTGAACAATTTTGGCTTTAAAATCAAATCCAATCAGACATCATCAGTGATGTTTTCAACAATAAATAAACAAAAATGTAGCAAGTTTAAGGTCTGCAATGTCTTTTAGGTTTCAGTAATTTCTCTTAGGATACTAAGCACAAGTACTGTGAGCCATACAGTCTGTGGAGGTTTTCAGTGGTTCTCCTGTCTTTTTGTTCCTTTTTTTCACTGACGGTACATGAACCCTTTTAGGCTGACATGGGCAGCTAGGATGATGTTTTCCTTAATTGAATAATTTGTTGTTTTTTTTTTAAAAGAAGCCGATTTAGTCCTAAATATTTTTAAAATTAATTCTGTATTTCTGTATAACGTACATGCATCTTTTATTTCAAATGCAGTCCTCTCTCTCATACACACACAGACAGCTCCCATAAGGGTCAGACAGGTTGACTGCATCAAACTGAGGAGTTCAATGGAGCAAGTGACGTGTGTGTGTGTGTGTGTGTGTGTGTGTGTGTGTGTGTGTGTGTGTGTGTGTGCACACCCAATTCCCAATTTATGATTCTCTGTGAGATAGAGGAGGGGGGGCAGGTCTTTGCATAGCTCACATGGTTTCATAAATCTCTTTTCCTCCCTTCTCCTTCTTTCCCCTCCTCTCCTCTCCTCTGCTCTCATGTCTTAAGACTGGCTCTCATTTTCTCTGGTTTACTTAATACCTTCCCTGGGCTCAACTCATTTAATTCCTACATTCAAAGTGTGTGTTGTGTGTGTTAGATTTTGTGGTTTGTGTGTTGTTTTTGATTAGTGTTGCAGCCCCCCCCCCTCTCACCCCTCCCTCTCTCTCACACACTCACACTAAGCCTAACATAACTGGATTAGGACTCAGCTATTTAGAGAGAGAGAGAGAGGGAGTGATAGCGCGTATTGAGGTCAGCCTAATAAACATTCATCTCATATGTCAGCCTGGCTTCAGCCATACACACAGCATGTGTTTTAACCAATAACCATTACATAAACACACTGTATGTCTGTGTTTGATATGGTTATGATGAGGATGTACATTATAATGATGATGCTTTTATCTAATTCAGTAGCTCTCACTGTATATACTCTTTTCCATTTAGCCATCTCTCTCACTCTATCTTTATCTCTGTATATTCTGATATAATTAATTATTAATTCCTTTATTTACACTTTTATTTATTCATTGATATTTTAATTAATGACGCTGTATTCACTGTTCATTTATTCACGTTTGTCTATTTATAATTGTATTTATTTATATATACTTTCATTTATCTATAGTGTAACTTGCTGCTGCAAAACAAATACATTTGTCAACTTCTATCAAAAGTCAGGGGGCGGGTTAAAGCCGGTGAACTGGTGAATGAACAGTATTACAGACCCAGCAGACAGCCAGGTCAACCAGCGTTACTGTTGCAACTTTCCATCATATCACCCTGCATCTTCAGTTGCTGCAGTATCTCCGCAAGTATACAGAATCATTAAGTGCTATGTCAGTTAGGGCTGATATTATTTCAATTCCTTTAGCCCCCCAATCTGATCTAAAAAGCATGGGTATTGACATTTGCGTCCCTCTCTTCTGCTAAAGCCAACATATCTTCCATTGTAGCAGGCAAGATTTCATTAAGATCCACTAAGATTCAGGCGGAGCATTGTGAATTCTGTCGTGGCCGTTGAACAGTGGACCAGCTCTTTACCCTTGTGGGGTTGCTAGGGGATCATGGGAGTTTGACCATCCAGTCTACATGTGTTTTGTAGACCCCAGGTAATCCTGTAGGGGTTACTCTGGGAGTATGGGATACTGGGACGGTTGCAACGAGCCGTCCGTTCCTTAGGTACCCAAAGTGAGAGCTAAGTCAAACAAGTTTTCGGTGGGTGTTGCCCCCAAGGTTGCCTCTTGTCTCTGATCTCAAGACACAGCTAAGGTGAGGAGAGAGTGAGGATAATTGCATCCCAGCTGAAATAAGGGTCAGCACCTCCGAGTCTGTGGCCATAGTTCTCTGCCGGAAAAAATGGTGGGTCGCTTCCTCTGGGTTAGGAGTTAGTAGCTGCCCCAGGTGAAGGAGTTCAAGTATCTCAGGATCTTGACATCTGACGTAAATCAGAGTGTGAGACAGTCTGGTGGATTAGAGATAGAGAGATAGGGCAAAGAGCTTGGACATCTGGAGGGAACTCAGACTAGAGACGCTTCTTTGTATGAAAAAGAGCCAGCCTAGGTGGTTTAGGTATCTGATTAGGATGCCTCCTGAAGGCCCTGCTTTGAAGGTTTTCTGGGTACACACAGCTGGGCGGAGACCCTGGGGCAGACCCAGTATATCCTTGAGACAGACAATCACCCACCTGGAGCCGAAGGATCTGTCCTAGGTTTCTGCCTTTTAACAGGCAGTTTTTCCTTGCCCTTGTCGCCAAGTGCTTGCTCATGGTGGTACTGTTGGGTCTTTGTAAATCATTTTATAAAGAGTTCGGTCTAGACCTGCTCTATTTGAAAAGTGTCCTGAGATAACTTCTGTTATGAATTGGCGCTATACAAATAAAATTGAATTGAATATATAGTATGAGTATATAACATCACCTTTTCCCAACTGAATCTCCACCAACTTCAACCCAGTGACAAAAGCACACTGAAAAACACAATTACAAAGCCTCTCATATGAAAAAAACTAAACTGAACTTTGGCTTAGAAATTCTGTTTTTATGTAGGACCCCATCAATTGCAATAAGAAATTGAACAAAAACAAGTTTTTACAAATATATATGATTGAGTGTCTAAAAATTGAATGAGCTAGTTTGGTGGGATGATGGGAATTACTTCTTCTAGATGTTCTTTGTTACCAGAGACCTTGTTACCTCTTAAACTGGAAAAACAAAGGAAGTGAGGGGTTGCAGTGATACTTCATCCCCACCCAAAGAGTCCCCATGTTCAGGTTACCATGCCATACAGTGATACTGTATGAACTGAATCAATGAGAGGTTTATAGAACCTTACTTGCAAATTAGCTGTCTTACCTTTAAAAAATTAATAGTTTTGTATCTAGGAATATTCCTAGGTGTTTACAAAAATATTTATTCCTGCAACTAATGAGTATTTTCATTAGCAGTTAATCTGCTCATTATTTTCTTAACTAACGGATTAATTGCCTTGTTTATAAAATTTCAGAAAACTGTTAATTAATAAAAAAAAATGCCCATGAAAATGACTGAAAACCCAAGGTGATTCCAAAGATTTTAAAATAACCTTAAGAATTTTATGATGAAATATAGAAAAACAGCAAATCCTGTGTAATGTAAATGTGTTTGCATTGAATCCACAGCTGTTTTATACTGTATGAAAAGCTTCTATTTTAGTTCAGTATGTTGATAAATCTGCAGTCTCTGATTTGAGTGCAGTGTTATTACACATACACACAAACAGAGAGTTAACCTTGATTAAATGACACCAGGCTACAAAATAACCAAGCTCATTAATCCTGTACATCTTGTAAAAAGCCTCCTTTCCAACCTTATTTTTCTAAGAGGTGTTTCATATTTTATTTCTAAAAGGCATTGCAGTGCAAATATGTACATATCACAGCAATTCTTATATGGTGTGACCATTTACAACATGAGATACAATGGAAATTAAACTGAAATAGCAATCATTAAGTGGCTTCCAAATACTAATTATTCTGTTGTCATTATACTAATTACCTTTTTAAGAAATCCACACCAAAAAAGCTACCAAAATGACAGCACCACCACTTTATGCTTGTCTTTCCACTTGCATCATGAAAGTAGGGCCCTACATCATCTTCTGTCTTTCGTCTTCTGAAGTTTAGGCTACAGCCTGGCCAGATGAAGCTTGTATTTTACAACTTGTGATTTATCCTGACACTAATTGATCCACAACCTGATGATTTTCTTGTGAATGCTTGATGTGTTAAGCTCAAAAGATTCTGAGTTGTTCCTGATTTTTGTGAAAAAAAATCTTCATCTATATCCTTACATGCATACAGGAATTTGTATTGACTCTCTCTCTCCCTCACTCTTAATCTCACTCTCACTCTCTCTCTCTCACTCTCTCATGCTAGAGATGTTGACTGAGTGTGTAAAGAACAAGGATGTTAAGAAGGTGAGTTTCATTTAGTCAGTCCATCCTCAAATCTTCAATATTCATCCATCATAGATATGGTTTTATCTTAAAACTTTTGGCTACTTTAAAAAAAATTAAGATCAAGAACTGTTTACACTGTAACAACTTCACAAAAGTACCATTAATTACCATAGATTGCAACTGATTCAACAGTGTTTGTTCACCATAAAAGTGTTAACATGGAGCCTCCATGTAAATTTTTGCTTCTGGATGTTTTCTTCCCTTTAATCGAGGTGTAATTCACAAAATTTCCAGACCAGAGATGGCTGCTAAATTCAATTAAATTTGGTTCCTCAAAGTAGCAAAGGTATTTTGCAGGGCCACAATATAAGGGTGTTTATCTTCAAAACTGCTGTAGTAGATATTTTTATATTAACAATGGATCAAATGACTATATATGGAGTCTGTCACTTGTAATACTAACCCACAGAGAATAATCTTTGACTCATCAGGTCATTAGCTCTACAGAACTTTCCAGGCTCTTTCGGACTCCACTCTCATCAGCCTGGTTTTTAGCAGCAGCAGGCAGCTGTTTTAAATGAAATTCTGTTATAAAGCCACTGTACACTACCTGCTCAGTAGCAAACAGCAGAGAGACACAGAGACTAACTGGTGAAAATAGTGGAGCATTCCGCAGCTAAAGAGCAAGATAGTTTCCTCAGGAGCTAAAAGAGAGTGAATATTGGAATTACATTTTTCAGGTGACACAAACAATACTCTAAATGAATACTAATGTTGCTCTGCCTGCATGATATGTAAATAAAGAACTGTTCATACATTGGCCACATGAAGTTTCTAAAGTTATATGTCAGATGGTTTATTTTTTTATTTGTCTGCCTCTAAGTGGTCAAAAATTCAAGATTTAAGTGAAGTAGTATTTATTCAAAATGTTACCACTAATTGCATCTTGTTTTATTGCTAATTTAACCCCTATATCACCAAAAGGTGCAGGAGCTGCACCTGAAGGGAGCAGACCTCACAACGCTGGACTTATCAGGCTGCAGTTTACTGCACCATGCTGTCAATACAGGAAGTAAAGAGATGGTCCGCTATATCTTGGACAATGGTAACTGCAACAAACCGGCATCCATTATGAATATAATTAGATTATATTCAATGGAATTCTAATAAATCCAAGTTTCATGAGGGGTGTTACTGTCAAGATCTGGACAAAACACAACTCCAGATCAAGTTTTCTTTAGTTTTAAAATTAGTGTTTGGCATTTGAAATATTGGGTAAATCATAAAAAATGTCAGTATTTACTACTACACGTATGAAACAGAGCAAGAATTTAGGTTGCTGCTACTCAAACCTTCACGGTCTCACTTTTTACTGCACTATAAAGCATTTACAATTACAAGATCCTTGTTCAACTATGTGACAGTATCAGTGAATTGTGATATTTATTTAGATGTATTCCTTAATCTTTTTATAACATTTGTGACATGGCAAATATAGTTGTGAACTTTAATTATGAAAAGACAACAGACAAAATGTTGTTATACAGTAGCTAAAAATGAACTGATGAATACAACACAACAACACAATAACAGGTATATAAAGTACATTCTTTTAGGTAAAGATCCCCTCCAGACATGTATTACAACATATACAAATAGTCTGTTTGGAACATTGATGTATGTCCAATGTGTTTTTCTGCAAAAAATAAAATAAAAATGTACACATTATAACTTCCTCTTCTTCTACCTAATAAAAAAATCCGGAATCTTTGAATATGCAATAATTGTTCATTTCTAAAGTTTTCCTGCAGGACACAAAAGTCCATCCTCAGTGTTATGTAAACTGACTTCAAGTCATAGTCATAGGCCCTGCCCCTTAAAATCAAATTTTCAGTGACCAATGCCATTGACACTCAACAACAATTGTCTAGTCTAGTGCCACTAATTTCCTCTCATCTGTTTGTTCCAGCTCCAAGTGACCTGCTTGATGTCACAGAAAAACTACAGTAAGTTCATGGTTACCTTAGCCAACTATTATCCAAAATATCAAAGATGAATTAAACAAATGAAGGGATTTAAAAGGCTTTTCTGTACAAAGCCTTCTTTCTTCAATTTCAAGTTGTTTGATTTTGTTTCTATCCTTTGATTGTCCAGTGAACATTACATTTTTTTTATGGACACAGTGTAGTAAAACTCTGTATAACTTTGTCCTGTGACTATAGCACCGGCTTTGAAGTTGTTCCACTGGGCCCTGGTCTGCCTATATGTGCTGGGCATCCTAACAAGTGTACCAAATTTTAAAGAGAATAAACATAACAAACCAAACAAAAGCAGTGGGGTGCCTGATCATCAATGGTGCTTGACTCCCAGAAGACGTCAGATGCTGTTATCTAATGCTTGCTCTCTCACTCTCTCTCCGTCTCTGTACTCTGGACCACCAGTGGGGAGACGGTTCTTCATCGAGCTGCATCTCTGTGTCACAGAACCATCTGTCATTATCTGGTAGAAGCTGGAGCCTCCCTGATGAAAACAGACCTACAGGTAGGTTCTGTACACACACATAGAGACCATTTACCCAGCTGTGCTGATTATACATTGCAATTTCAACTCACTTTAAATACATAATAACAAGGGGTGAAAGTAGGCCGGTATGGTCCGGTATGAGTTTCAACCCTTGGAATTTTCAATGAGGGAGTCATTTCTAATGTTATAAGTAGCTTTGGTCTCCTCATGAGATATCAGATCTACTTTAGTCTAGAATCAGAGTTTCTAGAAATGTTTCTAAAGCCTATACTCACAACACGCATTATGGTTCACTCCGGTGTTTATCCGATTTAAATATTTTGGCTAGTCTGTTAATGTTCTTATCAAGAACGTTTTGGAGCATTGTCCACTGAACTGGAAGCTCAAATGCCATTTATCTACAAGGCTCCCTCTTCGTAAGTCTCTCCACATCATCCAGATGTGGTTATGAATAGCTTAATTCCTAGGTCAACTCCCATGTGTGTCTGTTTATACAGAAAAAATGCACTGTAACAAAAACAACGATGTTGATGTCTGTGCCGTCTCCAGAACATTTTTGATGGGGCATTTTGAAGCTTTGAGTTGGGTTTGTGGTCCAGCTACAAAGATTCCAGCTCCGTCTGAATCGTTTTTAGTCTATTTTAATTGTCTTTAACCTGACTCTTAGCTCTAACAAAAGATAGCTAGTATTAGCTTTATTAGTATTAGCAGTCGTTCATACGCGTTGGATTCTTGCAAATGCGATTATACATTAATATTAAGGCTGTTCCTGAGTAAAGATCCCAGGTGACTAGTCGTTAAATATTTATGATATTAATTGAATTACCTAAATATATTTTCATTGATAATGGCCAAAGCAGTAATGACTCTGAATGTGTCAGAACAAACAGCAGGAAGACCGAACATTTAGTTAATATATTTCAACACAGTCTAACATCACACAAGTCTCGCTGTTCAAAACAGGGTGTAAATAACTTCCAACTTCACAAAAGCAAAATATTATTAATACGATGGACTATGGAATATATTGTAACAATGCCTACCGTATAATAACCAAAGCTTTCAGTATATACATGATTTTATATTCTGTGTAAAAATTTTTTTAAAAAAGCTGTGATATACCAACAAACCGCCAGAATCTTAAAAATGTGTGATACAGATTTTTGGACTTCAGCATAACCATTTCTCTTGGAACCATGCATGCATTGATTTCAACGTGGCTGCAATTGCTGCTTGGCAAAATCACTGGATGGAAAATAACGCTATAGGCTTTTTAAAGAAAGATTGGGTTTTCTGCTGAAGTCACTGTGGCAACCATTGTGGCAGTCTCCTGGTGTGTGTGTGTGTGTGTGTGTGTGTGTGTGTGTGTGTGTGTGTGTGTGTGTGTGTGTGTGTGTGTGTGTGTGTGTGTGTGTGTGTGTGTCAAATATGCATCTTCTTTCATTATTGTTCAGTTTTCCATGGAGGTTTAAACCCTGTAGAAAAAGCTTCTAACTCGGTGGACTCAGCAATGACCTAGATACAGAAAAGAGAGAGAGGGTAAAGAATGGAGAGAGAGAATGTGAGAGAGTGCAATGAATGAAAAGAGACAAATGACTTGAGAAGAGAAGACTATGATTTTGATTATGATTTTGCTCTGTTTTATCTCTCTCTGTACTCTCTCTCTCTCTCTCTCTCTCTCTCTCTCACCCTGTCCCCCTCTCTTTGTCTGGAAGGGAAATGTAAACTGCATGCTTTAGGAGCAGTTGTCTGCTCTTGAAATAAAGCTCAGCTCCCTTTCTCTCACTCTCCCTGTTTATTTCTCTCTCTCTCTCTCTCTCGCTTACTCACTCACTGTTTCCAAATCTGGTAGAAAACCAAAGACCCACACACACTCAACTAATTAGAGTCTAAACAACTTAGAATATGTGTGTGTAGTGTTTTGTTGTGCCTGTATGTCTTCGTCCTCTCAAGGACGTGTTGTTTATTTAATTTCAAATTCAGTTGTTTCTCATTATCTAATTTTTATCTCTTGGAGACAATGGTACTTTAACAACAACAGCACTTTTCAATTATAGAGAAATGGGAAATGGAAAACTCATCAACACAGGCATGAGCCAGCCTGTAAACTCACTAACACACACATTTTAGACATAACAACTGGAACCTAATGAAACATCACAGTCTTCTCAGCATAGAGGAGAAGAGAGGCTCAACATTATTGCAAGTCGAAATAAGACTCTAATAAAAGCTTTAAAATAATAAAAGTTTTTTTTAACAAGACTAAATTTCTAAAGCCGAGTGTTGATCACAGCTTGGAGTACAAAAGTGTTACGTCCTGTACCACAGTGTTATGTACATTAAGGGTTTTCAGTTTTAACTTTTAGATGTTATTGAGAAAGGTTCCCTCAATCTATCCATGAATGCAACACAATGTTTTATAACAAAAGGAAATTGGCAGTTCCTTCATGCAACACACATAGAAAATTATAATTAAAATAAAATTAACCAATATATACAGTTACTTATATACATGTACATAAGTACATACATACATACATACATACATACATACATACATACATACATACATACGTGCATACATACATGTACACTGTCAGGAAATTATTCTGTGGTGTATCTTTTGAATTAGATCTCTGAGGAAAGTAAATCAGCAACAACTAGATAATGATGATAATATGCTTTTATCTTCACATAAAAAGAAACCGTGTACATCCACTTCTGTAATATTTTTTTTAAGATTGAGTCCATAAGTCAAAAACAGAGGCTCGATTTCCATTCGGGCCGATGGAACAGAGACTCATCACAGACCTATTGTCACTAGATTTGAACGTTTCAAACAACAAAAGCAGAGAAAGGGAACTTAAAACATCAAATGATGGGATGAACTAATACCTGTGGGAAATCCAAGACAGGTAAAAGAAGGCACTCGTGAGAAAGGATGAAGAGTTGCAGTGACGGTAGTCAAACTGTACATAGACTGACAACTTTACCAAAGCCATGTATATAAATAGACAACAGTGGAAGTCAACCCCTTCTTCTGTCACAAATCTTCATCCACATCACACCTCATGTCCTCTCCTGCAATATACCTGGGTGGGTCTTCAAATGGGAATCATTCATCAGTTATCCTGTTTGTTTGTTTTTTACATGTTGCTATAGTGAAAGCACCATAATACACTTTTTGGGTATTTACCCAGAAATGTCTGGTGGAATTAATGACAACCTGGCCTGTTGCTGTTGAGATAGCTTAATGTGGATTGTAAATGTTGAGCCACTAGAGGAGTAAAAGAAAATAGGTTGGACAAATGGTTGAAATTAGAAAAAATAATCTCTAATGTTTTTGTAATTGTTTGTGTTTCTTTATCAGGGTGATACTCCTAAGAACAGGGCTGAGAAGGCTCATGATGCTGAACTGGCGGCCTATCTGGAGAACAGACAGCATTACCAGATGATACAGAGAGAGGACCAGGAAACGGCTGTCTGAAACTGTTGAACTCTTTATGAACATCTTTGTGAGACTGGAACACGAATTCCAGTTTACTGCTATTAAGTCCTTCCTTGAAAGCACAGAGTGCAGACTGAGAGTGAACCTGTGCCAAATCGGATCTCCACATGCATTTAATACTGATTATGTGATATAATGATGGTAATGACAGTTATATGGATTAAATGGATTGAGATTTATGTTAATGTGGGTTAAGATATACGGTAAAATTATGAGATTTTTTCATTTTGAGTAGCCCAGTTATAATAATAATGTTAGTAAAGTCAATATAATATAGAAGCTTTGGGATGATTGGAACCTTGTTTCTGAGTTTGAATAGTAATTTGGGGAGTCATTTTTGACTGACTTGTTCTCAAAATGCTTTCATATCAAACTAATTCAAAGGACTTACTAAAATGTATTCTTCTTTTGTGGGTTCATTCAGTATCAGAGAGTAAATAGAGTCTGCAGACTTTAATGTTAATGTTGTTTGAAAAACTCAGGAAAGGTAGTTCATTGCATACAACCATGGATTAAAATCAAACGAGATTAAAACTGTAAACCCTTTAGAGGTTGCAATATTACTAAAACGTAAGATGTTAAATTTTTCTTTGGGGTGAGGTTATGAAACATATTGTGTGAGCCATGATAACATTTTGGCTTGAAGATGGCGCTTGATTGAAGTTTATTGAATATCCAACAAGGGTAAACTTCTGGGGAGAAATATAAGCCCAGTGGGGAAAGAAACAAATGGAAAGGTAAAAAGGGGTTAAAACCATTAGGATGCATCCTGTTGGGACCATGAAGATCCACAGTTAAGTTTAAAGCTTTAGCTTTTGAAATATTTTGTCATGAACCGAAGTTAAAAATTTGGCATGATGGTGAGAATGTCAGGGGATTCTGAAATCATAAGGTAGAGTTGAGCTATATGTTAAAATTTTCCAACTGGCCACCATCAGCAGCCTGTTAGCTTTAATATATTCACAAAATGTCATGAGAGGAAATACCTTTTTTCTTTTTTAAACAGAAAAATACAACCGTACACCTTCTCAATTCAAGTCTCTCTTTTACCAAACTAAGACTAGTCAAACACTTTTTTTAATCTTGAGAGGAACAGAATAAAACTTACCTAAAGCGTCTTGGTTAGTCTTTCAATCACCAACTCTGGTGTCTAACCCTCTAAACCAATTAGATGTGAAAATATTCTGGCTGTCCACGCTGCCCCTCGACTTTGCACTCACTCCTCTCCCATTTGACGCCTCTACTGTTCCTGCCATGTCTTTGTCATGCCGGGAGTGATAGAGCGATGGACTCCATTCACCAATAACATATTTTTCCAGTTACCCAACACTGTCATATGGACTCTACTCAACCATTCACAAATAACTGATATATTTTTTGAGTTGTTTAGACCAAAGTGTTGACCAGACAGTGGTTCCCCTGTTTGTTAGTTGGAATGAAGCTCTGGGATTATTTCACTGAGCAGAAATGACACGATCACTTATGCTGTGAACCTGCTGTACTTCTTTAAAACATTTTGATTGAATATCTCACCCATACAACTTTATCAATATGTTGTATTTTCTTGACTTATATCAACATGTTCTAGAGATGATTACTATTTATATAAATATATGATGGAAATAATCCAAGTGATGTTTTTATTGTGCCTGTACTGAAGGATTGAATGTCTAAGATGAATTTCTGAACTCCATTTAAGCATCCAAAATCCAATCAATCAAAACATTGTATCAAATACAAGCAATATTAAAATCCTTTGTCTGCAGGAGGATTTAACTTGGAAGTCATGTTCATATGTGCTCTGGCAGATTGGCACATTCCATTTCCTTTTTGTTTTTTTTAAACTGACAAAAACCCTAATGTGATTACTCAACTTTCTTTTTCTTTTTGTGACTGTGGGTTAGGGGAATGCTATTAGAGTACAAAAATAAAATTAGATCAAATGCGTGTCTGTGTACTTTAGATTAGAAAAAGAAAATCAAATGTTCATATTTAATTAGTTTGGTAAGTTATCTAAAATCAAGTCTCAAATCATATGTGATTATTATATTTAGTTTGTGCCAAATTTAAAAGCTTGTTTACATTTAAAGTTAAATTATGATTTTAAATCTAATGTGAAAATGAAACTCTGACACCACCAATGGGAGGATAACCTTTATTGTCACACCCACCTTCCATTACATCTGGCTCCATTACCTGCTTAGAGAGGTGTAGTATGAAGGAAGTTGTATATAGCCGGGCTTTGTTTGCCTTAGCTGGCTTGCTAAACCTACAATCCCGGTCAGAGATCGCTTTTCCTCTCGAGCTTTGTGCGCGTTCCCATAAAAGCGGACATTTAATGTTTTATTTGACTCTTCTGCACAGAATGGACTAATTGGTTGCCACCTACTTCCTTATATGGAGAGCTATGAAGAACAACATTCTAAAAAATTATTACAATAAGCAACATTGTATGGCAAGAGAGTAACAGTGGTAGAAAATTGATAATCTACTTAACCCACTCTCAATGCCTACATTACAACTGCATATTGTAGAGCTTGATACAGTATATTTAAACATTATATTTTGACACTGTCCCATAATGAAGGATATGTTGAAAACCCTGTTTTTGGCTAAATCAAGTGAAATGTAGTTTATTGATTCAATATTATTTGTGATAAATGTTAAAAGACTTGGGGAGATGTTTCAGATACAAACACAACAAAGCCTGCAGCTTTACCTCAGTCTTTAATTCAGAAAAACTGCATGCATTTTGGCAATTCTGCTGTATTTCTGCTTGTAATGGCAGGTCACATATTCAGACATAACTGATTTACACCAGTTTTCCAAAGACCTTTTAAAATGAATATTGCATCACTGAACAAAAAATCCAGTTCATTCTCGTGTATCGTCATCCTGCAAGTTGTACGAATACACAGAGCTCTGAACTAGGAGTGCCCTGCTGAACCTTTTTTCCGTGTCAGTTCTTTTGAGGCACATGATTCTGAGATGCAAAATGAAGATCTGCACACTGCTTTGATGAAACAAAATACTGTGCAACATGTGAGCTAACCTCCAACCTATTTTCAAACATAGCTGAGTATCTGTACACCAGGATTCTTGAGGGTTTGATGATTTCTGTCTAAACTTTTTACAAGAAATTAATAAAATATACTCTGCCTTTGACCTCAACACTGCAGCTGCTCAAATAATTGGAAACTCTCAAACTAGCTTCACTGACTTTTTATTTTAATTTATTTTGCCTGTGAATTTTAGAATTTGAAATGTGTTGGTGTCTTCAGATTAGCTTTGCATTGACAAACTGTTGCATGTACTGCATTGCAGTAATGTATTGCAGGTTATATGTTATCTTTTTTAATTTACATCTGTAGCCAATCTAGTCTTTATTCTCTCATGTTGACATTGACATTGTTTTTTGGTGAACACATTGATGTGAAACAGTTAAAATTGTTTTAATTTTGTATCTTTTTCTGTCTTTCTAATCATGCATTTCTTTTTTGATTGTTTTTAAGTTCTTTGATATTTGTATAATTTGTTATATATAATTAAAGGCAGTATATTTGAATTTGACTTTTTTTGTGTGTTTTCATAGATCTGGGATTACACAAGCAAAGAGAATTTAGCATTTATTTCTGTTTCTTCCTGCAAAGATTACCATGATGTTTCAAAGTTAGTTCAGAACACAAAGCTTCTTGAGAAGATTAAAATCTTTACACTTATAGTGTATGGTGTTACTAGGTTAAACTAATGCCGTATAATCCAACAATGCTATACATCATACCCTCATGAAGGTTCTCAACTGCTGGACTTGGAGTGTTAAAAGATAAAGTCTTTAATGCAACAAGGATAAAGTGAGTAGCTGATTGGGCTATGGGGAATGGGAGGAAGCATGGCTGGCTGTCTGTCTGGCAGAATGCAGAAAGCAAATGGAGGGCAGGGAGACAGATGATGATCCTGAGACAGAAGAAACACAAATTAGGCCAGAGAAAACACAAGACGGCAAAAGTCACAAAAAACTTGTTAATCTGAAGCATTGGCCAAAGTCATACCATACTTAGCATAACCCCTAACACTGTATCAGTATAAAAACCTACTGTGCATTGGCATTTGTGATTCTCCGGCCCGTTTGCGAGTCATTACATGTGTTTTGTTAAATGGTAAATGGACTCTACTTGTATAGCGCCTTTCTAGTCTTCCGACCACTCAAAGCGCTTTTGCTGTAAATGCCACATTCACCCTTTCACACAGTGATGTACTATTGAACAGAAACTAACTCATTCATTCACATTTTCACACCAATGGGAGCAATTTGGGGTTTATATCTTGCTCAAGGATACTTCGACCCACTCTACCTCTGAGCCACTGTCCCCTTTGCTAGCTAGCTACAGTATGCCTTCGGCTTCCCTAGATGTGAGAAATTGCAGAACAGCTCGGTCTCTTTACTTAAATTTTCTAAAGACAATGTGGTTACGGCCATCTCCATTATCTGTGTATGTTTATCTGTGTTGTGCAGCTGTGTCATGTTAAGCAGGATGTGCGATCCCTTGCAGAGGATTGGCTGGCGCGAGACCTGCCTACTTCCTGGTTCCGGCCGGTTATCTGATTGGTGCGGCGTCTGGCAATCTCCTCCAATCATCTACCGCCTTCCAGACCATCCCTCTGCTAAATAGCTGCCCTAAGTTGTGATTTTCCCTATTGATCAACTCGCCTGTATTGTGCTCTCCTCTCTCTCTCACCCCAACCGGTCGAGGCAGACGACCACCCACCTAGAGCCGGGGTCTGTCCGAGGTTTCTGCCTCTTAAAAGGAAGCTCATCCTTGCCCTTCTCGCCAAGTACTTGCTCATGGTGGGAACTGTGGGATCTCTGTAAATAATGTTATAAGGAGTATGATCTGGACCTGCTCTATATGAAAAGTGTCCTGCGATAACTTCTGTTATGAATTGGCGCTATACAAATAAAATTGAATTGAAATTGAATTTAATATTTCCCGTTGCTGTTGTGAAAGTCTGTAGATGATTCAAAGAAATACAATCAAAATAAATTGCAGTTTGATCAATTCTACCATGACTGATCAAATTTGCGGAAAAGTTGCGGTGACTGGATGAAATTGCAAGGCTGCGAAGAATTCAAAAGAATTGGTTCAATTGTTGCAATCGCAACATCACAATTTACTGGAGGGACTGACTTCAATATATTTGATTTGAATGTAACTTTCACGCCTTCCACCAGCACCGAGTTATAAGTAGATTCCCAGTCTTTGCTGTAGCTGCATTTCACACATCATCTCAATAATAATAATAATATAAAAATGTTGTACAGTCCTATGTTAAGTGGGACACCTAGTCACCCTATGCTTTGGCCATGGGACCGACGAGAATGCAGATTGTGAAGTACAGTACAGTAACACTAGGAATAGAAATAGAAATAGAAAAAACTTTATTTATCCCAGAAGGGAAATTATAACATCATAGCAGCTGAGTTAAGAGTCAATTATTATTAAATAGTCACTTTCAGAAGCTGAGCTAGTTGTGTGATTGCTACAAGCCAATTGATCTGATATAGGCCATGTCCATTCGTGCCAATAAACATTTCCCACAATTTTTTTGGTAAAGATATTTTTCGCTTCTTTTAGCATATATTTAATCTAATCTTCACTAAATTTGGTACCTACCATATTTAGATGAAGCCTTATGACTTATGACCTGACAGTAACAATATACATTTCTGTAGTCCTTAATAAGATGAAACTTCTCCATAAGCATGCACACAACATATTGAAGCATGGCACCAATAGCTCCACCATGTACCTTTAATAAAACACCACCATATTTCTTGAACACATTATTCAATAACTTCAGATGTGAATATAATTTTCCAATTCAATTCAGTTTTATCTGTAATAATAATAGAAGTTATCTCAGCAATGATGCAGATGCAGCAATCACACTAATGTTCTTCATTAATTAATCTAATTTTTTTAATCAAATTTCTGTTTGTAGTCTTTTGACCTAAAGCCCTTTACACTAAATGCCACAACACAAAGGCCCTATATAAGCACAGTCCATTTATCATTTAAAATAATGTGTCATACATAGCAATAGGGTCAACCACACCTGCTCAAAGTTCTGTCCCTTCCTTGCTCAGAGTTTCTCTGAGAATTTTCCTAAATCACTCCTAAGCAAAGAATTTGAAGTTCGGAGGTCTCTGAGAGTATTCTCATCATGTTTGTGAATGCTGACCCTGGCATACTCAGGTCTCTCGTAGAAGAGATCTCGATCTCATGGAAACTGATTAAATTACTGTTTTATATATGGAGAAGATCATTCCAGTCCTCATTTTAGTAATTGCTAAAGGTCAGAAGAGACTTTCAAATATATTGCATTTTTACACAATACAGTTTTCAGAATCAGAATCCCTTCACCATTTGTCTAAATTTTTCAAAACTGATCTTTTCTGCCAAATAGAGAATATTTTGAATGTAGATTTGGTACAGCATGCACATGTATGAGATTAATGATGGAATGAAATGTAGGTGAAGAAGCAACATGATGTATGCTGCTGCGTTCATTCCTGTGAAATCTCTATTCATTTTCCCTTTGACAAGTGCAAGTTAATTTCTCATGAATAATGAAAGCTTTAGTTCTGAATTTATTTTGGTGTCTTTGATCAGAGTGTGACACACTGCTCTTATGCTCATTTACAGAGCTTAATCAAACTATATTATCATGGAGCATGATAATGCATGGAGAGAACAACTTGTTGTGGACCTGCTTTTCCACTGTAAATTAGTGGTTCAAGGGTTATTATGGGTGTTGCCACCTTATTAAAACATTATGACTCATGTCATCTTTTTTGGTTTTAGTTGGCTTTTAGTAATATATATTTACCAGTTTAGTTTATTTGTCACGGGTTTGTGTAATAAAATGCAGGTTACCCTTATGCTACATGTATATCGGTGATTAATAAGTCAAACCTTAAAAAATATATTTTTCATGATTGAGTGCTAAGGATGAATTAAGGAGTCTCACCGCCTGTGGACTGCTCTGTAGTCTGGTGGTACGGCAGTACTTCCCTTTCCAGACTGCATCAGGGTAAGTAGGTGGGTACTGTCTTTGAGTATGCTTTGGGCTCTGTACAGTCACCTCACCTCACTGATACCACTGTTGCTTGGTAGATGATTTTATGTAAATGTCATCCAGCAGTTTTAAAATTATTCTTTAAATGTTTTATTTGAAATCACCATGCTGCTTGACCTGTTTAAATACCATCAAAGCTACTTTGATACATAATGGTTTCAAAATTGTTATTTTCTGTGCTGTTATTCTTCCCTTTTGTGTCTTTGGTCCCCCTTGATGTAGATCAACTCAAAATTATGCATATAAGATGAAAGGAGGGATATGAATTGATTTTGTCTTGTCTGATAAGACAAGATACAAAATGATCAAAGAAAGAACAAAAGCTGAAAAGGGATTGCTGATGTGGATCTATACAATCAACAAATACCAACTGAAAGGAAAGTACTCTCTCTCTCTCTCTCTCTCTCTCTCTGTGTGTGTGTGTGTGTGTGTGTGTGTGTGTGTGTGTGTGTGTGTGTGTTGATAATGACTGTGTGTTTTGAGGGTGTGGGGTGAATGGGGCTAATGTAACCAGAATGAACTGGTTTGGGAGACAAAAGCAGGGGAGGTGTATGTGAGAAACATAGGAAACAAGAGAGAGAGACAGAACTTTTCCCATGAGTCTTTCACCAACTGCATCGCAAACAAGTAAGTGCTCTCTACATTTCAGCTAATCCTTTACACGATCATTTCTGAATTGCAATTACTTAAAAATGACAAAAGAACCCCCATCAACAAGTCAGTTCAACTCAGTGTTTGCTTTTACAGAGTTAAAAAAAATTATTTTAAAAAACAAGTTTTGCTAATAGCTTCTATTGAGAAAATTATACTAATTAATGAATTATATTAATTACTTGTGTTTTGTGTGTTTGTGTATTCAGGATTTGGTGTTAAAAAATGAACATACCATAGATTGAAAAAAAGTTTGTATTGTCCCCTTTTCTTCCTTGGCTGCTTCTCTCACCCTTTTTGTTTGATGCTTATCATCTTCCAGGTCCCAACACTTTCCCTCTTACTCAACTTTGAAATACTGCAAGTAAAGCTCTTCTATACACACACATACAGGCACAGATAATGTGTGGGAAATGGGAAAATGTGTGTGTGTGTGTGTGTGTGTACAGGTGCAGTAGTTAAGATATTGTAGCATATTTTTAGTGTTTGATTAAAAATATTAGAAATGCATGTTTTTGCTTCTTGCTGAGACAAGTAGCTTTGCTGTGTTGTGCTGTTAGTCTCTGGCACAATTCCAGTGTGTGTGTGTGTGTGTGTGTGTGTGTGTGTGTGTGTGTGTGTGTGTGTGTGTGTGTGTGTGTGTGTGTATAAAAGAGAGAAAGAGAGGTAGAAAGGGCAGGCAGATGGGAGCAGGGTTGAAATAATTGCATATTATTAGCTTGGCTTTTTTGCTGACAAACATAAATAATGAGATAAAGTGATAGTGATAAAACACAAACTAATTTAGGAATATGCATCATGCAACCAAAATAATGAAGCCCAAAAAAGAGCCTCAAGATAAGTAAAGCACCCACCTTTTGGCCCTTATCATGTACTGTAAGTGGGTATTGTGCTTTAGGAAATCATGTTCGAAACAAAATTACAGTGATTTATGACATAATAATAATAATAATAATAATAATACTGAAGTTTCTGAAGGTGTTTATTGGGTATACCGATGAGCAGGCTGTTACAGTAATCAAGCCTGGAGGAGATTAAGGCGTGGACGAGTTTTTCTGCGTCAGAGAAAGTGAGGAAGGGGCGGAGTTTTGAAATGTTCTTGATATGGAAAAAGCAGGTTTTGTACAGATGTTTGATGTGGTTTGCAAAGGTCCATTGTGGGTCCAGCTTCACACCGAGGTTGGTAACTGTGGTTGAGAGGGGGATGTCATAGTAAACCTGGGGCTTTTGGCCCTGTTTTCACCACATTAATTACTCAGCAGAGTTTCATTTTAATAGAAATGCTGTCTTTATTCACTAATTCCACTTAGTTTAACTTTGCTGTTTTTTCATGCTGTGTATAATTACAATCAATAAAACCCACAATTTCTTACAAAGATGTTTCACATTGAAAGCCTTCCAGAAGATCAAAGGGCATGATCCTTCCCTTTCCTGGTAGACTTTTAATGTGAAACATCTGCAGGATGAGACTGACTTGTGTGATTTGTGGTTGTTCCATCAACCTGTTATAGTGTCTGCTTGGATGGCATGGAGGAGTTGCACCCCTCAGCTTGAACATCACACGGTTTCTAGCCCATTCCCTACACAGAATATTTATAAGAGAAAAAATATTGGCCAAATAATATAGGGATCATTAACTGTCCAACTATTAGGCATAGTATAAGGCAATATTTAGGCAAAAGATGAGCTTTGAAAATAGATTTATTATGACAACAAACTGTCACAGGCAAAAGAGACAGAATGGCATTGAAAGCCAGGTAACTATAAAACAGAAAACCACAATAATGACGGTACATATATATATTACATTACATTTATCAGCATAGAAATTGAGAATTCCACCTTGATTTTGCCTCATTGCACACACAATACATTTTTGCACTTTATTTTATGCATTTTTTTTTAAACAAGACGTACTTTGTATCAAATTAGACACAAGCTAGAAATAATATGTTCTTTATCAGACACTAAAAAACAGTTATACCTTAGGTACACACCATACACGAAATTATGCTGTTATTAGTATAAGACCTAGACACTATTATACCACATTATTATGGCTGCCATTGAAAAGTCGACTTAATCGCTAGTCGCTGAGTCTTAGTCGACTCACTTTTCATTAGTGGGATAGTCGCAGAAAACTAAAACAATGTCAAACAAGTGCGAGAGCTGCCCCTTGTCACTGAGACAAAAGTACCAGGGTATTGTTGCAATATGGACCTTTTGTAACACAGGGAGTGCAACTTGTACCGGTGCACTGTTGCATATACTAACTTTACTAGCTGCTGCCACTAGCTAGTTAGCAGTCATATTAGATGACTATACCTGGACTGGGAGCTCAAAGGACAGGGGGAGTTACTAGTGTAGGAGAGAGGGACACTGCAGGGAATCCTGCTAAGGAGCGGGGCTGGAATGTACAATAGAGTGGACCAACATAGGCCAACTGATTTACAGCGGTTTTGAACGCGACTATTATGACATCCATCATATAGATAAGTCCATCAGTAGTAGTTTTCGTGAAGTTGGAAGTTATCTATTCCGTATTTTTTGAACAACTTGAACAACTAAATGTTCACTCTCTTTGCTGGTTGTTCTAACACATTCAGAATCATTACTGCTTTTTCCTTTATCATTTAAATACAAATATTAAAATCTTTATATATATATATATATATATATATATATATAAATCTAATAATTTAATTAATATCATAACGATTACAACTAGTCGACTATTGGCTTTATGACTACTATGGTTAGTCAACTAGGAAAATCTTCAGATGGGGGCAGCCCTACAAATGATAGTTATTAGAAACTAAATTGGAAATCCTACACCATTTTACAGGATCATAGACTAATTAAAAATAAATTACATATCAGATCAACAATAGGCACACTACAAACCTTACTACCAAATGTTGCTGTAATTAGACACCACATAATGCTACCAGCATTATGATAGATTAATAAGACAGCAGGCTGTAACTAGAAAATTTTGAGTGTGCTTGAATGCTTGGTGTATTACCTACTGTTAAGAAGCAATTGGGGTCTTTATTTTGAAAAACAAGGGTCACCTTGTGCTTTTTCATAAAATACAATTACTCTATCTCTCTCTAGAGTCGCTCTGTCTTGAATATTAGAAGATTAGAATTTAGTTTAAAGCAATCAAGTCAAACTGTCTTAATAAGGTCATCTTAATCTGCTGTGTGCTCCCAACTGTTAGGTTCACTTGAGACTTGGACCCCAAAGCAAAGACACACTCTCTGGTGAGTGGGAACTGAAGATATTTTAATAGAAATCCAAAAACAAAACCGGAACTGAAGCGGGCAGGTGAGGCAGGGAGCTGGCTGGCAGGAGGATGTCTTCAGCAGACTTGCACAGGCAAAACTAGACTTGGGAAAGTAGGTGAACAGCATGCCGGGTTGGAGCATGGAATCTTCTGACAGCGAGCAGGAGAGGAGACCGTGAAGGGAATGGACTGAGTGAAAACAGGTGTGCCAACAGGAGGAAGCCAGCCACACCCCCTGCCTCACACAAGCTCTGCAAGAGAAAGAAAGGGGAGGGGGAACAGAGAGAACAAAAAGAAAAGCACAACAACAAAGACATAATAAACAAAACCATAACACCAACTCCAATTAAGGGTTGCCATGGTGATGGTACCTGCTGCGTATCCCCTGGGTCAGAGGCTTCATTTCATTGAGATTTTAGGTGAGGCACACCTGATTATGCCCCCTTTCCTGTCTGTCTTCAGCTGTCACCATCATAAAGGCAATAAAAGCTAAAAAAAAAAGAGAAAGTTTTACCCACATGAACCTTTTAAAGTTTGAATGGAGTTTCCAGTGAATGTATGAATGAGTAATTAAGAGTTCAAAATTAATCTAAAACGGTTGTATTTTTCACAAGGAAGGAATGGGAAAAATCACCAGAAAATTTGAAATATTTCGGAAATTGTATAAGGTATCAATGAGAAAAGACAGCACACTATTCCAAATCAAGAAGCACGTTTTGATGTATTTTTTTGTGTAAGATACACACCAAAAAAACATACGGAAGAAGAATAAAAAGATTAAGTATGAGGAAGATTGCACATTCAGGCACACTGAATTAAACTAATGCAATGCCAGATTATAGGTAGGCAGTGTGAACCAAGGGTTACAGTGTATTAGTATTAGTTTCTAAGTACAGTATAATTTGGTATAGTAGTGTCGATTGTGGGTCTAATACAGCATAATATTTGGTTTATAAATACAGCATAATTTAGGTGTATGGTGTTCATTATCTGATAAGGAACATATTATTCCTATATTGATACAAAATACGTACCATAAACAAATGTTATTTAACTCAACCAGTTACTTTCATTTTGTCTAGGGATGTCCGATAATATCGGGAATTATCGGTACCGGGTTTTTATAACCGATGTTTGTTCTGTAGGCTTCAGCATTTCAGAGCCTGCATGAACACTAGATGACGTATAACAACAACAACTACGCTAGACTGGTTGGTTGTTAACCGTGGCTAACAAGCAAACAATTTCAAGCTGAATGATTTTAATATTAACACAAAATAAGTGCAATGCACCTTAAATATTTTACCCTGCTATGAGCTGTTCCTTAACCAAACTAACAATTGGCTTAGAATTTACATTAGCACTCCTTCAGGTGCATAATACAATTAAACACGTTAACCAAAGCTAGTGCTTATCTAGCGATTAGCGCTTAGCTAGCGATTAGCGTTAGCGCTCTTTTCAGTATTAATACAATGAAAGTTGAAGTTGTTCTCTTATTTTGCACAGACAGTGTTTACATTTGGAAAGCCATGTTGCATTTATGTATGCATCCAGTGGGGGCATCACAATAAAATTAGGCATAATGTGTTAATTCCACAATAGGAGATATGTTATGTTGTTACCTAACAGTTTTGGTGTAAAAAGCCTGCATATATCGGTATCGGGTGATATCGGTATCGGAAATTGAGAGTTGGACAATATCGGAATATCGGATATCGGCAGAAAAGCCAATATCGAGCATCCCTAATTTTGTCTTACCCAGAAGAGTACGCCTGTATTTTCACATTTTATGTTTAGTTTTCTTAAATCTTTCTTAAACATTAAAAAGTCTTACATTACACCTTCTCTGTAGAGGCAGCAACAGCTGCAGCCAGTGTCTACATTCGATCCATTTTACTACTGCACTGTATACAAATAAATTGAGTGAAGCAGTCACTGAACACAGCTGTGCGACCTCAGACGTGAGACAGATGACTGAAAAACATGTATGAAATGTTCTCTGTAGACAGGCTGTTAACTTATGGATGACACTGAGATGTGTGTATATGGTCTCTCGAATTGTCTCCACTCCTTCCTCTGTTTCTCTGGCCTGTCTGGCTCTCTAGTTAGTAGGTCATACAGGGACCAATAAAAAGTCAATTCTGCTCGGCCGCCTTTCAAAATCCCTAATTACAGAGTCAACAGCAATACACACACACATGCAAAGACAAACACACATTCACCCGCTCTCTGTCCCTTATCCACAACCACAATTTCTAATAATTTGGTGAGAATCTAAACTTCAAATTTGGGTGGATTGGAGCAAAATGTGTCTGAGTTTATGGTCTCAGTCTCTGGTTTCAAGTCTTTTTCCATAAATTATTATGTTCATTTGGTAAATTATGGTCCAGTTTAGAGTAAAGTAGAAGTACGCTTTTGGCTGTCTGCCCAGTTCATTGCACGAAACTTTGATCAAACTGTCAGACTAGGCAGTGCTGATAAAATACAAAGCACAATTCTGTTACTGCATTGTCTATTTCTAGCACCATGTCAACAGTAGATGGATGAGTCAAATGTGATCAGGACGTATCATGTTTTAATGATACGACTCACAGTAATTGTGTTTACAATGTTTTACTCACTTTTTGATACGCAGTGATAATGGTCTCATTACTGAATAGGGGACTCATTGTGTTTACATTCATTAAATTACAGTTACTACTACACTTAACTTTATAGTAACTAGTATAGAAAAAATCGGGACTTTAACAACAATTGCTAGAGTTTGAGTATAAAGTAAATCTGAAGACTATAATTTATACAATTTATTTTCAGTAAAATAATACAAAATGGCCACTGGCTTTATCCTAAATTAATCTCAGTCATGAGGGAGAAATCTGTGTCCATCACAATACACACAGTCACAGTCGAAGAAGGAAAGCATTTGTTCCTTTCCTTTCTCAAACACACTCATTCCACCGGAAATAACTTCTCATACTATCATGACCCTGAAGATATATTTTCTTTGTCTTGCTTTCATGTTCATAACAAAGTCAGAAAGTGGTTTCAGGACTGATCTTACTAGGGTTTTTTTCTGTTGTGTCTTATGGCAGATGGACCTCCAAGCACTGACAGAGATAATCAGAGCAGAGAAGAGAAAGTCACTCGAGGGAGTTTAGAGTTGTTCTGTCTGTTGACCAGGATTTTTCTTTCTGGTAGTGCCAGTATTTCTCATTCAGACAGTGACCACAGAAGCCACACACAGACAGAAACTACACATCTTTAAAAACATACCCTTATTATATTTCTTTATTCTTGTACTATAGGCAAAATTATTGATATCAAAGGTCCTAAAAAGGCAGTTTTAAATCTCATATTTCTCTGCATCATTAAACATTTTAATAATTAATAATTAATTTTAAATAAGCAACAATCAAAGTTTGGGGGAAATTATTATTATATTATATAATTATTATAATGATCATTTCAATTTGATCAATTTTAGACTGGAAAAAAATCAAAAAATTCTCAAAAGACAGTATATGTATTTATTGTATATAAACAGACAGTATATATCTTTATATCCTGCTTTAAAGGTTTGCATTCTGTTGTAGAATGTATGCCATTTTTTTTTAATGTAGTTAATTAATTACAACTACTGCCACAAATCTTTGGATGTGAGTTTTTTTGAGAACTGATACAGTATAACAAAACATAATAATGATACTCAACTGTATCAGTATTTTCTTACACCCCTAGCCCCACTATCAAACCACAGTCTGGTTTAATATCTTGAACACAGATATTAAGTCTGATTTAATATCAGGTATGGTTGTTAAATGTAATATATAAAGGCAGAACTAGTAGGACTATTAGGATAATTTGTATAAGTCTACATTGTTTTTTAGGAAAAATGCTACTCATTTCTGCAATTAAGTATTTGAAAAGTGAAGGATCTCCACCAAAATAAAAATAAGCATTAGCACATATAGAATCCTCTTAAAAGAAGATACAAGCAAAATTTGAATTGGTCACTATACTCTTGGCTTTCTTTATGTTGCACAAACACACTTACAAGCAAAAACTGCCCTACAGTGCGCTCACAGTGTGTTTCTCGGTCACCAGCTTCATGACATTGTGTATTATGGATAAAGAGCTTGTGACAGACCTCTCTCTCTTTCTGTTTTCTACTTTTTCTGTCTGTTGGCATCTTTTATTCGCTCTACTTTCTGCACATGTGGGCAGCATCCATTAATTTTTCCTTACAGTATATATTTTTGCCTTAGTGTAGTTTGTAGAGCTGGAATCTGCTAGCTCTCATGCTTTTGGCATTCATGTTCCGTCTACTATCACACTCCACAATCAAATGTCACGCACAATAAAAAGAGGCTGCATGACACGTGTACATAGATACAGTATAACTAGCTATCAGCATGTTTTCCAGACAGGACTGTATTAAGCTTCTGTTAGGCTTGTCTCAGTCCTGACAAAATATTGGTTTCCTACAGCCCTACAGATTTGCAAAATTATACATATAAACAGTTGTAAACATAAAAAATATTCAAATGCAATATAATTGGTTGAACTAATCACAATGTGCTAAACATTTTGTGGGCCTTTTACATGGTACATATTCTGTAGCATGTTTCCTCAGCAAATGCTGCAGCAAACCAGCTAACTATGAGCCACAAGGGACACTGTTATAAAGGGCCCACAGAGAAAGGATACTTATGTATATTTAATGAAACGTGGTGCAGAGATGAGGAATTTAGGTTTAGAAAGTTGATTATTTCATAGCTGAATGCACTCATTGTTGTTGTTTTTCCCATGCACATTTGAAGGGAAGCTTGCAATTTGTGTCAAGCCAGCCAGCGTGATAAGTAATATCAAAACAACGTAGATCAGCTCATTTTATACCAAGACTCACAACTAAACTCTTAATGGTTGTTAATGCTATTGCGGTAAAGGCCACTCTGTACCACTCAGTATATCATACCAATATGCTATCTAGACTCAAGCAGAGGGCAACTGTGTATACACCCAAGGAAGAAGTGCTTTAGTGCATTCTTTGAATTTGCACCCAGAGGAATGTAAACAGCAGCAGCAAGATAGTGATGATAATATTGTTTCATCTTCACATAAAAAGTTTAAAAATAGAGTGTCCAGAACAACCAAGCACTGTTTTTTGGGGCCTTCATGCTTGACACGGCAGACGTGATGCTGTCACTTTTGGCTTGTGCACTCTTGCACCAGGGAGACACTATGGTGAACATAAACCAAGCTTCAGAGTGAAGCAGGAGAGCAAGCGGTGGTAATGAGAAAGACAGTGAATCAGAGTGATAATCTGATTTTATCGTTCACAGCGGATACACACCCACACCACGCCACCCTGCAATACTGTCAAAGGCTCTTATTCAGTAATCTTGGCTTAAGCTGAATTTAAGATGCTACAGCTTGACTTAAGTAAGTTAGTAAGTTAATTCAATTCAATTTCAATTCAATTTTATTTGTATAGCGCCAATTCATAACAGAAGTTATCTCAGGACACTTTTCAAATAGAGCAGGTCTAGACCGAACTCTTTAACATTAATAACAGAGACCCAACAGTACCACCATGAGCAAGCACTTGGCGACAAGGGCAAGGAAAAACTGCCTGTTAAAAGGCAGAAACCTAGGACAGATCCTCCGGCTCTAGGTGGGTGGTCGTCTGTCTCGACCAGTTGGGGTGAGAGAGAGAGAGAGAGAGAGAGAGAGAGAGAGAGAGAGAGAGAGAGAGAGAGAGAGAGCGAGAGACAGACAGACAGACAGGTGCACAGCAACAACAGTATTGGCAATGGCAGTCAAGCAGGACCATGGCAGGAGGCTCCACCAGGATCCATGAGAACCTGCGAGACGAGAAAGCACAAGAACTCCGGGGAAGAAGTGGAGTTAGTAACATGCATTAATGGGACATGAATGAGTGCAGAAAGAGAGAGGAAGAGAGTAGCTCAGTGCACCATGGGAAATCCCCCGATAGTCTAGGCCTATAGCAGCATAACTAAGGGATGGTTCAGGACTCACCTGATCCAGCCCTAACTATAAGCTTTATCAAAGAGGAATGTCTTAAGCCTACTCTTGAATGTGGTGAGGGTGTCTGCCTCCCGAACCACAACTGGAAGCTGGTTCCACAGGAGAGGAGCTTGGTAACTGAAGGCTCTGGCTCCTGTTCTACTTTTAGAGACTATAGGAACCACAAGTAGCCCTGCATTTAGAGAACGTAATGTTCTAGTGGGGTAATAGGGTACTATGAGCCCTTTAAGATATGAAGGGGCCTGACCATGAAGAGCTTTATAGGTGAGGAGGAGGATTTTAAATTCAATTCTACATTTTATAGGGAGCCAATGCAGAGTAGCTAGTACAGGAGAGATGTGATCTCTTTTTCTTGTTCCTGTCAGTACTCGTGCTGCAGCGTTTTGAATTAATTGGAGCGTTTTAATGGACTTATTGGGGCAACCTGATAATAAAGAGTTGCAGTAGTCCAGCCTAGAAGTAACAAATGCATGGATTAGTTTTTCTTGACAGTGGTGCTAGAGGCCAAGGTAATGCCATCTAGAGTAAGATTCGTGGTGTTGACGAGACTTTGACCGTCACCGAAGAGTTCCTTGTGTTGGTGCCTATTACGGACACCACAACAGCCGATGACATTTTCAACTGTCTTGTTGGAGCACTGGACAGGATCGGAGTAGACTGCGTTAGTTTCTGTTGCCATTACTGTGTGAATGTGTGTGGAAGGGTGAACGTTGTACGTAGTGTAAAAGCGCTTTGAGTGGTCGGAAGACTAGAAAGGCGCTATGCAAGTACAGGTCCATTTATTGTTTTGAATTGTAGAAAGCAATCAGCTTTGTACCATTTAATCATTTATTATTATTATTATCATCATTATTAATTATTATTTATATAATCAAAATCAGTGTAGTTTGCCCTTGAATTTTTGAGGAAATGAGAAAGTCAGGTTTAATTTTTTATTTAGGTTACATTACAACCTGTTCACATATTGGCCATAAAAAGTGATTAATACATGGAAATGATATATAAAATGCTTCAGAATCTTATACATGGAATCTTTAAGTGAAAAAAAACATGATATAAGATGTGACAGAAGAGGTCAGGAAGCCACCAACAGACCCCAAAGGAAAAAATACTATACTAATAAACAGCATTGATTTGCAAAATACAAAGAAAAGAAATGACAATAAAAAACATCAAAACACAACTACATCTAAATGCATCATCATCTGATTTGCGATGCTCTATATTTTCATACCTTCTACCTCTGCCCCCTTTCTTGTCGTAACACTTAAAGTAGACACCTTAAAATGGATTTGGAAACATGAGTTTGTCTTGTGAATGGGACTTAGAAGACATGGTTCATCTGGTGTTCAGTCAGTTTTTAATTATGTGAAGCACCCTGAGCAGGCTGTTTTTAACCTCTAACCTGAAAAAAGCCTCATTCCTCAACACTGACACAGTGGTGATGACCTCTGACCTTTACTCTGAGGTTTAATAGGAGCGTGTTGTTTCAGGCAGTAAAAACAGAAGCCAGACAAAGGGAAGGTTGGGGCCAATCATTATTATTTCTTATGGCTTTTTTGTCATTTATAAACATTTATTTTAATAATGCAGTTTGAAAAATAGTTTTTTTAAAAATGCATAAACTCAGAAGTCAAATCCTCTACTTAATTTTGTCTCATCATATCACATTTGTCACGTGGTATCATAAACAGCAACATCATTCTTAAAACCCTTCTGATTTAATTGCCACATATTGTTTTTATCCCCTTTGCTGCTTCTTTGGTTGATCCTGGAAAAGCTTTGAGTGGTTTCCTCATGGGATGCTACTGTGGTGCTTTTTAACTCCAGTCCCTGGACAAGTTATTAGAGCTGCAGAGCATAATTGCAGCCTGGTTGATGTGTGAAACGTCCACTCCACCATGCTTCACCAGCTTTGCTTGCATTGTGTATTACTGACTTAAAAAGAGAGAAACTGTAAAAAATAGATAAATAATAAAAATTTGATATTATTATTATTAGTGTTGGTTCGAATTCTATTTGAATTTGGAAGATGCTGAGCAAGTATATAGTACTGCAGGAAAGATGTATTTCTGTAAGTCTGCTCAGAAGTTCGCATCATCCAGTTGCTTTTGACAAAAAGCCAATATGTGGATTATTGCAGAAAATAAGCTCTATGGCGTACAAAGGTTGACAATAACAACTAATCAACACCACTTTCATTTTTAACTGAAATGCTATTTCGAGAAGTAAAAAGCTAACTTTAGGCTATAAATAAACTACACAACAGTTGCATGACTTCAATGTCATCACCACTAAACGTCCAACTTGTAATTGAGTCTAATGATTAAAATCTACAAATTGGAAAGTTTTAGTTAGAATAGTTTACAAGAGTATAAACATGAGGCTGTCAAGATGGACTAGTGAGCAGGTAAGTCTCGTCTTTGGCGTTTAACTTGTTAACAACTGCCTTCCATACTTCATTTCAGGCATCTAACCAAAAACCCATTCAAAAATTCCCATTGATTTTGAGGCGAGGGATCTGGTGCAAAAATAGTACTCTATAGATGTTGATAAGGGAATGGGGTAAATCTTGTGTTATTCCATTTTGCAATGCAATTGAGATCAAAGCTGCCACACACATACCCTCATAGCCTCTCATTGGTTGACTGACTCAACCCAAGGCATCATGGCCAGTGGACGGCTAACAACAAACAACAACAAGGATTTTCAACACAGAAAAATGTATCATCACAGAAGACATTCTACGTTATTTGATAACTAACTGTAAATGCTGAATATGCTAAATGTTTGCGAAAAATGTGAAAAATGTAGAAAAAGACTTATTTGTGTTACTCAAATTTTTGTTATTTTACTATTTAGAGTAAAATGAACATCATTCACATTATTGTTCAGCTACCCAGCACCTCAGAAATTTAATCCTGTATATGAACATAACTTTGATGGGTGTATGTAATGTAAACCTTATATTATCTCTTACAATAAGGGACATCAAATGTTGAGGATGAGAAAAACAAATGGACAAATGAGGAACTACCTGTTAGTAAACCATTAGCTAATGAGTAACTCCTAATCAAATTTGATAGCGTATGCTGATTTGTTAATGATTAGTTAATTAACAACCAAGTGAGGAACGGATCAGGAACAACTTGATAATTGATGAATTGTTAATAAATACTACTCTAATAGTAATGAATAATTAAGTAATGATTAGTTCATGAATACCTGCGAATCGATCATTGTTACCCTTTTCTTAATGAGTCGTTTCTGTTTAACTTTGAACCAGCCAGTGAACACCACAAAACTGACTCATTCATTGTAATTACTTAATTGCTTAAACAATTAAGTAGTTTTTAAGTAGTCCCTCATTACTTCATCACTATTTTACGATTACTTCGTAAACTAAACTGAAACAACTAATTAAGAAATTTGATGTCCCTTTCTAGTATCTATTGTATCGTTTAGAACTTTAGAGTACTTATTAATAATGACTACATTAATTATCAGGTTATTCTTGATTTGTTACTCACTTGTTTCTCAGTCAAGTATTAATTAATCATTAGCTGCTCTATAAACTTTGATTACTCATTAACACATTTTCAATAGCAGGAAGTTCCTGATTTGTTCCTCATTTGTTGCCTGGTAACTACTCAAAATGTTGTGTCTCTAATTGTAAAGTGTTACCGCTTGTGTTTTTTGTATCAAGACAGCCAGTGTTAAGAAGTCCCCTGTCGGGTTGTTATGAGCTGTGGTGGTGGTGGTGGTGGTAGTGGTGGTGAGAGGAGAGGATAATGATTTCACATGAAATAACTCTGGGGTGAGGGTCAACTATTAATGGTTTAACAGTTGTGATGTATGAACCTTTTTAAATGTTGATTTTTCCCACTGCTGTGTGTTTGTACAGGATGAGGGCTGTGCTGTTGCTGCTGCTGTTAGTCACTCTAATCACTATTAAAACTGTAGCTGGAGGCAAAAACAAAAATGGTAAGACTCTCTCTTTCTCTCTCCCTGTCTTACCTTCTCTTGTTCTATATTTTTCTTCTTAATATAGAATATACGTTTTTGTATATGTATTGTAATATTAATTGTTGAAGCCCAAATCTCATTTAACTTATTTACACAGATAGTAATAATAGTAACTAATAGTCAATATCCTGATTTTGAATAAATGTAATTTTCTTTATTTTTGCCTTCTAAGGAAACAAATTGATTTAATTTCACTGCAGTATTGTTAGATAAGTATGGGGTTTACTGCTGTACACAATGGAGCTGTAGGCTTTGATTCATTATTATTATATCGGTACTGCACTTACAGGTCCATTGTTATAACATTCTATCATTTATTCTTTCAAGATGTATGGAACGTAGTTTTTGTCTTATGCAATTGGCCGTTCCTAAGTGTCGCCCCACTCTGTTCTCCAATAACAGCTGAGCAAGACTCCAGCTCCATTCACAAGAAATCAGATAGATGGTGGACACACGGAGGATACATGGTCAATCTGGATGAGACAATAATATTAAATAAATTACATAAAATGATAAGGGTTACGATAAGAATATAATAAGCCAATCTGAGACAGAGTAGGGTGGTTCATGAGATCGCCATCCTGGATAAAAAAAATAGTGCGTCCTGTATTTAGATGTGCTATATGCTAGGCTCGTCTATGACAACAAGTTTGAAGATGGTTGAAAGATAAAAGCAACAGCTAACTAGCAATGTAATATACATCAATCCTTAACTATCTAGCTAGATAAGGCCCACAAATCATTAGCTAGCTAACGTTAGTTACAACTGAAAGTTAATGTTAGTAAAAAGTTAGCTAACTGGCTTCCAACATAAGGTAATTTACAATGTGATTATATATCTCACTTTTATCTTTTAACCACCTTCAAAATCTGAATTTCTTTTCAACATAGACGAGCCTAGCACATTGCTGTGTATGATTCAGGAAAGGAGAAAGTTGACCGAGGCTTGCTCAACTGTTATTGCAGCACACAAGACTGATAGGCTTCAGGAAAGGTCAGTTATTTCTAATTATTTAAGGGACATGTGCACAGTGGAGGTTGATGCATCCATTTCCTTACACTGTTAAAACACCAGCCAATAGAAGTGTAATGACAAATAAAATAAATGATGACTTATATGGACTTAGGGCCATGAGTAAGTGCTGCTCAGGTGCATGGAACTGAACGCCTAATTGCTTACCTTTGCTTTGTTCATACAGGAAAGATCCCAGTGACCAGCAGACTGGTTATACAGGGCAGCTCAGGCTGGCCACAAGTAGCACTGTCATTGAGTAAGACAAAATAATAAGTTAACAAATCTTTATTCTACCCTCAGAGAAAAACAAACCCTCCCAGTCCGGGTCAGAATGCACTGACTGGCGCTATGGCAACTGTGTCCCTAGCAACGGGGACTGTGGAGCAGGGTATAGAGATGGGTCATGTGACCAGCAGAAGAAGAAGATGAGATGTAAAGTACCTTGCAACTGGAAAAAAGAATTTGGAGGTAATGCACACATTCATGCACACAAGGAATGAAAATGATAGTGACGATAAAATGGTTTCGTCTTTGACTGCGTTAGAACCAAGCACCATCCATGTAAACACAGCATCTGCCTCCTGTCATCCTGCACTTTGTCAACTCAGAACACTGTCTGCCCATTGAGGATCCTAAATGTTGATGTAGCAGGTCCCTGTTAAGATGTAGACACTAAAGTCTCTGATTTCCTGTTGTTTGGCCTGCCTGAGTCCCATTTGGTCCAGATGCAGCATAAGCCAGGAGCAGCCTTAAATCCAAGCTGTGCCTGCATGGCTTCTATCCCGGCTCTCATCCTCTCCTCCTGGAGTGATCACAGCACCTTTCGTGATGGGCTGGTCTAGCCGATCCGGGTGGGTGGATCATTGTCCACTGCTTTTTAATCCAAAACCACACTTCCTTTTCCAGTGACTGTAGGCTATTTTAGCTGCAGGATCTAAATGTGCAGCCATTGTCATTAAATGTCCTGATCCAGTCAGTTTTCACAGTTCTGACTTAGGCCGTAAAAGTCTATTCTAATCATTCAGTGATGTTTCAGCAAATCTGAAAGAGCAACAGGCTGCTGCATCCATATTCAGCCATTGAAAAAATGTATAATGAATGCATTACTTACTATTTTGCTTTATTTTTTCAAAGCCTTCATCAGACACACCTCTGATACTGACAGAACTCTATAGTGTGAAAATACTGAGGCAGTACCTTTGACTTGTCATTATTTAGCATCAAACAAAATGCATCTTTTTAAAATAAGAATGTGTTGTTATTTTAACTGAATATGAAATGTAGTTTAAATTGATATTAAACAACTACAAAAAATCATTTGAAAAAATAATAATCTTGCTGGCCAGATTATATTACATTTTTGACATCATGCCACGGGCCTGAGAGAAAGGGATGGAGGGCCAAAAATGGCCCGGGCCGATAGTTTGAGACAACTGGTATAGCTGTAATGATGCAATTTGTGTCAGTATAACAGCCCCAACTGTTTATGATGTGAGGCCTGAAGCTTGCATCACTCTGCAGTTTGGCCCTCTCTTTTACATTTAATTAGAAGAGACTGTAGTGTTACTGTCTTAATTGTTTCACACAGTCTTAAATACAGTCTTTACATTACAAGTAACATAATCCTTTGGATGACAAAAAAATATAATCTAATCTGAATACTTTTGGATTACTACAGAATTTAAAAAACAAAAGAAAATTTTCAGTTCCATAAATATTATTTTTTCTCTTACGGGTAAGGGTGTCTGGCCTTTCCGAAGAAGGGGCTGTTCTGGGGAAACTGTTCCAAAAGTAACGACCACAATATGAAACTGGCCTGAAACCAGACAATTTTCTGTGAATTCTGATTGATTAGGTTGGACTGGCATGTATAACTGCACTTGATTGACATAATAATTAAGAGAAACCCCATGGTTGAAACCAGATGTTACAGTGGAAAGGTCAGACAGGTTGTTATAAAGAACACAATGAATTATGAATAAGATTAAGATTTCAAAGCTGAACCTTGAATGCATGTTTTAAATTTGTGACATGTCTGCTATTACTGCTCTACAGACTGGACCATCCTGTATACAGCAAATTAATCCAGAGTGAATGTACAATGTACAAAATTAAATAATACAAGAAAAAAATATTTGAACAAGTTCAGCTCTTTGGTATGAATAAAATAAAGAGCTGAACGACCTCTCCAAATCAAAAATACTCCTCGGAGAAGGAAAGCGGGCACACCTTGCTGCCCGGTATGTATTAACATGCCACAACCGGAGGGACAGTGAGTGATCGAGGCACCCGCACACCCAGACACACACACACACACACACACACACACACACACACACTGTATATAACTAATATAATGTTCATAATGTATATATCTTTGATTTATTGTATTGTATTTGAATGCATGCCAAGAAAGCCCATTTTGAATTTGAATTGAATTTGAATGTATGAAAGCTGTATTGTATGTGCTCATATATCTTCTGTCTGTCTGTCTCTGTCTCTGTCTGTCTGTCTGTCTGCCTGTCTCTCTCTCTCTCTCTCTCTCTCTCTCTCTCTCTCTCTCACTCTCTCTTTCTTCTAGCTGACTGTAAGTATCGGTTTGGTGGTTGGGGAGAGTGTGATCCAAGCTCTGGCTCGCGGACCAGAACAGGGACATTGAAGAGGGCTCTGTATAATGTGGAGTGTCAGCAGACTATTTCTGTCTCCAAACCTTGTCCTGGAAAAACCAAGACAAAAACCAAAGGTTAGACTGTTAAGTTCAATTAAGCCATCTCCACAATTGTGGATTTTTCATCACTGAATACTTGATCACTGCCCCAGTGGTCTTTTTTTCATGTCAAACTAGCCAACCACACCAATGATGACTGTAGGGCTGTCCCGACTAAAGATTTTCCTAGTTGACTAGATAGGGAGAGGAGGGGTGCGCATAAAAGCAGTATGGATGAACTGAAGGCAGAGAGAGAATCATATTTTAAAAGACAGCAGCAAGATGATATGCTAACAATGCAGGTGTGTCACTGTGCTATTGAATAGATGCAACCAGCTGATGAGAACAGCTAATATCTCGATTAACAGCTAGTTATTACAGCAAGGAAATTATGTATGAGCATAGGCAACAGGAGTGGGATGGAAAGAGAAATTGACTACAGGCCTACCATAACACTTAAAAGGTAGGGTCCCAGACACAGGTCTCCTTTACTAGCCTGGTGTGGCTGCATATTTTGACAAATAAAGACAGGTCTCAATTAGACTGGTCTGGATGTAATAGAAATTATTTGGATGTATAAAACTTGTTAAAGCCCACTAGGTCGCGCACTAAAGTGAGTTCTAAGCCTAGATCGCCTACAAATATAAAGGTTTCTTAATATGGACATGCTACACATCGTTAGATTAGTTAGATTCTCCAAAATTCAGTTGTTCTTTACATTTTGCTTTGCTGAGTACGGAGCCCCTAAAGGGACATGGGAAAAAAAAAAAAATTAAACGTCTCTAGTGCGCACTAGATCCGTATCTAGTGAGCACTAGATATCGATCTAGTGCACTAGATACATCTCCTGTTGTGGCAATCAACACATGGCTCATTTGAATATTAAAATTAGCCATGTGTTGATAGGTCACCACACGAAAATGTAACCAATGAAATTACTTATTTTGACACACATTTTAAGCCAATAAGTATTAAACTAACAAGGTAATGTGTCAAAAGGCAGACCGTTTTTGTTATTTTCTCAAAAGGAGGACAAACGAGTGTCCGGCTGCAGGACAGGGCATTTAAATGCGGACTGTAACAAAAAAGGTTACAGATTAATTTACATTTATTTTTTAGTTACAGACAAATTAGTTTAATACTCATTTGAATATTAAAATTAGCATGTGTTGATTCGCCACAACACGGGATCCATATCTAGTGCGCACTAGATTTTTTCCCCCATGTCCCTTTAGGGGCTCCATAGCTGAGCAAGAGTTTTTTTTGCAAAAATAATTAAAGGCTTGTCCATATAAACAGCTGTTCCAAATAAAGACAGCTTGAGTTCAATAATTGAAGCAAATAACCCCAGGCTATTAATGCCAATTCCATCAGTGTATGTAATGTGTGTGAATGGGTGAAAGTAACATACAGTGGAAATCGCTGTGAGTGGTAGGCGCTATTCAGTACGTACAGGCATGCACATCATTGGCGTGCTCTGGCTCTTTAACAAATTGCTCTACACCTCTGGCTGACCTGAGGACAAACTTTTAAAGAATATCAAACTCTTAGTGTTTTCTATCTAGCACTATTGTGTATTGAGGTGTAACATTTCTGCCTATAGAGCCTGTAAACAGAGTTTAATCTTCTTATCTTTATTGCTTGGAGTGCCGTTATATTCTTCTATTTACCACTCATTGTCTATGCTCCTGCCCATCTGAGCTGCCATATTATTTTCTGACACTCTCTCACTTATCTGAATGTCATATTCCTTTTCAAAGAGAGACCAGTATTTTGTGAATGAATGGTGTGAGTGATATTGTGCCTGTGTTTTTGTCCTTTTTTCAGGAAAGAAGAAAAAAGGCAAGGGGAAATAAAAAAGGCTGTACAGAAGAGTCTCCGGGTATAGTCTTCAGCAAATAAAAATATAACAAACACTGTGAGAACCAGTTTTTCTCAGACAGTTGGACAGTGGCCCAACACCAATAGATTTATAGCCTGATTTACATACACACATTTTTGAATCTTCTCCAGGCTTCTTCAACCATGACAAAAACAGAAAAAGACCTGCTTCTATATCAAAGTGCATTTGGAATATAATTTTTATAAATCTTTCTTTAGACCGTCGTGTTATAAATTCCTTCAATTTTAAATTTTGTGAAAAATGTTATCTGTGAGGCATTCTCTATATCTGAGCCATCACTACCAAACCTTCCATAGAATAAATGCATCTGGGTATCCATTCCATCATAGCTACACTGAGAATGGCAGTTTTCTCAGCTCATCTATGCTTTGGGTCTAAATCATTTTGTTAATTTTGGATGTGTCAGTAGCATCCATACACAAACTGAATGCTTTTGTGTTTCATTGTTTCAGCTCATTCTGTCGCAACAAACAGCCAAGAATCCACCCTTTTCAATAATTCTAACCACTATGGTTCTTGCAGATCAAAGTGCATTTGAAATATTAGCTTTATAAATTTGCCTTAAGGCTATACAAGCCACCTATTATACATTCCTTTCATATTGAAAAAAACATGTAATCTGTAAGGCTTTCCCTAATTTTGACCTTTTTTATCCTTACTCTTTAGAATGGTCATTGTTTTCTCCTGTAGAGTTGCTACAGTATTTTTCCCATTTTTCTTTTGTTTATTAAAATTTAAGAACATACTCTGAAATTCTGTCTTCTTTGTATTACTTCAAAACAACTTGTACTGTTCTTCAGTTCAAACCCCATGCTCCCTTCCGATGACTGTAGGCTATTTCTGTCATAGGTCATATGTATTTTAGCATTAAAACTGAAAACAGATTAAACAAAAACCGAGTTTGAAAGAGCAACCGGCTGCAGCATTAGCCATAGTGAAAATTCTAGTAAAAATCTAGTAAATTTGAATAATTTTGGCTTCAAAATCAAATCCAATGAGACGTCATTCAAAGATGTTTTCAGCAAAAAAAAGCCGAAAAAAGTAACAAAAATGTAGCAAGTAGTAAGCTGTCAGTCGCTGCATATAAATGCCATGATGACAAGGTAACATAGCAGAAAAAATCTTATTATTAGTATTTTCTAGACAGATGTCTATGGTAGAAACCTGGTGGTCACAATATTATGCTGCCCCATACGCAACAAACTGTGATGCACTGTGTGTTCTCCCCACGTGCATTTAAGATCATGACCCTGTCGCCAATTCACTGCTTTTCTACCTTTGACCACTATTGAAAGGTAGTGACCACTGCAGACTAGGAACAGGAGATGCTCTGACCCAGTCGTCTAGCAATTTTTCCCTTGTCAAAGTCGCTCAAATCCTTACGCTTACCCATTTTTCGGCTTCCAACACATGAACTTTGACTACAAAATGTTCACTTGCTGCCTAATATATCCCACCCACTGACAGGTGCAATGATAACGAGATAATTAGTGTTCATTCGTTTCACCTATCAGTGGTCATAATGTTATGGCTAATCGTGTATATATATTGTATATATATAATTAATTGTCTGACTGGTTGTGAAATATGGTCATCAATTAGGAGTTAAGGCCAAAAAAATGTTTGTAAACTTTGATCACAGTGGTCACAGTGAACTAGACCTTTGACAAATCAGTTCTAGTTCTGGAGTCCAAGTGGACTTTGTGCCAAATTTGAAGAAATTACCTCGAGGTGTTCCTGAGATATCGTATTCACGAGAATGGAACTGATAGACGGACTAACTAAAAAGATAATGCCTTCTTCCACGGCTGTTGGTGGCGTGGAGGCATAAAAAATGTTATACAGACATATAGAAAATATGTACATTATGACAGTATAACAGTTGCAGGAATGTGCACAGTCTGTAAAGAATGTTTTCAGTGTGCAAGAGAATAGTCCAATAGATGTGTGTTAATGTATACTCAGGTGTGTCTAGAGCTCTGTATTTAAAGTTCTACTGGTTATGATCTTGATGATAGGGTGCCATGTCACTTTGATCTTAATTTAATGACCTGATATGGCTGTCACTATAAAACATTCATCATAAGCATATTCAGTCGATCTCTCTTTGTTTCTTTCTCATACACACCCTTACACTCACCTAGTGTGTCACTTTGCCTTTGATGTAGGTTAGAAAAGAAAGACTTCATCAATAAACAAACAGCTCCCTGCAGCACTGATTTATTTCTGCTGTCTTCATTTCATCCACTGATTCAAATTTCAGGTTCACACATCCTGATATGTGTGAAGTATGTTGAACTTTCTTTCTTCTATTTGACACAATCTTTTTTAGATTTTGTATGGTGAGAAATCGTCCAACTCGCTCACAAAAGATGTGTCAATGTCTGTAATAAGATGACTTTTATATATTATATAATATAAGAAAAAAGCAAATTAGAAAACATATATAGACACCCTCTCCACATTCAAGAGTAGGCTTAAGACAGTCCTCTTTGATAAAGCTTACAGTTAGTCTTAGTCTAAATCTTATAGTCCTCTTTGATAAAGCTTATAGTTAGGGCTGGATCAGGTGAGTCCTGAACCATCCCTTAGTTATGCTGCTATAGGCCTAGACTATCGGGGGATTTCCCATGGTGCTCCTCTCTTCCTCTCTCTTTCTGCAATCATTCATGTCCCATTAATGCATGTTACTAACTTCACTTCTTCCCCAGAGTTCTTGTGCCTTCTTGTCTCACAGGTTCTTATCGATCCTGGTGGAGCCTCCTGCCATGGTCCTGCTAGATTGCCATTGCCAATGCTGTTGTTGCTGTGCACCTGTCTGTCTGTCTGTCTGTCTCTCTGTCTTTCTCTCTATCTCTCTCTCTCTCTCCCTCTCTCACCCCAACTGGTCGAGACAGACAACCACCCATCTAGAGCCGAAAGATCTGTCCTAGGTGTCTGCCTTTTAACAGGCAGTTTTTCCTTGCCCTTGTCGCCAAGTGCTTGCTCATGGTGGTACTGTTGGGTCTCTGTAAATAATGTTATAAAGAATTCGGTCTAGACCTGCTCTATTTGAAAAGTATCCTGATATAACTTCTGTTATGAATTGGCGCTATACAAATAAAATTGAATTGAATTGAATATAGAGACATATTAACTGTAATAGATTACAGTAACCTTTTGTTTGTATCCTAATTGCGTAACTCAGTTAGCCTACAGGTAATCCGTTACTCCCCATCCCTGGTTCAAAGCTCACTGACTCACAACATCTACAGTTACCAATTTGGTGATGGTGTAGCAGAGTGAGCAGTTCTCCACAGTTACAAAGCCGACAACCTTTAGCCCAATCTGCCTGACTAAAAATGCATTTTTGTTGTTTAGTTTAATATTGTGGATAAAGTTTGATTGTGAGTGTTGATTGTGGCAAAAAAAAAAAAACACCAGCCAGTGTCAGTACCTGACACCAGCAGTGCCCCCCACTGTGGCCTATTTGTACTGTCCCTGATTCCATCCCCCTAAGTATCCCCTTAATAGAGCCCTCGTCAGCCACTCTGAGTTGTTTCGGATGCGAACATGTGCAACACCAGGAGTTTTAAAAGCTAGCAGCCTGTCTGCTGTATCTGTTTTTATCTTGCTGTTTTTCCTAACAATAAAGGTGTAAGAAGAAAAAAATTATTATTATTATTATTATTATAAAACATTTAATGTCAAATGCTCTCAAATAGCCTATCAGCAGTTTTGATGCTTAAATATCAGCAGGTCTCGGTTAAATAATAAATCCATGGCACTGTCCATGGGGGTAAATAACACACCTCATTATGACATTCAACATTTGTCTTTGTACAGGCTTCTCAGCATATATGTTGTATAAAGGCCCACTACAGGTCCAGGCCCCCTCTGCAATGAACAATTGGCTCCGCGCCTGCGGTGGTGCAAGATAATGTGTTTCATATGAAGACTGATCACTGAGTGGTGATGGGAGAACTGAAGGCGCACTAAGAAAGTTTCATACAATTACCCATCAAGCACTCACGTGATTGGGCAATTACTTATTATTCTAGTAAAATATTATATCATTTTATTTCAAAAAGTGTTTTAGGGGTGAAGAGAAAGGTACAATCCCTTAGATGCACAATGTCCCATTATTGTAGTGTAGTCAAGTTGTAGTGTAAAGTACAATCATTTTTGTGACCTTGTGCTAATTCCTAAAAAAAGTGTCAGTAGTGTACACCGATCAGCCGTAACATTAAGACTACCCATTATCTGAGATAATGAGTGTTATTCACTTAACTTGTCTAACTTGAGATAATTTATCTCATTATCATAGCACCTGTCAGAGGGTGCGCTATATCAGGCAGCAGGTGAACTTTTTGTCCTCAAAGCTGATGTGATAGAAGCAGGAAAAATGGGCAAGTTTAAAGATTAGAGCAACTTTGGCTAGGGCCAAATTGTGATGGCTAGATGACTGGATCAGAGCATCTCCAAAACTAACTCTTGAGGGGTGTTCCCGGTCTGCAATGGTTAGTACCTATCAAAAGTGGTCCAAGAGGGGTGCATGGTAGCATACGTGTTAGAGCATCCGTACTAAGCAGCTGCTTAGGGCCCCGTGACCACTAGGGGACCCCCAAGAGCAATTAACTTAAAAAAGGAAAAAGTAATTAATTATTTTTTTCCATGTGTGAGTGATGATGATTCATATATCATCAAATGTACATTCTTGTACAACCCCCCCCCCCAAAAAAAACCCAACAACAATATGACGTTAACAGAGTGTAGTTTCCTACTGACTCTCTGCTCAAACGAGAAGGCCCTGACTGCAGGCCCGCAGACCTCAATGTGGGCGGTGTTAAACGTTTAACCCCGCCCACTAAACGTTTAACCCCACCGTCACCGTGATGCTTCCTGTTCGGTCTCCTGTCTCCTTCTGACTGAGGCTTTGGTGTCATAAATAATGGAAGTAAGTGTGACTTTTATAATATTGTTCATGTAATTGTAGGCAAAAATCCTTTATTATGCGGCTTGTTTTCTTAAAAAATGCGATGGAATATGCGGGATAATTTTATGCAATGAAATTGCGGGAACTTGCCAAAATTGCGGGAACTTGCAAAAATTGCGGGAACTTGCAAAAACTGCGTTTTTTTTTATGAGTCAAACAAGTTCTGTAGCTTTACAAAAGGAATATGCTACAACTTCTGTAAAAATTAATAAATAAAAGGGCTTTATCATGGCTTAATCGCGGGGTTTGCATCTTTTCGATCATGTTCATGTTGCGTAATTACGTCACTTCATAACGTTCCCATGGCAACAGGGGAAAATGGCTGCTCTTGTGTGAAGTAAACGCAACATTTTTCAACTTTCTGCTAAGATATATGTGACTTTTTTGCAACGAAAATGCATGGATTATGAAATCATGCAAGCCCCGCATATTTTGCGCGGAAATTGGCAATTTATGCGGTGAAAGTGCGGCGTATTTGAAAAAAATGCGGCCACCGCATGAATATGCAGACTTTGGCTGATTATGCACTGAACTTTTTCAATTTTGAAAAGTTCCCTGAAATTAGGAGAGTCCCTAATTATTGTTGATATTTATTTTATTTAGTTCCAAATACGTTAGCTTGTAATAGCAAATTTGCTAGCTAACAGTTAACATTAGTTCAAAACGTCTTACTTACTTCTCTCTTATGGGTCGGTTAGATAGCTTACTATTCAAGCTAACATTTTAATGTTTGTGTAATACTTTGAATAAGTTGATTCTCAGTGTATATAACATTATATTATTCTGGGTTGCTTTTTGGCATCAAAACAACGTTTTTGATAACAACGTTTGACAGCAAATGTTTAATAACTAACGTTAATTACAAACGCCGTGACGTTTGCTAGCAATATGGTTTTCCATTAATTAATTAATTTAGTTAACTTATAGTTTGAGGTATGTTGTTTGCAGTTGTTTGCTGCAGAGCACAGTAATTTATGTAAGTAAATAAACATATTCCTTTTACATCAACTCCCTATTATGCTCATACGTTATATGAAACTTCCCCAGGAGCACTGTTTTGGAGGAGGCACTGACTCAGCCCAGGGGCAATCCATCTCCTCAGGAGCAGCCAAGCCTGATGAATCAGGTGATCAAAAACTGTCACCATATATATTTAATTTCTAGTCAAATTATCTCATTAAGATATACTAATATAAGATATAATCATATGACAAGGGACATGTTTTTCATCTCAGGTCCATCTCTATCCTCTGCTCCATCCACTGTGACCACTGTCCTCTCTGCCACTTCAGCTGTACCTGGTAAGTTAACAACAAAACAGCCTTTAATTGCTCAGTGCACTGCAGAACATACTGAGATGAGATGATATTTTTTCAATATAAGATAAAAGATACAATCATATAACAAGGGACATGATTTTAGACAAATCCATATTATTTCAAAACTTCTCAAGCAATTTTCAGTTGTTCCACTGGCAGTTTGTTTTCTTATTACAAGCTATAGCTGTACTTTTTTATTTAGAAAATAAGCTGCATCGTTTTCAAGTGTAATATGACTATAACATGGCAAGCTTTTGTTTTTGTTGTTTTTCATCTTAGGTCCATCTCTATCCTCTGCTCCATCCACTGTGCCCACTGTCCCTACTGTGCAACCTCAGCTGTACCTGGTAAGTTAACAACAAAACAGCTGGACTGAACAGGTATTAAGAGGGCCACTGCCTATATAGGACACATTCACATTCCCAAAAAGACACATGGCAGTAATAGAGGGCCCCAAAATCAAATTTTGTTTAGGGCCCCATGGAAGCTTGGGCCGGCCCTGCCAAACACTAAACCATGGGTAACAACAAAACTTAAAGCACTGACAAAAGAGAAAAATGCCTGTTCAAGGCTGTATGAAGTAAAGACGATAGGAGAACAGTACAAAGGAAGATCAAAACCAAAATTAAGGAACGTGAGCAGACTATAGTAATGAGACAGAGTCATGCTTAAAGAAGGACACAAAGAAAGCCTGGCAGGGTTGATACTTTTTACAGGATAGAAACCCAAAGAACAAATATCTAATTTACTAATGAGCAGCCCATGACAATGGTTTAAAAAGCTTTTGTTGTAGATTTTACACCAAGGATTTGATTTTGATTGGAGCAAATGGAAGAAACTAAAAGTAGAAAAGGCACTTTATTTTTTAAGCAAACTGTGAATGCCCGTTGAAAGACAGTGCTCCAGTGCATATCAAATGGCAGTGTTTCTGCAGGCTCTGCCACCAGCAGCAGGAGATAGAGGTATCTGTTTGAGACACAACAGGCTTTCATCTAACTCCAATATAACCAGTGTTGGGCAAGTTACTTTTAAAAAGTAATTAGTTACAGTTACTAGTTACTTCTTCCAAAAAGTAACTAAATTAGTTACTCAGTTACAAATTATTAAGGTAACTAGTTACTTTAGAAAGTAACTATTGCGTTACTTTCAAGTAAATTTTTAAATGCTCAAATGTGACCCCACCTCCACCCCACTTTAACGGAACTTAAAATACATGTGCATGTTCAATTATTTATGATAAATCTGAATATTATAATGAAATGGACACTTAATACAATACATTATTAACAGAAATAATGTACACAAATCTATTTAACTATTTTAATGTTGCTGTGGGACAAAGTGAGAAAAACTAAGGAATCCAAAATATAAACAGGTAATACATAAGAAATAATTAAATACATCTCCATAAAAATAAATCTCTTTCTCTGGCCATTAACAATCTTACTTCAAGAGGCTGCAGCCAGCCAACAAATAAATCTAAATTAAATTATGCTCTTTAAAGGAGCATTTCACCCGTGGAAACATTAATATTTATTGAAAGTGGGTTATATATGTAGTCGAAATGTAACATATATTTTGAATTTGGTGCCTTGACCGAGAAAAGACTTTAGGGCGCATTTGTATAAAAGACAACAACTCCCACAATGCACAGCCCCGCAAGCCGCTCCCACTAACGCTATCAAGGACTACAACAACGTGAATGTAAACCATTTATTTACAGAAATATATCAACAACAACAAAAATTAATATGTTAACATTATAGTTATAGTTCCTCCTGAGCGTCTTCAACTCTTTGGTGCCCGCAGTACTGGCCATCTGGAGCTGGATATTTCTGTCGGATAGCCTGCACCACATAAGCGGGTGAAACGACACGATGGCCTCGACCCAATCTCTCGCCTTGCAGGACCCATTCCAGAAAGGCTGTTAGGCGATATTGTCTACAAGACATTGAGCACACAGTTAGCAATTCATGGTCTTTGTGTTTAGCGTGCCACAGTAGTTAGCAATGCAACTGCAAGCTGTTTGTGCAGTAAAGAAGCTAACGTTAGTTCAGTTGGCTGACGTTACGTATTAACCGGGAATAACTTTGTGATAATACTTGAACAAATTGTGTACATACATGCCACGTTGTTATAAGACAGAAAATAGAAACACTCACTTTACAGTCAGACGTCCGTGTGTCCGTAGGCGCACAGCGAGAGCACAGGCACCAGCAGTCCGCCCCAGCTCGAGCCAGTCCGGGCTCCTCGTCCGCGACAGTCAGGTCCTCTGCCTCGGCTGCAGAAGCCTCAGCCGCTGCTCACTATATTGCGGCTCATAAAGGTAGCCACGAACATCTGATTCGACCATCATACTTTCGAAATTTCTTCCATATTACATTGATTAACATAGTCGTAACGTCTGGCTTGTCAGCGCCTCCGCTTAGCTTCCAAACAAGATGGCGGTTATATTTTTTAGTTTCTGCAGGTGAAGTCCCACCCACTGATCTGTAATAGGTCTGTAGCGTGAGTGAAAAAATAATGAGGAAGTAGTGTTTGTAGTCTCACCCCCTCTACAGAGATATGAGACTTCCTGCTTCCAATGACGCAAAATGACGATTTTTACATCATTGGAAGCAGGAAGTGCACCACTAAAATCCTTATTTCTCCCCTCTCAGGGAAAGTCAGGGAATGATGCACGACCATTCAAAAATATGACTGGGGTTCTAATGATACAAAGCTTAATGCAAATGGGTGAAGTGTCCCTTTAAGCAATGTACCAAAAATGTATTCAAAAAATATATACACTCTTTTTAGTGCAAATGTAATAAGATCCAACACAACTCGCCATACCTGTCTCTCGTTGACTGACTCGCTTGTGTTTTTCGTTGTGTGTCCGACTATGCATGCTTTCGAATACCCGCCCAACTCTACCTCTGATTGGCTTACCATGAAATTTTACTCAACCTCAGCCAATCGTCAGCATTTATCTTCTGCACTGCCCACTAACCAAGGAAGAACAGTAAAAAAAAAGTCTTTGCCTCTCGGCTCAGAGATCTAGTTGGTCTGATGAAAAAAACAGCTTCAATTATAGCAACGCGCCGCATTCTTATATTTATTATATTTATTATTATATTTATAATGCCGTTATTCCCATCACTGAATATAACCCAATCGCATCAAGTGAGTGTATAGAGTAACAGAGTCTGCATAAGGAGGAAGTGGGATGGGTGGAAACTGCGATTCATATCCTACATGAAACCAAAAGACGTTGACTTACATAATGCTACATATGTGACTTATTTTATTTTAACTGGAACATGATCTTTTCCTGACCAAGCTGTTTTGTTGCCTAAACCTAACCAAACTGCTACCATTTGACAACATTAACTACATGTTAAAAAGAAGTCTCATATGGATGCTTAAACCTTGTGCTTCTGTATGAGCAGCCAAGGGGCATGACAAAGTAGCATCTAGCTTTGATGACATGGGATGAGAATATGATGCAATATGATATCATCACAGACTCATCTGGTTAGTTACTCTAGTACACTGCAGTATTACACCAAAGTGGGACATATTTGTCACATTTTCAACACGATCTCATTCAGCCAGTTGGGAGCACCGGGGCAATTTTGCGGTGGCCTGAGGCCTCTTTGGATCATGGAGATCCATATGTAATAATATGTAATATTTCAATCTGATGTTTACAGTAGTAAACAAGCACAAATGTGTGTGTAACACACTGAAAACCTGGTATATTTTTAATTTAGGAAAATTACACATAGGCTCTGGGTTTCTGATTTACAGACTTGGTACAAGATAAGAGTTAATTGTGTGTGTGTGTGTGTGTGTGTGTGTGTGTAATGTGTCATGCATACAACCTCAGACTTACCATTTCACATTCCCGGTGATGATTATTCATCCTCATAATGACTTTTTCAGCTGACTATGATGATGATGATCACACCTTCACCATGGCAACACACCGCCTCTTCACATCACTCTGTGTGAGTGACTGCTAAATACCAGTTACTTCTATACTTGTGTTTTACAGATATGTGTGATTCATAGGTGTTTTTGTTTTTTCTCAATCTGTTCCTCAGTGTAAGACAGGTTATAGGCCATGAAGTGGTAAAACATGCCACCTGTAGTAAAGATTAGATAGACCCCAATAGATAATCCATGTAATTTAAATCCTTCAGTGAATGCTTAAATACTCTCTGAAATAATAATTTCTGAATATTGTACTGCATAAACTTTGTAATTAACTTTAAGCTTTTTGTTCATTTGATTCATTTTTGTGATTCTGGCTCTTAACCACCCGCTTCTCCCAATCTAGGTCAGCTCTGATGTTCTGATCTCTGTGTTTCATTGGAATCGACACTGGAATATAAGATGTGTGTAGTTTCTATCCGGTTGCCATGGTGACAGTGTGACGTTGGCATTACAGTGCTAGTGCGAATGGGAGGGTCTTTCTCTGGTTTCCAACACTGATGCTTGCTTTTAATAGATAAAAAGGCAAAACAATAATTATTACATTACACAAATGGAGATATTGTATTACTCCATTTATTTATCTTATTTTTTTGTCCTCATCCTCTCTGATTGTTTTTGCCTGTCCACAGTGTTTAATGTACTCACAAATGTATTTTTAATCTTGTTCTTTGACTTTGATGCTTGAATAATGTGTGTTTTCACATCTGCTGAAGTAGGGAAAGATAATCTGTGCTCAGATTTAATATTTCAGTTTAACACCTGGAAGTAACGGCAGAATTTGTCACATCACAACCAGTTTGCAGCCAATCAGCCTCCAGTACACATACACTGAGAATAGACATTATCAGTGAAGTGTCCAGTAGTTAAACTTTTGCATATTCAGAGGTTCTGTATTTTTCAGTCAGGGAGACGATGTACTTTCGAGAATTATACCATATTAGGTATAATAAATTATAATTAATAATACTTAAAGCACTAAGCTAAGTACAAATCCATTGAAACCTTTTAGTCATTAATCACTAGGGGTTGCTATATTTTTCCAGGAAAATCCCTCTAACAACAGGTTAGGAATTTCAGATCTTCATAATTTTTGATACACACATATTCTGGACTGTTACAATGTGGACAATGTGTGAAAAAAGAGACCCTAGAGACATTTTATAATTTATTCCAGTGGGATAAAATGAGTAACCCTGTGACTAACGATGATGAAATTTTGTGTTTCCACCAGAGGTGGGGGACTCCCAGATTTGAAAAGTCAGTGACATGACCACCACAGCATTTAACTTCAACTTCATCTGTGAATTTGTCTTATTAGCTAACTTACTGGCAGGTCAGATGTTAGAAAGCTAACGTTAAGTTTAAGCGATGTTACACTTGGCTTTTAATGATGAATTTTATTGAGAAGCCATATTGTTCATATATAAGACAGTTGGGGACTGAATTGAGGCCATATAAGTGTACAGGTACTTTAGCTAAAACACCTGCGTGTTCATTACAGCGCCTCTTTAATTAACCATTAATATGTATTATGTTTCCACTCTGTTACAATCACTTTGCTGCCAGTGTTGTTACGATATGAAAAAGCGATATGATATGAAACGCCATTGTTTCAAGTATTCCCAAACCTTCGATGATTTAGGACGGGCTGTTTTTTTAGGACTTTTTCTTTTATTGGGGCTTTTATTGGGAATTCTGTGAGGAGATTGCTGTTTCGTCCTCCATTCTGCAATGTTTTGGTCTCCCACGTGTGTGTGTAGCGCTGTGACGAAGCGTCGACGCAAAAATTTGACGCGACGTATTTTTGACGTTGACGCGTCGATGGTGTCGACGCATCGCTACAGGCCTAATGACGAGCAGGTTGAGTTTATGGTTTTTGGATTTTATGTATTTATTTGTTGTTGTTGTTGTGGTTGTTTGACTTGACTTGCTTAATTCTCCTTGCAGTGACTTGGGACTTGCACGTGTGACTTACTACCACATCTGGTTTCGACCTCCAGCAAAAAAAATGGGGGGCTTCTGCTTGAAAAAAAATATATAGTCAATGAATGAATGAGTCCTGAATAGTAATGTGTATATTTGATGCAATGCTGTGCCATTTTCAATGTATCATTGACATACATTATACAACGATTCAACAGCAGGTGTTTATTAGCATTACAATTTTGTATCAACACAAGTTGCTTCTGATATATCTTTAATACATTTATAAAGTAATACTAGCTGTGAATTGTGCCAAGCGACACTCTATGTTGTTTTAAAAATTATGTGTATATTCAAACATTGTTTTACATGAAAAAGTATAAGAGAAAGTACAAACAGCCATGAAGCATTATACAGACAAAAATCACCAGAGTTGCAACTAATGGGCTTTTGGCTTTTTCCAAAAGCCATCACTGGAAACCAGAGTAAAGAAAAGACTTGACTGTAATGGCACTCAGTGTTTTAAAGAGTAAATCAACCATGATTCATTAAGGGCAGCAAACAGCTGTTTTACTGCTATATGGCCAATGGGAATTAACTAAATACTTTAATGTTATACTGTTGTCTCTAATGTGTGCATGTTTGATGCACTATTACACTGGTTTACTTTTATTCTTAAGACTTTCTACTGTTAGTACTTACACTACTTCATAGAATTTTATAAATAAATAATTTACTACTTCAGCAAGTAGTAAAATCTACTCTCTCACTACTTCACTATTTACTCCACTGCATGTATCCTGAGTTGCTTAGCAGATTAAGTACTTTTCTTACAGAGCAACTTAACAGCAGTTGAAATTCTAATTTTTGCTGATTTCCAGTGGTTTAATTTCTCACCTTGCTGCAGTGACAGTGTTTCCTCTAGGATTTTTTTTAGCAGTGGGGGCAGGCCCATCCAACCCCCCCCACAACCCCCCATCCCATCACACTGGCAAACGTTTTACGTATGAAACAGAAGTGACACTGATATCAGGAGCTGTTAGTTTAATAGTCGACTTGGAAGAAAGCGAACGTTTTGACAATAAGCTACATCAACACAACAGTATGTGGAGTTAAACTGGACAGCCCCAATAACCTCTGAATAGTTCTACTTGTTGTTAAATTGCAGTGTGAGCGGCAGCCAACGGGGGTGCATTATGTCGGCAGGATCATTTAAAAGGCAACCGTGACTACATTGTGCGTCTGCCCCATTTCTGATACCGGGGCGGCAGAAATTTAACAGCGGCAGGCCGCTGCTCCAAAATCGACATAGAGGAAACACTGAGTGATATATAAGTGTATTCCACGTTGGTGGTACACTTTGATTCACTGTGGGTGGGTTACAGGTAAACTGCACAAACCCAACTGTCTGTAAGTGACATTAACACATTGTTGCATTTGTAAATGAATGAATAAAGTGTAACCAATGAGGGGTGTTATGGCAGGCAACAACAAGATGCTGTTTTTAGATCTATGCTTCTGTTCAATTGACTGCAAAAGACTTGTCAGAGGCGAGTGTGTACAACTGTGCTGTGCTTTTGAATGCATAAGCTGGATATTTTCAGTTGCTTTTAAGCTGGACTTTAAGCTGGTTCTGCTATGTTTTCCACTATATTATTAACCCTGCAAGGCAGCTGGACTTGTGAAATCACATCAGTCAATCAGTCTTCGTTCCTCGTTTGTGGCAAACAACAGTGGTAGACCAATCAGCGTCCTTTGAGGAAGTCCTGGCAGCTATGGGGATGGACACTAGGTGTGATGCAGCGAGATGGAAGACACTGTTAATTAAACAACAATGGCAGCTCCCACAGAAGTTAACATAGATGCTGCTAGCATCAGTTTTATCAGAACTGAGGAGTATGTCTTTATTGATAGAAGAGCAAAGAATGGACTAAAAGCTTTTCTCAATGGAAATTATTTTTTTGTCCTCCCTGACTGGCTTCGGTAAGAGTTTGACTAAGGGATTGTTTAGATGTTGCTTCTGAAAGACGTGGAAAATGCCAGCTTGAGAGGTTGCATCTGTTGTTACTAAGCAACCTCTCTGCTCTATACCATCCTACAAACAGCCCGCTGCTTGATTCTTTTCTGAATCTCTGAATCTAGTAGAGAATCTACTACTGAATGTGGCGCAATCATTTTGGAGAGAAACAATTTTAAGCCAAAAAATATATAGCTACGTAGCATTTGGTTGCACCGCCCTGCTACTTAGTGGACAAAAATAGCTCAATGGAAACGTTACATGATTAATTAATTATTAACGCTAACCAAACGGTAGTAGGAAATGTCCTTAAACTACCATAATCTCCAACACTCTGCACACAATCTACAGTTTACATGGAAAATGCATAACAAGTTAGCCAAACACACCTTGAATATTCAGAATCAGAATATCGCCTGTATATTGGAACACACTTTGGAACAAACAGTGCTTATCTTAACATATGTCCATTATTAAATAACTGCCGTGTTGCAAACCAACCAAACAGTTAAATTTATATCCCCTGAGAGAACCTGGAACTTGGATATGATACCACCCCTTGAGCAGTGCCCAAATTAAGACTCAGGAACAGTGGAAACAAAAGCAGAACCTGTGAGAAAGGCTACACCTTAAGTTCCTGTGATGGAAAAGGCCTATTTGTGTACAAAGTCCATTTTGTGAGCTAAATGGAAATGTTCAGTCTTGTACTTTAGCGTGCACCCAATTCCAAAGCAAGAACACCTGCTACATTTACTGTTGATTTACCCTTTAAAGAGTAATTTTGTTAGCGTCTCTTGTGCCTTTGGGAAGCCAGTTCTGGCGTAGCGGATTAAATTAAAAGCATACACAATACATATAAAGATGGTTACCAACATAAAGGAAACATTACTAAGACATTTTATGTGGGTGTTTCCTTCAGTTTGGCATTTATATTACAGATTTCCAGCACCCAATATAAAACATACATTATCTTAATGCAGGGATGTACATAAAATAACTGAATGAATCAGTTGTTCTTCAATATGGTGAAAATGTTTTGTTGCCAGTGAGCTGAACCTTTAATAGCATACTTGGACAAAAAAAATAAGACTACAGTTCACAATGTCTTTAGATCACTATAAAGTACATGCTCTGTACATTGGGAGGTAAATATATTTTATATACTCTGAAAGAACACAAGGACCATGTCTTCTCTCTTTGGAATGATTCAGTATGTGATATATTAAGCTCAAATATTCAGAATTATGGTGTTGTGTATTTACAGCAATGCACTTCAAATTGGCATTTGAACATACGGTGATGTATTTTAAACTAGTGACTAGTTACTACCCTTGTATTATACATTACATTGACTTTTACATATAGATCATTTAAAAAATATTTGGACAACTACTAAATTAAACAAAATGTCAAGTTTTTTTAGCTTAATGACAGTTTCTTCAGGAGAGTGTTTCAGTTTGGTAGTTGTACAGGGTTAATTCTGAATTCTAAAACAGAAAGTGTGATCATGGCACATAATTTGTTCGCTATATTCTGTTTTATCAGAGAAAATACATTCTGTGTTAAATCTTCTGATTGGAAGATAAAACCTTCCTTCCCCAAATCACCCCTTTAGCTATCATCAGGTAAAACTTGTCAGTCTGAGAATAAGTATGTTGATCTAGTGGTTCTCCAACAAATTATGTGATCATCAGAGACAGTGGAGATCTTATTAACCTTGGCTAAAGTATTCATGATTCTTCATCAGTTGATTAAGACTGTAAATCATTGTTCATATTACAGGCAGGACAAATTGTGTGTACACACATTACCTAATTTACTTTATTTTCCTCGCTGTGGTTGTTTCAAAAAGACTGACATGGGGTTGGAGGAGACATTTTGATAAGTCTGCCAATGCACTGCCATGTGGGGCTAAGGCATCTTCAGACCACGGACACTGACCGTCCCTATGGGGCTGCTGTCTGGGCACAATGTTTTTACCCCAGAATGGATGAGGGAGAGGGGCTTGTTTAGTTGCCAGGTATTTGAGTTATGCTATCTGCAGTGGTAAACAAGCATGTTTATCCAGAACTGCACTTTATTACATCTTGTATTTTATTTTGTTGCTTTGGTCATTGGTTTTATCAGCTACTAACCAAGGTAATTGCTTTAGTTTACTTAGTTTTTCTTTAAAAATGGGGTCAGTCATTCTGGAGGAAGAGGTTTGATTGAGTCTCATTCCCAATACTGATGCTTTGGGTATGGGGAATGGGAAACAAACTAATCCTACCTGACTTCTCATACTATCCTAGAGAAAAATCATTGTCCACAAGGCACAACAATGCCTACTTGTGCCTACCTCTAATTCTCTAAAAACATGTTCTCCTTCTGGTGCTAGGGTAAACAGAAATGACATGGACTATGATTTCAAAGATTTTTCCATACAAATATTACTACAGTACCTGAGTTTTTGTAGTGATGTTAAAAGATAATTGTATTTTCAAAACTAACTTTGATTAATAAAAACAAATTTCTGACATCTAAGTACGACTAAGTCAAACTTATCAAATGTTTGTAAAACACAGAGTGAAAGTAAAAGTATACTGATTTATCTGGTCAGATTCTGGCTAAAGATTATTTTCAAACTTTGGTGCAGTGGAAGCTATTCAGTTGATGAGTAAGTGGTGTATAGAGCAAAACCAATTCATGTAGAGCTGCAGAGTGCTCTTTGGAAGCGGAGGGAAGTTTGTTCCATTGCGATAGGAGTTGACCAAACCACAATCATACTTGTTAGACCTACTGTACGCCCACAGTCTCGAAGCACTTCATGCTCCCTTTGGGTCAGACCATGCCCTGATCTGTCTACTGTCTGTATCCTTGTATATACAATATGATATATAATTATTACCCGTCACAAGATGGACTTACCGATTATTTCACCAACATTTTAGCCAACGTGATGCCAGAATTAACAGCAGGGTTTCCCCTAATTTTACTGTATTGGCTGTTAAGAAATGAATGACTCTATAGCCTACCCCTGTGCTTAATGTTTAATATTTATTTATGTGAAATTTTTGTTAACAGAGCCTATCCATTTTTAATATTGTTTAGATTGTGTGGTTTTATTTAAGTTTTATTTATCTAGGATATTTTTATATTTTTTTTCACATTCCAATTGCAATGTCTGAATATTCTTAAGAATTAAAAGTGTATTGCTTTTTTGAAAGGGTGTGCTGTTATTATGCTTACAATTATATCAGTAGTGGCATTATTTTCTCTTAAAATTACAACAATATCGTTTATTGCAATTATTTCTGGGACAATATGTCATCTAACAACTAGTTAAGTAGTTACTGTGACAGACCTACCAAATGTCTTCTTTTAACCCTGATGATGAAGGTTCCCATCATCTTTCCTAATCCCTAACCACTGAAGTGGTGGCAAAAATAAAATAATAATATTCATATAATTAAATTTGTAATGTTAAAAAAAAAAGTACTTGAAATTACGCCTGTTCTATAGGTGTGTCGGATCAGAAATAGCTATTATGGGTTTTATATAAAAGAATTTCAAAGTTTGGTAAATGTTCGGCACTGTTATAGCCACATTTTGTCATTTAGATAAATAAGATGGATAGGGTTTGTCATGAATATTGTGTCTAGTTAAGTTTGAAATTATTTGATTCATTCTGCACATCTTGTCAATTAAGTATTTCAAACCATCCAGTTTATACAGTCTCTGCTTTCTCTTTTCTCTCTTTTCATTCTACTCACTTTTTCTCTGTTAAAACTATTCTGTTATCATATTATACTGAGCAGCCATTCTCAAGTTGTTGTTGCACTAATTTACAAGCTTTATTGTCATTGTGAGAAGAGATTTTTCAAATATACTGTCACAAAGTCTGTTTTTTAAAGTTAAATCTGATGTTTAGGAGTAGAACATGAAAAAGTAGAACTTCTACCGAGTCCGCCATGTTTTTACAGTAGTCCAGAATGGACAAACCAAACACTTGCTCTAGAAAGGGCCTTTCACACTTGAGCTGTATTCAAATGGTCAAAGGTCAGGACCTGACAATGTTTCTGAGTCCAAAATGAAACAGCAGAATATTAAGAACCATTTGTGAGCATTGTGGCTACTTTGTTCAAATGGGAATTTTATTATCTGACCTATGCTGTGTAATTTAAAAGGTTGTAATTAATTAATTTGCTCTAAGATGCTCCATAACAATGTTCCACAAGAAAAAAAGAAACCCAGCAAGCAAGAGAAACACAGAAAGAAAATGAGTTGAGGTGTAAGAGAGCATGAAGAATAACGACTAAAGGAAAAGATACTGCAGGGGAGTGATAAGAATGAATTACCAAAAGCTTTTCAAATGTTCATGCAGAGTCTTCAGTGTTTCTCACTGAGAACAACAACAACGACAATAAAGGGAAATGTTTTTACTTCATAATGTCTCTTTTTCTAAACTGGTGCTGTGACATTTTGTCACGAAACAATGACTGTCCCCTTTTTTTTTTTTTTTTTCTGACCTTGTTGAGAGCAGAGTGCTTATCAAATGCCGTCATATCTCCCTGAAAAATGAGTGAAGACACCAGGTTCCAAGAGAGGACTGTTGCTAAAAGAGCCTCTGGTAAAAGGGTCACCTAGAACATCACTTAAAACACAAATATGTCTCGACATTGTGTCTACATGCCTCACCTCAATCCATGAAAAAGCAAAGAAGATTTCACACTGAACTTTCCTTTTTTGGTTTGGCTCTATATTTGACACTTTCTCACATAAACAGGTTGGAATGAGATGGAAGTATATTTAAATGTATATCAACATCAATGACGGGGATGTCATTAACCATTTAGGATAAATGATTTGAATGTCTAAATGGACAACTGCTTGATGGTATGGACGGTATAAAGATGTAGAGCAGTGGTTCTCAACCTTTTTAGTGTCACGGTAATTGATACACATCAGGCTGCGGATCCGTATTTGATAAGATGTACTCTTAGGGATCTCCGCCTGATAAGATTTAGTTCTTCCATAACTCTATACTGTAGATTGGCAGAATAACAGTGAAGAGTGTGAAAGCTAGGAACAGAATAGTGAAATTAAAATATTCCCCATGTTTCTGGGGACCCCCTTAAACCACTGTTGTAGAGTTTTAAAAATGTTATTTATTCTTTATTTTTCAGAACTATGTCATCTTTATTAGTATACAACAACCATTTATTAATTAATTAATGCCAAACTCATGAAAGGAGCTGGTACTGCTACAACTCCTCAGCTCTTTGTTTTGTTTGTTTTTGTTCACTGTGAAATGTAAAATAGTAACATTCTACCAACACACTAAAGTTTCCAAATATGTACTGGTGTTCCACCAAGGACACAGCCTTTAATTGGTGAATGACAAGCTGATCCATTAATTTAATAGACTTGAAAGAATGAGTTCCTCTGCAGGGATGAGGATGTCTGGATTACAGCCTCAACAACATCTCACAACCTGGGGCTGTAGCCACGGCCACTTAACAGTCCCTCCAGGAAGTTGCAATGTTACAATTGCAACACTTAACGTGAATTACTCCAACCCAAGTGAATTCTATGCAACCTTGCAGGCTTGTCCAATCACCATCAACTTTTCTGCGAATTTAACCAATCATTATACTTTCCCTTCAGTTTCACCAATCATAGCAGTCCCTCCATGCATCACCAAACTACTTGCAATATTATTCTCAGTGAAACAAGCTTCCTTCAATTTTTAATCAATTGCAATTTTACACTTCATTCATTAATTGCAAAAAAATACCTAAAAACATCACGATAGCAACAAGCTGCTGTGAAATCATTCAAGCTGCAACAATCCTACAAAAAGCAATCAAATCAGGTCAAAATCGAGAGAGAGCAAGAGAACAGAAGAACAAAACAGTACCCATTCAGTAATCTTCATCCAGTTGTCCTGCTGTTGTTCATAGTGAGTGTCACTCTGCTTCACATAACTTTTGGTACTATTGGAAATAAGCTTGTCTGCACTTTTAAATGACAGTAGAACAGGGAAGTAGCCTACACTAAAATATCTCTCTATAAAAGCAAGAAATCTCTGTCTGTCTGTCTGTGTGTCTGTGTGTGTGTGTGTGTGCCTCAAATATCTCTGCAGATCAGGATCAGACTGACCTGAGAGTTTCAACATGGCTGCTGTGTGGTTTAAGGGTGTGCAACGTCGGCTTTGTTTGGACTACAAAGATACCGTCAATAAATTATTTATGAATTCTGCTAGCATTGTCAACCATAGCCACCATAGCCACGTGCTACCAGAGCCAATCACTGCAGAGCCCACCCCCACAACACACCTTAAGAGACATGCTGATCTATACCTGCAGTGGTGCGAGCAGCTTTATACCTGCAGCGGATTTTGCCAGCTGTTCGGTCCCGTTCTGTGCATCTAAACTGACTGTTGTGGATTACTGAGACTGAACGAGTCCGAACCGAGTCTGTTACGGTCTGTGGAGATCCGGATACGCAAGGACAACAAACTGGAATCGGAATCTGTGGATGTTCGTCTGTAGTTAGCTGCTACACCTCATTTGGCCATCCATGAAAAAGCTACTTAACCTCCCACTTTTCTATAGCAATACATACTTCCTACGGGCACTGCACTAGTGTTTCTAAAAACACTTTAGGTGATACATAGGCAATGCAGTATATTGATTGCTATTTGATCAGCACTGCCTAGTTTGACAGTTTGACCAGAGTAGTGTGTTACGCTGGATGGACTCACTGAGAATCACTTGTCAATCACAAGATAGACCCCATACCATAAAGAATTCCCCTGCTTTATTGTCTATTTTACTCTAAATGGGAGGTTAATTTCTTAAATGAAATTAGTGACTGAGACCATAAACTCATTAGGAAACTGTTTACTGAGGTAATGACTTAACTGAGAAGTATTGTCATTTTCTATTATATTACATGCAAGAGCTTTTTACTACCATCAGAGCTGTCCCCTGATGACCATTAGAATGAAGAGAAGGATGACGATCAATTCGGCAAAGTCATACTTACAAGTCCTCTAGAAGCATACATATTTATACACACTCAATGAAGACTTTGTGAGGTTCAGTATACAGTAAAAAGAGTTTTAGTTTAGTAATTTTGTTTTAGTTACTTCTCCTTAGTCCCAGGGTGGATAAACAGCATGTCATGGTTTTCTTTTTGCATCCTTTTTTGGTGCTTCACTAGGTCTTGACAAGCTCCTGAGCCATGCTAAGCTGACACAGGCACATTATAAGCAGACAGAAACCCAGCCCTGAAAGTCCTGCTGAGCTGAGCAATGGAGGATTTTTTAAAACTTTGGCTGACTGGTAGACATTTCACTTCTCAGATGTGATAGCTGCATTTGAAATGGGCCTATAGTACAAATACTTGTTGGGCTTGAATAATGTCATCATACACAAATACACAGAATGATACAAATTATTGAATAATGAATAGTTAACAGAATTTAAAGTGAAACTGTCTCTGTAATGTGGGACCAAACCAAATTCTGATAATTCGTTGAAAAATATAAGAAACAAAAGTGTCACTAAGCTATTTGAAGCGTTAAAAGGACCTAAATAATTGTTTATGCTAATCAGAGTTCGGAAGGACAGGATTTTATCCTGATTTTATATGATTTTTTGTGTTTTGAGTAAAGTAAATCTCCAGCATGAACATTACGAATGGGAGGCCAGGATTAAACAAGGAAATCCTGTACTTCCTCTCTTCTCCTCCCATCGTAGTCTACTTTTCTTCCAAAAGCGTATCATTGCCTCTTCCTTCTACCCTCTTCCTCTGTAACATCCTCTCATCTAGATCTTCATCTCTTTTCTTCAGTCTCTCTACCTCTGATCCATTATTTCTCCTTCATCTTTTAACTGCCTTCTAAATATACATGTTGTTTTTTCACTCAGTCCTTAAATCATAAAACTGTTAAAGAGGTGCGGTGTGAGAAGAGATACATGAACAGTTCGGCAAAATGTTAATAGTCCAGTGTGTAACATTTATGAGACTTGGCAGAAATGGAATATCATATTTATAGATATGTTTTCATTAGTGTATAACCACCACATGATGCATGAGGGCAATATAAGAAAATATGAATACATACTGCAAAGTTTCTCGTGGGCATGCTGCTGTGGCTTATATAGCATGCACACCATAGGAGGAGATACGGTGACGAAGAAGAGGATGCAGAGCTGGAGTAAAGCGAGACAGCGGAAAAGACGGTATAAACCATGTTTACCATCTGTCATCATGGGGAATGTAAGATATCTCCCCAACAAGGTGGAAGAACTAACAGCGTTAATCCGGCTGCGAGGGAGTACCGGGAATGCAGCCTCATGTGCTACACAGAGACGTGGCTGAGTGAACTTTCTCCTGAGTCACACGTCACCCTGGACAGATTTCAAGTTGTACAGGCGGACAGGAAAGCAACGTAGAGCAGTAAGAAGAAGCAAGGAGGAATCGCTGTGTTTGTTAATGAAAGATGGTGCCACCCAGGACACATGAGTGCTAAGGAGCAACTCTGCACCAGAGACTTGGAGCTGTTAGCGGTTAGCATGCGACCGTACTACCTTCCGAGAGAGTTTTCACATGTTATTGCAGTAACTGTGTACATCCCTCCCTCGGCCGTCGCTGCTGCAGCTACAGATCAGATCCACACGTCTCGTTGTCTCCCAGCTTCAAAACCAGCACCCCCAATCCCTCATCCTCATCTCCGGTGACTTCAACCATGCTTCCCTGTCCTCTGCTCTCCCCACCTTCACCCAGTACGTGAAATGCCACACCAGGGACTTTGGACTTGTTGTATGCAAACATGAAGGATGCGTACACCTCATCCCCCCTCCCCCCACCTAGTCGCTCAGATCACAACCTTGTCCATCTGGTCACAGACTACATCCCTGTGGTGAATAAAGAGGCCTGTGAAGGAGTGGTCTGAGGAGAACAATGCTAGGCTCAGAGACTGCTTTGAGACAACAGACTGGGATGCACTCTGCAGCCCCCACAGAAATGCTTTCAACACTATCCAGCCGTCACTGCTCAGAGTGAAGATGGAAAGTGTGGGAGTGGACCAACACCTGGCTGCATGGACAATAGACTATCTCACCAACAGACCACAGTATGTGAGGCTCCAACACTGTGTGTCTGACGTTGTGCTCTGCAACACAGGTGCCCCTCAGGGTACGGTGCTCTCTCCCTTCCTCTTCACCCTTTACACTTCGGACTTTACCCACAACTCCACACACATCCAGAAGTTCTCAGAAGACACAGCCATTGTTGGATGCATTTCTGAGGGGAACAAACTGGAATACAGGACTGTCATCAGGGACTTTGTCAGCTGGTGTGAGCTCAACCAGCTTCAGCTAAATACTAGCAAGACATAGTAGATGATCGTTAACTTCAGGAGGAAAACATCCCACTTCATCCCGGTGAACATCCAGGGATTGGACATTGAGGTGGTAGAAAATTACAAATTCCTGGGTGTCCACCTCAATAATGTAGACTTTCAAAATATTGTTGAACTGAATGGATCACATTTTCATAGTCAACTGAATCCATTCGTAGTGGTTGTGTTCCAAAAATCCAGTGTTATACAGTTGTTTGTTTCACAATGTAAGCAAGCAAAACCTATGGCTCTTCTTCTGTATGGAGTCTGCCATGTTTCCAACGGTATCCCAGATCAGACAAACTAAACACTGGCTCCAGATACAGGTCATGTTTGTTTGTTTTTGTGAGTTTTATCTCACCACTAGAGGCCACTAAATCTTACATACTGGTCTTTTAATCCAAAGGAATGTCTGTTATTATAATTAATTTCCTTCTTACTAAGAAGAGAAACCAATTTCTTCAGCTACAATGTGAAACAAACCAACTCAGTTACTATAAAAATTAGCTTGCCTTGCTAGTCTACAGTCTGTAGAACTCTAAAACAGTGGAGGTCTTCATATCCAATATTTTCCATCCAATCGGAATCTGGACAAACCAACCCAAATCTGACGTGAATAAATTGACAGCAGCATGAGTCAGTCACAGTGGGAGAGCAGTAATACATGTCACTTTTCCTGCACCACCTTCCTCCAAAAAATATTTTTGTCTTCCTTAAAATATGCCACTAGATTTTCTTCTTATCACACTGAATAATACAGATACTACTAAACAGTTTTTGAAACACTTGACGTGCTCCTTGTTCCTTGTAACCCACAAACAAGCCAGTATGGTTACAACAGTATGACTAAAAACAATTAAGCTAAAGCTCTGTTCCCTTTTTGCTTCTGTATTTAACTTGACGTGTGTGAAAACATGCAAACAAAGAAAAGCACATAAAGAGGGAAAATACAATAAAGAGCTATTGCCACTGAACAGAAAAGAATAAACCTCACATACCTGTTTTAAAAGGGCAGTATCTACATCCACATTGGCCACAAATGTTGCTGGCGTGTATAGTCGTACAAGAAATACCATACTAAAATAGCATTTATGTATTTTTTTTGGTGAAGTGTGAAGGTTGAAAATGGATTTGAGCATGAAAGTTCTTTTAAACATGTCAAAGTACCATATAGGTCACAAGATATTATTTGGTTAAAAGTTACTATTGACATCTTTTTTACTTTTTTCCTTATAGTGGGGTCGTCAGAACTAAATTTTCAGTCCCATTACTGGTAAGGCTCTAAGAAAAGTTCAATGATAAGAATTTTGTTTCAGCAGTTTGAAACTTTCATACTGGGAGACAAGGTGGTAAAAACACTACAATTTTTGTCCACAGGGGCCATCAGAATCAACAAAAAATTAATTATGCAATTAAACAATTAGTATGAAAATATATTGAAAGCAAGTTGTCAAACCTGATTATTATGACCTGGAATGACGTCAGTACAAACTAATCATAATGGGAAAAAACATTTCCCACTGCACTTATTAAGATAGTCGATGTGTATGATAGTTGTATGTCAGGTCACAGTGGCAATTTTTTTCCTGAACTGCTTTTGCGTTCCCTCACATTACAAAATGCGTTCTGCTGATTCATAAAAAAAATGCTGGACTCAAGTCAATAGTAGCATACAGCCTGGATACATTATGATATAACATTATCAGAGAGTTAGATTATCATTAGAGTTCGGTCTAGACCTGCTCTATTTGAAAAGTGTCCTGAGATAACTTCTGTTATGAATTGGCGCTATACAAATAAAATTGAATTGAATTGAATTGAATTATGTATAATATTTATTCACAATGACTTGTTGTGCCCACGGCGGGGATGCTCACCCTCGGGTGGGGCTGGCTCAACCAAAAGTTTGTATCACTGAAGCTAATTAAAGATAATCAGTGGATGCTTGCTTACAGTAGTTCTCTATACTGTTTCCTGATTGTTGCTGTGATAGGGACAGACTGTAGCTGTGATTATCGCTGTAGCCATCTACAGTTTGAATCTATTTCTGAACTCCTGCAGTGTATATTGGAAACACATCTTTAATATCTGACAGAAGCATGGTAATTTGTTCTATTTTAGGGAAAACTGGGCAGGTTAAGGTTATTCCTTATTCCTTATTCCTTGAATTGAATTGAATTGAATTGAATTGAATTGATTTGAATTGAAAAATAAATTGAATTCAACTGAATTCTGTCATCCATTTCTATTCTCCAGCTCCCTCAGCCCTCTGTCACTCATTCCTGCAGTGATCTTCCCCATCCAAATCCATCCCACCCTCAGTGTTTTCCTTCCATTTCATCTTGTACTTATACTTTTATAGCCTTGAGCAGGTTCATGAAGGTCCTTTTGAATGTGGCATTATACAGTGTGCAACAAGCCTGATTGGTAGTTAAGTTGACATAACATAGCCTGTAGCCAATACTCAGTGTCAGTGACACAAGACTGGCAGAAGGTTGAGATCACTACCATAACCTTATATTGTGTCCATATGTTAGAAACCAGAAGGATGACAAGGACACTCAAATTCACAAGACAATGTCTGGCTTCACAGTGCTTTCTCACGAATGCTTATATATTAGCAGTAGTGCTGTCAAACGATTAAAATATTTAATCGCGATTAATCGCATTAATGTCATAGTTAACTCGCAATTAATCGCAATTAATCGCACCTTTTTATCTATCCTAAATGTCCCTTGTTTTCTTTTTGTCCCATTATTTTTTCTCATTTTAATGCTCTTATCAACATGGAAAAGTGGATCAGCTTGCTTTGTGCAAATGTTGTTTTTATGTAAAAATCATCCATTGTCGCCTGGCTTTGACGAGGGGGCAGAGAATTCGCATCAGCTGTGTGCTTGGCCATCAAGTGGTATTTCAGACTGGATGTGCTGCGATGATAACTTTAGCTCAGTTCACAGCGACAAAACACACAGATCACTTTGGTCTTGTCAGTGGAACCATTTGGCAACTTTTTAAAAGTAAACTTTCCATTCAGAATATTATTGGCATCCATTTCGGCGTCTCGCGCTCGCCATCCACTCAAAACGTAACGTTCTAATACTCTTTAACAAGTGTGTGCGGCGTGCCTGTTGTTTTGTTTCCGGTCTAGCTAGATCCTGTGTGGTGTTGTAGTTTTTCTAACGTTACTAGTTGTTGCAGCAGCATGTGAAAAAAACTTCAAAATGTGCTAGGCCAAAAAGAACGTTAATCTCGCGATAAAAAAATTGACACCGTTAAAATGGGTTTGCGTTAACGCCATTAATAACTCCTTTAACTGACAGCACTAATTAGCAGTATTATTATTTTTTACATTTTTTAATAACCATAGGTGGAACTGATTTGTTCTAACACTTTTCTGTGATCAAATGATTGTATTGTGCATACTTTGTGTTGGTGCTATCTCTGTCAACCTTTGAAGAATCATTTTATTAACACACAATTTAAGAGATATTACCCTGACAATATCTGGAGCCAGTAGCCTTCCACGTGAGTATTTAGAGCAGTGATAAGACAATCATGCCTTTTTGACAGTCACAATGGAGTGTTCTACCTGGTCAGATCTACCTTAACAATTGATAAAAACATTTATCCTTCCCCTAAAATTTGTTAGTGACCACCTGATTATGTCTTACCCCAACCTTGTCTTTCGGTAACAGATAACCATATGCAAGCTTTCATTGCTTTATTTGAGTACCCTTTTGCAACCTCCTATCATCCATCTGACCATCCATCCATCCATTCATTCATCTTTCCAGTAAGACTACCTCTTCAACCTTGCATGTAGCAGTATTGTACCTCTATGTTTTACACTGTGATTAGTACTGTCATTTTAATGTATTACTCCATCAATTCATACCTCAATTCAGTTGTTATTTTTCCTGCATTTCCTTCTCCCTCAACTTTTATTGCTATCTTCCCTGCTCACATCACACATTCCACCTGTTCCACCACTGAAGTTATTTTCCCTATGTTCGGGAAACCATGTTTCCACTCAGTGTGTGATATGTTCTATGTTAGGGGAAGCTGGGCAGGTTAAGGAATCCCTGGTTTAGATTTTGCTCGGAGTCTAAATGTACCAATAGATATGACTGGCATTGATTTGCACAACCATGATTGCTCATCTCCTGCAGATGTCTCTTCTCTTTAGAAAGAACCCTTCAACTAAATTATGTCATCCACTTCTCTTCTCCTGCTCCTGTAGCCCTCTGTCCCTCACCTTTCAACAATATTCCCTCCCTCTATTCCTCTGTCCCCCGGTCTTGCAGTGGTTTTCCCCTTCCCCATCCAACCCACCCTTAGTCTTCTCCTTCCATCTCATCTTGTACCTATATTTTTATACTGGCACAGCAGCAGGTTCTTGAATGTCTTTTTGAATGTGGCGTTGCACAATGCGTAACAAGCTGGGTTGATAGTCGAGTTGACATAACACAGCCAGTAGCCAATAGCCCACACAGTGTCAGGGACACAGGATTGGCAGAAGGTTGAGATCAACACCATGACATTATACGGTGTCCATGTGATGATGAAAGCCAGCAGGATGGCGAAGATAGTCTTGGTCACCTATAGAGAGTGGGAAGAAAAGAGACAAGAAGAGTGCACTGAACAAGAGATAACAGAACAAAGGAAAATCAGCCTTTTCTCTCATGTCACCGTGGTATGAAAATCTATTTGCTGAGAATTAAAACTTGTTTGAGATAGTTAATCCAAAAGAGTTAACGCTGTATCTGCTGTAATGCAAAATACTGTATCTGTAAGTGAAGATTGATTGCCAATAGTTACCCATACTGTCTAAATTAAACTATAAAACTAATTTTACTGCTCTTACATTGACATAGAAGCCCACTCTGCCTCATCAACCCCTTCATAGCACATTTTTTTCTCATATGAACTCCAGAGTGTCATTTATAATGCAATGAAATAAACAATAGAGCAAACTATGAAATATTAGACGTTTTTCTATTGTCATACAATATATATCATTATATCCCTAATTTGAAACCAACCTAACCACTAAGCCACAAAGCCTACGATCATGTAGTTGTAGAGAGAGCAAGTTATAGCTTAAAGGTCCATTGTGAAACATTTAGGATGATCAATTGGCAGAAATATAGATTTTTTCAAATAAGAATCTTTTGAAGTGAAGTTCATTCATGTGTCCAGAAAGACTACCTCCTCAGCCTTGCATGCTGCAGTATTGTACCTCATCAAGCTATATTTTTCTATTCATTATTCTGCCATTTACATTTATGCCTTATCATTTACATAGATGATTTAATCATATTATTTAAATATGGCGAATTCAGTGCTACAAACAGTCTGCGCTTGTATGTGCTGGCACTTGGAAATGCTCTTTAATTGATATTTGGAAAGAGGGCCCTGGTCAGTCAGTATATTTATTGTGATGTAACATAATAATTTCCACTGCATGTTGCTGTCTCGGAAAACTGGACATTTGTAGCATTCAACGTATTAAATTTCTAATTTCTAATTAATTCATGACATTTTAAATTAATGCGGATGTTGTTAATGCATTTCTGATGTTTTATACAATAAACCACCCATATCCCAAACATCCTTCCTCACTGCTGATGTTTTGAATTTCAACTGTAACCGGTGGTGATTTTGAAGAGTGCTAGACAAAATTAGAACAATATGGTAAGATACATACTCTGTCATTTTAAAAGCTCAGAGGAACATTTTCAAATTAAGTGAAGTGACTGCCACACAAAAGCAGCTCCACAACAGCTGCTCTATACCATTCACACACTGGTGGACTAGGTAGTCCCACCTGTACACCAGCAACATGCTGCCATGTAAAAACAATAGTGTTAGCTTTGTTTTTTGTCATGATAAATTATATTTCTGTCTTCTGTGTCTGAATGATCAGGGGGATATTTGCTTTTATTACCTATTCTTTATACTGTGCTTTTTCACACATTTAATGGACACTGAAAAGGGACACAACCTATATTTATATAATTACCATGTTATTTTGACCAAGCAAACCAGTTCAAGGGATAGGTCAGGTTTTTTTAAAATCGTTTTTTAGTTTTTTGAAACTTATTTTAGCCCTTAACTTAACTTTAGCACTTAAACTAATCTCCGTCTAACTGCAGGTAATACACTATGGACAAGTAACTTATACAACCACGCCCGAACTATCTCTTTAATCAAATTCACACCAAAAAAAGCAATGCAAACTATAAACATTTAGAAAATCAGAATAATTTCAAGTTGAAAGACATAATTTTACTCTCCTTACAAACACTCATTTCTGCCTTTGTGTTCATCCACTGCCAATCAAAAACAGCCACTTTATGTAATGTATATCTGTCCATCAGCACACTATGTATCCATTTATGCCTGTGCAGTGTATCATTAACATACTTTCTTTTCTCTCGCAGCCATCTGTCTTTTCCTCTTCACTTGACTTCTAGCAATGCTTGCAAACTTTCTCGCCACAGTCCTTGGACGGCTGATTGGGATTGAATGCCTCTCGGCTCCCTCTACAGGAGGGACAATCTCTATAGCTGTGATGCATTCGTCCCCGGTCTGCTTTGTTACAATCTTTATTTTGGACCACTTCGAAGTGGAGTTCATCTTGGGCTCTGCAGGATTGGCTGTTGCCATGGCAACGGAGTTGGGATTTGTTGCAGCCTGTGAAGACCCAAGAGAGTTTTGTTAGAAACTTTTAAAGCCAGTGTGACCTGTTGAAGGGTGCATGATGGTGCATGAAGTCAGGCAAGTCAGGATTCTTTCTTAAATTCAATGAAAACAATTATTGTGTAACAAACTAGAAAGAGTACTAAAGCTTCTAGTAAAACATTTTCTCAGTTGCTTGGGCACATTGACTGAAACACTATTGCTGCTCTCAAACCATTAAGTCAAGACAGTCCTGAAAAGTATGTCAGTAAGCATAAATTGTCTGTCAAATATTCTCTATAGCTAAAGACCAAACGGATGACCCACAAAACGTGGTGGCATTGTGGAACCTACATGTCTCTGCTGTGATGTTATGTGATTATGTTGTCCACCACGTCTGTCCACCTTCCCCTCTCACCAAACCAAACTAACTCAGTTTCAGTCCCTGTGGCGTAAACGTGTTTGAGAAATTATAGATGAACATGTGATATGTATTGGAATTATTGGGTCTCCATCAATAATTTTGTAAGACCTGCTCTATATGAAAAGTGTCCTGAGATAACTTAATGGTTAATAATAATAATAATAATAATAGCACTATACAAATAAAATTGAATTGAATTGAATTGAAAAAGTCTGTAGGGGAAGTTGGGGTCATTTTAACATTACCTGCCCTCATAATGATTTTTATCGGGTTCTCATTTTTCACCCCCATCAAAGGAATAAATACAACTGCAGTTACCCATAATTTTTCTGTGTACTGGCTGGTCCTCCTGTAATTTATATTATATTTTTTATATTTGGTAACATGAATTTTTCAATACTGAGTAAATTTTTTTTAAACTATTCACACTGTCAACACAACAGAAGTTTACCTGGGCCATAGCAAGGACTTTTATAATAATAATAATAATAATAATAATAATAATAATGCATTTAATTTATAGAGTGCTTTTCAAAAACTCAAAGACACTTCACATGAGTTAAAAAGGAAAAGAAAAATCTAAAAACAACAGAAATTATAGCTATATCTACAACAGTCAACAATAATTAATTGTTAAAATCATTTGTTAGATGTTTGATTGTAAAATCAATCTTTCTTCCTCCTTATTGATCTAGTGATTCAATTATAAATTATTACGTCATTAGTAATCATTACAATTAGGAAATCTTGTCATTACAAAATCTGTAGCTTCACCCAAGGACCCAGAGGAGACTGACTTCTCTCTCATACATGCAAACATATTTATTTTCCATAACCACTATGTATTTGTTTTCAGGATTAGCAGTAGTGTAAGCATTGCAACTATTGCTAGATAACTGTCCAAGCACCAAATCAGGATGAAGATTTTGTGCACTGTCCCCTTTGAAAGGAACTCTGATTGTGTGCCAGTGGTTCTAGTATAATGTAAACTACTGAATTGGTGTATTGTTTGTAATGGTTGTTGTTTGCTTGCTTGTGGATTTATTTTTGAGAATAACGGAGCTTGAAGCCAGGCCAACACTGGAGGAATGAGAGGCCTAGTGCCACAATGTTGATGTAGATTCTGCACACAGTATTTTATTTTGAAAATTGATCCGATTCTCTATGTGGCACCGTGTTCGGTGGAATTGGCCTCTGCCAATTACCTTGTAACTCTAACTCTATTCCCTGTTGTCAAACTAGTCGAAATGTGAATTTACACTGGCTCTACAGCTGTTTTCCTCTCACTTTTTTTCTGCTCAGTGTGTGTACTGTGCTGTTGAATGTCTTCACTGAGTGACTCATTCTTTGGAGGTAGACAATTAAATTAGCAAAATAAAATTACAAAAATTGCCCAAAAATAACAGTCGCTGAGGCCAATATCTTTGTCTAATCACCCAACCCTAATCCCTACCAGCCTGGACCCTCACCACTTTGCATTCAGAGGCAACAGTTTCATAGAGGATGCCATCCCCACTGCCTTCCACTCAGCCTTCACACACCTTGAGAAAAACAACACTAGTGCAGCCCCTCAGAGAGAGAGACTCAATGTCAGGAGGAAATTAACTTGCAGAGTGGTGACAGCAAACCAAGAAGCTGATTTTCAGAAAAAGGAGGCAAAGACACATCTACTGTATGTCTACATCAGTGGAGCTGAGGTAGAGCAGGTGAATAGTTTTAGGTTCCTGAGAATCACCATCACAGAGAACCTCATAGTCATCTCACATTGCCACCCTGGTTAAGAAAGCTCAGAAAAAGCTGTATTTATTAAGGAAACTTAGGAAGACGAAATTCCTGTGCCAGGTTCTTGCAAACTTTTACAGTGGAGCAATAGAACTTGCATAGGATGTGCACAGCCCAGGAAAGGAGGACTCTAGCGGGTGATTAAAACCCCTCAGAAACAGAACGGATCATCAGTGATTTCAGTGAGGTGAGGTGCATGTGCAGAGCCCAAAGGATACCAAAAAACAGTACCCACCCTAGCAACAGCCTCATTGTCCTGCCATCTGCCAAGAGATACAGAAGTATCCGTTGCCATACCACCAGACTTCAGGGCAGCTTCTTCCCTCAGGCGGTGAGACTTCTTAATTCATCCTCATCACCACCATGGGAAATAGTTATTTATTTCTATGATTTTTATGATATCTATTATACTATTATATAACTATTACAGTAGAATATATTGTGTACATAAGTTGTCCAAAGAAACTTGTCAGACCTTATTGTCTAAGTAGTCATATCCATCTATTATATTTTGGATTATATAAATACCCAAAACAATATACTCAAGTGAATATATTGGAAATAAAACACGGAATGGCAAAAAAGGGAAGTTGAACACCAACCTCAGATATCACCTTGTTATTGGTGTTGTCCTTCAGTTCTGTGGGGGGAATAAAAGCTGTGGACGAATCGTTGGAGCTTTCTTTCTCCTAGATAGAAAGATAAGATAAGATAATATTAGATGTCAACTAAGTCTGGTGGGTATACTATATATACACAGTGATGTTAATGGAGTACAAGTCAACAGTACCTGTGTGAGTCCTGGACTGGGCTGTACTGGAGGTTGAGGCTGAACTTGCTTTGGTTCCTCCACTCTGCCATTCTTCACAGCCTCCAGCGCGGTGGTAGTTGAGTCCAGACTGAGTTTGGGAGTAGATCGGGGACTGGCCTGAGGACTGGTCTCATTGTTATTGTTCTGCTTTAACAGGTGACTCTTTATCAAGCTGGGAGTTCTGGAAAAAACATAAGAACAGCTAAATTCTTTTTTTTCACAAAGCATACACCATTTAAACATTTTGAAAAACAGATATGGATAATATGTTGTGGGAGTGTTGGAAACCCTTGTAATTAACCAAATTCAGCACAGTTGTTGTGGACCTATATTTTTGTGTCAAAGTGACTAATGGGGACAACAAGTTTTGAATTTTGGCTAGTATTAAACAAAAGAGCTGCAAACATAAAACAGGCTACAATGTAATCCTTGGGGGCAATTGCACACAGTCAAATTACATCCATTAAAAGTTGTTGTTTTGCAACTGGGGTTATTATTCACATCTGACAACATGAGCATACAGAGAAATGAAACATTTTCTGTTTCTTTTGCAATGTGGATGGCCTGTTTTTATTTGATCCAAGTAAACAGACTATACAGATGAGCTCTTACAAATTTAAGGGCAGACGAGGAGAAAGAGCAAGGCAACCGGCAGATGAGTGTGAACCAGCTGCTGCAAGGCTGCCAAGCTCGGGAAACTGATAATGGTTCTATAGGTGCTGCTACCTGATGCCCAGAGAGGAAATTTCAAAACAAGACTTTAGAGTAAGAATTTACACAGAACCGGATAAAGCGAAGAGAACAGAAAATGTTTCATTTCTCTGTAGTAATCCTTTCCTTAATGTTAATTTTATCAGATCAGTGACAAAAACAAGCACTTTTAATAGACATACTTTGCTGGTGTGTGATTGCCCACAAGGATTACATCATACTTTACTTTACTCTTACTTTACTCCCTTCTTCTCTTTCTTCTCTGGTTTGTGTTTGGAAACCCTGCTCCTGGAGGCCAGGGAGATGTGGATGTACAGGACTGTCATAATAATGACAGGAAGATAGAATGCTGCTATAGCTGTCCCAAATGTCACTGCAGGGTTAGAAAGGAACTGTAGAAAGAAAGAAAGAAAGCAAGAAAGAGAAACCCGTCTGTCATCTACAGAGAATGTTTACATATGCAGTAAAGTTTATGCAGATGGATGGATGTGCTGAGTTACAGTATCCACGTACAACCACCTGTTATCACATGACGGATGTTACACATTTATGTCACGTGATCTGAGCCAGTGTCAAGGGTGGCAGTAGCTCAGTCTATGGGGACTTGGTCCCACAGACCACAATACGGGGTGTGGACTGGTAGCTGGAGAGGTGCCAGTTTTCACCTCCTGTGCACTGCTGAGGTGCCCTTGAGCAAGGCAACCTAACCCCAAGAAACTGCTAACATGGCAGCCCATCACTCCACCATCTCTCTCCCTGTTTGCATGTCCACAAGTGTGTGTGTATGTATAAAATAAAAAACTGTGAAAAAACAATTTCCCCAATAGAGGATTAATAGAGTACATATCTTCTTATCTTATCTTAATTAACTCAATGAAAACTGTGACAAGCTACAGATTTATAAATTAATTCATTTAAAATGCAACTATTTTTAAAACAACCCTTTCTTTACTGAATGCACTTTAAATTTTATTTTGGGAGAAGTGAGAAATGACAGTATATTACAATAACTTGGCAGACAATGAATGTGCTTATATTCTAAAATCCTGTCTAGGATCAGTCAAGTTTTATATACTGTACCTGAATATAACACTCTCCAGGTGGCACTGTTCGCTGTCCAACAATGAACTGCCAGAACAAGATGGCAGGAGCCCACAAAATAAACGACATGATCCATGCTGCAGCAATCATTAAACCTGCCATCTTAGTTGTCCTTCTTGTTGGATACGTTAGGGGTTTAGTCACACAGAAATAACGATCAAAGCTGATGATCAATAAATTCATCACTGAGGCGTTTGAGACAACATAATCTAAAGCTAGCCACAAGTCACAGACCACTGGCCCGAGGGGCCAGTAGCCAACAATGATGTAGACTGTGTACAAATTCATGCTGAAAACACCAATGATCAAATCAGCGCATGCTAATGAAAACAGGAAATAGTTATTGACAGTTTGTAGGTGGCGGTTCACTTTGATAGAAAGCATTACTAAAATATTTCCTGTGACAGTCACAAAGCTCAGAGATCCTGTAACCAAGGCAATAAAAAACATCTCTAAAGCTTTATATGGGCTTCCTGTCCCCACTCCATCGTCCGCAGGAGAGCAGTATGTTGAATCATTAGTGGATGTGTTGCATGAGGTGTTGGAGAACAGCTCAGCTGATTGGTTGACTGATGACCCTGAAGGAAGAAAGAGAGAGATGAGAAGCTAGACAAAGCGAAATATGGCTGTAATCAACTTTAGCTGATGTCCTGTCATGGTTCTTGATTTCGTCTATGGTAGGAGGCAACAGGTTAAAATAATAACTTTACAAGTTTTCTAATCTTTTGAGTTGTTGCAGTGATAATTACATTCATGGAAAAACTAAAGAGGTGATAGACTTTGGTAAACCGAAGGGTTGAAAAGTATTGCTTGAAATTGCAAGGAAACCAGTTGGAATGTAAAAACTTTAAATTTCTTGGCACTGATGCTAATCTGAAGAGGTAGAACAAAGTTAGAAGCTATAGTCCAGTTTTAGACACCGATTGTCGAGAATTGACTAACTTTACAGTTATGTTTGGTAGCCTGACTACTGCTGAAAAGAATGTGAAGCCAGCGATCTAAGTGAGTCAACTCCAGTTTGTCGCTACATTCAAATGACATACTCGTTTCACTGCAACATATTCATCTCCCCCCTGCATCCACCTGTAGAATCTGAGTCTATGTTCCCCTGGGGGGCGTGCATGTCGGTGTTAGGAGACAATGGAAACAAGCTTGTACTGTAGCCATGGGCTGACAACGTATTGTTAAGATAAGATAAGATAAGATAAGATATTCCTTTATTTGTCCCACAATGGGGAAATTCCAATGTTACAGCAGCAAAGTGGATGGAGAAAAAAACAGTATAAAAACAGTAAGAGTAGGAAATAATAAATAAAAACACTGTACAAGAGAAAAAACAGTAAGAAATCCACAACAACAGATAACACAAATAAAACAAATAGTAGCAGCAGCAGCAGTTGCACATGGGCAATAGATTGCACAGTGAATATGGAATGGTATTGCACAGTAATTATTATTATTATTATTATTATTATTACATAGTAATTATTGCCCATTGTTATTATATATAAATATTATATATAAACATTAACTATTATTATTGATACCGAGATGGGTTTAAGATCTGACAGCAGCAGGAAGGAAGGACCTACGACATCTCTCCTTCACACATTTGGGGTGAAGGAGTCTGTCGATGAAGGAGCTGCTCAGTGTACTCCTGCATGGGGTGGGAGACATTGTCCATCAGTGATGATAGCTTTGCTATTATCCTCCTCTCTCCCACCACCTGCAATGAGAGTTGAGGGGGCAACCCAGGACAGAGCTGGCCTTCTTAATTAGCCTTCTTAATTAGTTTAGTCTTATAGTGATATTGAAGAGTAAGGACTACAGCAGCATCTAAAGGGACTGAAGTGATATTTTTGCAGGTAAGAGTTTATGCTGTTTAATGTGCTGCAGCTGAGCAGCTAATTAGCTCATCACGCATGCAAACTGATGTTAACAGACCAAAGCCACCACAGGCTAAAATATGGCCAACCCACTGGCCACCAGACACAGCACCATATTTAGGGATGCTTATTTTTATCTTGTAGAGCCATTTTTCCTCTGCTGCAGATCCACTGTCTGAGGGGAGATCGAACATAATTTGTTGCTAAGATTTGCCACTGTGGAATAAAACCAAAGTCAATCATGGCAGTATAATACCAGAAATACATTTCTTGGTTTCTAACTAACCAACAGAATGATGAATGGACATAACTTAGAGAAGACAATTGGAGCATTCTAGCCATAAAAAAGCTATTGACTTTTCTAGTGGCCAGGTTACCTGTGCTGAGCAAGATCTGATCTAAAAAATAAACATGTTTACAGCCTGGTACTCTATAGCTATCTCTGGTAACAACTGTACAGAGTCTATATTTTTATATAACTCACCTGTTTAAATTAAAGTCCAGGAGAACTGAAAAATTTAATTTTAACCCTTTAAGATTGCATCCTCAGTTATATTGTATTCCATTTAACAATGTATGTCAAAAAATTAGAAAAACTCAATTTCTTTGTATTTGTATATAAAAATCCAATAATTACTTCTTACTGTAAAACAACCAAAGCCGACCACACTGAACTTCACAACACTGACTATTTTGTTTAGGCTAAGCAGTTCGTCACAGTTCAATGAGTAAACCAATCACCGTTCATACAGCCATGAATAAACAAATTTGTGTGTGTGTTCATTACTGGCAGTGCTTAAAAGCATCATTCGTATTGAAATTGAATGTATATCTTCTAACCAGTCTGTTCTGTTGATTAAATTTTCGTCAATGTAAACCCATATGTGTGAAACGAAATAGTATAAAAAACAAGAAAGTCTGCACCTGGAGAGGTGGTGGGGTGGATGGATGGCTCAAACAAACACGTAACATTAATCCAGGAGAACAGGATATATGTCCCATATGAAACCAAATTAAATGTTACGTTGTTTAAGGTTACGTGGATCACCCTTTGTGACTTGCGTCACGTAATTTATATAACGTTAACATAGTTATTTTAAACCAAACCATAATCTTTTCCTAACCTAACCAATTATTTTTGGCTAAACAAATTAAGGCTCGTGTGCGTCTGTATGATATGCTGAGACAGAGTTTCGGTATTTGACGACCTGGGATTAGATTGTGTTGGCTACAGCCATATAATTCTGAAATTTTAATCTTAAGAACTCAGAGCAAGCAGCAGTGGTGGTGTGAGGGAAACCATTACAATATCTACCACTGTGTAGATTCACTTCACTTTACTTGTTTTGTTTGCCATCAAATATTAGGCAGGATAGTAGTTAATGTCTAATATTGGCCAGTGTTTCCTCTAGTATTTTTTTAGTAGTGGGGGCAGGCCCCGTCCGAACACGGTCACGCGGCAAACGTTTTTTCGTATGAAACAGAAGTGACACTTCGCTGCGACGAAAACAAGTATATTTAACGTTTTAATGTTTCCAGATGTTTGATATCAGGACGTTGAGCTGAGAACTGACAAGTTGAACGTTGTCCAATTAAAATGGACCCACCGCGGTGACGTTCTTGGTGGAGCTGTTAGTTTAATAGTCGACTTGGAAGAAAGCAAACGTTTTGACAATAAGCTACATCAACACAACAGTATGTGGAGTTAAACTGGACAGTCCCAATAACCTCTGAATAGTTCTACTTGCTGTTAAATTGCAATGTGAGCGGCAGCCAACGGGGGTGCATTATGTCGGCAGGATCATTTAAAAGGCAACTGTGACTACATTGTGCGTCTGCCCCATTTCTGATACCGTGGCGGCAGAAATTTAACAGCGGCGGGCCGCCGCTCCAAAATCAACGCTGTTGGCCAAATAAATGATACAACACAAACTGTGTCAACTGTGCTCCTTCATGTGCCTTATCCCTTTTGATGTGGACATAAGGGATGAGAGTCATAAGGATTAGGCAAAAAAAGGCTTTTCAGTAGGGCATTGCCCTACTTTTTTCTGAATTTCTTATAGCTTTAAACACAAAAAATATTTCTTCACTTTTCAAAGCACAATTCCCTTTAAACCTAAAGACCATACCATAGAACCAAATACTACCAGTAGAGTCTTGAACCATTTCTGCTGAGAACCTTCTGTTCCATGAGGACCAAAGTTCATTCATAAAAAATCCCTAGGAGCATCTATGTGTGACAAAATAATCTCAACTGAATTTGCCCACTTACTATCTTTTCTGAACTTTCAACTTCACCTCATGGCCTTCATAAGCAAATGTAACTGGAGTGGTGTATGACATTGCATGTGACATGACAAGGACCATGGACAAGAAACTGAATGAACAGCAGAAACAGACATCATCAACTGTCTGTACACACCACAACAAAATCACATACAGCATCTACTGGGAAGAGGTCAAAAGTCATGGACCAGGACTAAGCTGACAACTGGAGAAACATCAAGGAGGACATTCACACTTCCTTTTCTTATATAACCAACATTGAACACTCTCACATGATAACAGGAGCTTGCTTCATTAACTTATACAGACTATTAAATGTGGTTGAACATTACAAAAAAGGCTAGGAAGTAAACCTATATATTTATTTATTATTTGAGATTATTTTGAGACGGTGTTTCATGTTATTACAAATCATTTGTATTGGGTTGAGATCTTCCGAGCCAGTGATGTGATCTGAAGTTTATCATATTGACATGGGACGATGCTTAAATTAGTTATCCTGGTTATCTGACTAAACTAAAAGCTGTGAATGGCTGCGCTCATATGGACTTATATGTAACCCATTTACTGCTCAGTTTTTATTTTCTCATCCTGCATCATCAGCAGAGAGAGATCAGAGAGAGACAGAGGAGAGACAGAAGTAAGAGATGCTGTACCACCAGACTTAAGGAAGCTTCTTCTCACAGGCTTTAAGACAGCTGAGTCTTCCTCAGCACTTCATCATGTAAAATAGTTATTTTGTAATTATGACTTGTTATCAAATTTACTGTATAGAATTTTTGTATATATACTGTATATATACGATATATATATATATATATATATATCTTTTGTTTCTACAAGTAGCATATAAAATGAACTACAAATTGAATTTAATTATACAAGCCTCCATTGTAAAATGACTTGTAAACAACACTTCCCATGCACTGCCAACAACAGTCAGGTGTCACTGCACACTAGAATGACTTGGTTACTTCTAATTTTATACTTGTATGTTTATTTATCTTCTCTGGTTTCATGAAATTCATCAGGAGCATCACCAGTAAATACTAGAACTAACAGTACTGGACCATATTGGTCGCCTGTGTGCTGACACACATACAAGTTACCATGGTTACCAGAGGACCTTGCATAGATATAAACATGCTTTATAAAGATGACTTAGAACATCACTGTCTTGACAGTTTACAGCAGATACAGTTGAAATAGCTTAGCTTTTCATTCATATGAAAACCATGTGTACAGTGATCACACACTCCTGGTGTGCTGGTTTGCTTTCACACCACAAACAAACCGCACCACAATCCAACTGGAGGACACCTTGTCATTCAGACATTGTTGTTTGCTTCACACAAGTTCTCATAATCTAATCACAAAAAAAATGTTGCTTCATACACTGAAGGAATACAACAAGCCATATACTTGCAGCATCATTCTTTGTTTTATATAAATAATGCTTAATTAGTTTAGTTAGCTAATACTTGTTACATCAACTCAGTCAATGGATTAAATTAATCACATTGAGGGTTAGATTGAAGAGATAATAGAGTTTAAAATAAAATATGTCTGTTGTATGCTGATGAACTTCACTCAGTCTCATCACAAGCTGCAAAAGGAAATCTACCATTATAACCTGGGTTCTAACTTTGGCCACTGGAGTTATCATGGATGACTAGTGTATTCTCAAAAGTAATAGCTGAGATGTTGTAATGTGTTTACATACACATACACATAAGTCAAATGGGGCAAGAAAAACAAGAAGTTAGTTATGGGTAACACAGGTTACCCATAATTCACAGAATTAGATGTGAAAATATTTATACTAATTGTTTTCCCCCCCAATAATTTATTTCTGAATAACTTTTACAATTGAAAATATATATTTAATAGAAGTCCACTCTACTTTTGAAATAATTCACACATAAATTCAAAACATATTTTATGTCCTCCCTATGTATCCTGCTCAGTGGTCTCAACCTAGTTTTCAGAGTGCTAGAGATGCTCATCTTTCTGACCATGGTGTGGAAGCAGGAACATTTAACAAGTTAGTTACCTATAAAGAGTTAGTGTTTTTGTTGTTGTTTTTTTTTTGGTGACTCTTAAAAACATGGAGCAGAGCATGTCAGATTACAATGACCTGATTTATTTAGTTACGCACTCATACACACGGGGCACATACTCTGCCAGGTGAGCTACCAGGAAGCCTCAGATATATTTTTACATAAAACCATATTTAACAAGCTACGGTGTGTTCAATGGAAAACCCGAGCACACTAAAACACTGTCGTTATACCAGACTTCAGAACAGCTTCTTCCTTCAGGTGTGAGACTTCTTAATAGACCTGCTCTATTTGAAAAGTGTCCTGAGATAACTTCTGTTATGAATTGGCGCTATACAAATAAAATTGAATTGAATTGAATTGAATTAATTCATCCTTACCTCTCCATCACGTAAAACAGCTTTATTTTTATTTCTTATTATTTATTACCAACACAAAAACTGTGCAAAAAATGAACTCAGTCCTTTTTTGGTGGGCGGGCCATGTCAGAAGACCTCAGCTCAAAGGCTTGGTTCAGATTTTGCTCCCCCTGTTACATAACAGAGGGAGTAATTTGCATAGCACCACCTCCCCTCTGACTAACCACCTCCCACGGATAAGTGCTGCCTTTGCTGCTGTCTGCCATGTTTGGCCTGCAAGACCTGGCTGTTCCTGAAAGCCTGGAGCTAAGTGCTGCAGCTGCCCTGATGTTTGATGCACGGACCAGCACAGAAGACTGCATGTCCTCCCATCATCAGAGGAAGATACAAATTTTATTTTGGATTACTTATTTATTTTTGAAATGTGACTTAAATTTTCCCACAAGGACTGCAACTACTTTCTCAAAGGAGTACCAGCTCATGGACCCATACGGACTGTCACCCAACTTCACGCTTGGAAGCTGTACGTTTTTCTGTATTTAATGTTGTTTTACTGTTTATTGTGTAGGCTAGCCTGCAGGACTTGGCATTAACATGCTGTGCAGCTAATGTGGCTAACACTGTAGTCACACAGGCTGGGCCGATGTCAGACTTTCTGTTGTAATATGAGGGACAGTCAGAAGCCTTGTGAGAAGCTAAAAAAAAATACCAGGAGTAGTAGGTTGGAGGCTGGTGGTTGTTTTTCTGTTCCGCTCTGCTCAGGTGTGTACGGAAGCGTATTGCATTCACTTGAAAAAAAAAAAATTGTTTGTTTTTCCGAGTAATTATTTGTGTTTTTCGGAGTAATTTTATTTTGGTCTGTTTTTCGGAGTAATTTATTTTTCTGTTTTTCAGAGTAATTTATTTTTATGGTTCGTTTTTTTCGGAGTAAGTGTTTTTTTTATTTTCTGAATCCTTTTTTTTTTTGTTTTTCCGACAAATTTGTTTTCTGAGGTTAGAGACATTTGAAACAAGAGATGCATTCATTCCTTTATTGAGAGCTCGATTTAACGGAAACAAACATGACCGGCTTGTTTAGTTCAATCAAGTTTTACTTTGAGTCATATAGATGGTATTATCATTAGTTTGTTGACTCTACGCAGGCACCTGAGGACTTTGCGGTTGTTCAGAAGGAAAGCCCATTCAGATCTGCTAGACATAGCAATATATACATAGCAAAATTGACCCGGTACGGTAGATAGTTGAAGATGGGGCATGTATGTGCGGGCAGAAGTCACCATAGGTCCATGGGAGTCACTTGCAGGTTGGAGGTTCTCGCGAAGTTCGAAGTATCTCGATAATTCAGGAAAAAAATAACTCCGAAAAACAGAAAAAATTACTCCGTAAAACAGGAAAAGAATAATTCAAAAAAACAAACCAAAAAATAAATTACTCAGAAAAAACTTTTTTTTTCAAGTGAATGCAATACGCTTCCGTAGGTGTGTGTGGGCTGCTGAATGTAAATTAACTTGATCGACATCCACCAGAGTTAACAATAGAGCTACTGTGAGAGAGTAATAGTCAAACTGCAGGGATTAATTAGTTAAGGTATATTCTGTAGAAGTTCTTCCAAATTTTCCGGCATATGGCCTCCTCTCGCGCTCAGCTGAAAAAATAAGAGTGGTGCGCGACCTGGCCTAAATCCTGGCGTGCCAGCGAGATCTACGCCATTTTGACGTCACATTGTTGGGCGACAGGTCGGGAACGGCGAGTATGTAACAGCCTTTAGACTGTTTCAACTAGGGATGGCTCGATACAACTTTTTCATGTCCGACACCGATACAGATATTGCAACTTAGAGTATCTGCCGATACCGACATCAATCCAATACCTTCTTTTCTCCTCTGTTAAGTTGTTAATAATACATGTAATTTGTATAGATGTACTTTGCTTAATATGGACATCTAAAAACACCATGTTCAAACTGCAACAAATATTCTGCTCCCCTAAAGGAAGAAAAATAATAAGATAAAATAGCCCATGATTTGCCTAAAGCCATAAGCTCTTTATTTAAACTTCAAATCAGTGCAAACTACAAACTTGAATGTTTCTTCTTTCACATGTAACCTCTGGGGTTGAACTGTAAAACATCCATATCAAACTAGATATAGAATGGACTCAATTCCAATGTTGCATTGAAGACTAGAGGACATATAGCTGCTTTAAATAACTGTCACAAACACTTGGTTTTACATTCCTTTCTGACATTCATTTGGTCACTTCAACATGAGGGGCAGATTCTTCTTCAGAAATATTAACATTTCAGCCTTTTCAGCTGTCAGTCTGCTCCTTCTTTCATCGATAATAATTTTAACTTCAAATCAGTGCAAACTACAAACTGAGTGTTTCTTCTTTCACATGTAACCTCTGGGGTTGAACTGTATGTAAAACACCCATATCAAACCAGATATAGAATGGACTCAATTCCACTCACGCACTTCTTTGTACTTAAGTGGGACAGCCGTATCAGAAATGAAATGCCGATTTGGCAACTGATAACGAGACTCTAAATGTTCAACCAAACGTCAAAAGCTTTTTCCTTCCTTGCGCGCAAAGTAATTCCACACAGCTGACATGATAAAATCGCTAGGCTGTCACTCAGAACGTTTTATTTACACACGCTGCAGCGGCTGCATCTCTGTTTATGGCACGTCGTGCAACTGTTGCTGAGGCAATAGTGGCTTAGGTATCGGATCGGACGGGCTATAGTTTGTTTTTTTTTCGATGGTCGATCCTGAGATTTTGACCAATATCGGACCAATAGCGATCCTGAGTATCGTATTGAGCCACCCCTAGTTTCAAAAACACATCACTACAGTTAGCTGCAACAAGGGACCCACCAGAGACACTGATTTATTATTTCATTTTATAAGTTAGGACTACTTTGAGCCACAATGAGCTGTTGTACTGTATTATATTAATTCAATTCAATTCAATTCAATTTTATTTGTATAGCGCCAATTCATAACAGAAGTTATCTCAGGACACTTTTCAAATAGAGCAGGTCTAGACCAAACTCTTTAAAACATTAATTACAGAGACCCAACAGTACCACCATGAGCAAGCACTTGGCGACAAGGGCAAGGAAAAACTGCCTGTTAAAAGGCAGAAACCTAGGACAGATCCTTCGGCTCTAGGTGGGTGGTCGTCTGTCTCGACCAGTTGGGGTGAGAGAGAGAGAGAGAGAGACAGACAGACAGACAGACAGACAGGTGCACAGCAACAACAGTATTGGCAATGGCAATCTAGCAGGACCATGGCAGGAGGCTCCACGAGGATCGACAAGAACCTGCGAGATGAGAAAGCACAAGAACACTGAATACTGTATTATATGCTGAATACTGTATTATATGCTGTCTTACAAGTAACACTGAATCTGCCATGTTTTACAGGTGATCTGAGTGACCTGATGAGGCTCAGTTGTTCCTGGACCCATCAGAGGACAGTGACAGCTGCCGCAGAGATCCATTACCAGCTGACACTTAAGTATACTAGAAACCATAAACCTTGATGGAGGACATGATCTGCACAGTTTACATAAAAGTTATAGCTTTGTTACTTGCAACATACACACAATTTATATATCTGTGTAACTGGAATATATAATATATATAATAAACTTAGTAACAGTGAGGAGCTGCCTGCCAAAACACCAGCAACGCTGAGGCAGAAATGGGAGGGGCAGAGCTTCATTCGCGTCATAATGCTGACCAATCAGAGCAGACTGGGCTTTTTGGGAGAGGGGCCTTAAAGAGACAGGAGCTAAAACTGAGTGTTCTAGACAGAGGCTGAAAAGAGGTGCTCGGCTATAGGCAGTATGAAAAACATTAAAGCATCTAAACTTATTGTAGTAGAGCCACAAAATACAATTATGAACCTGAAAATGGGCATAATATGACTTCTTTAATCATTTATTCTTGTGAATAGCATAAAGGAAACTATAATTTAAACTTGTTTACAACCCTCTGTTGTAAAATAATAAATCTGCCTTGTAAGCTTGTTACTAAGCCAGGTATTTTAGGCTTTTTAAGCCCAACAGGAGCAATATTATTATTAATTATTATTATTATTATTATTATTATTGTATTAGCGTTATTAAAAGAATGAAAAATAGCCAAGGTGTTCATTAAGGAGCTGAGCTGGAGGACAGAAGAGGCCATGGCTGGCAGAATATACCTGCTATGTAGGATGAATTGAAATCTGCCTGATTTATGCATCCCAGGTCATGCTGGTATTAGACAAAATTATTTTTTTTGACCAGAAACCCCAATTTCTCTGTGTAGCACATTATTCAGTACAACCAGAAGATAACCAGGTCTAGGATGTGGCCCTTTAGGCCTGTAGCAACGCGTCAACGTCAAATTTTTGCGTCGACGCTTTGCCACAGATCGACACAGACGTGGGAGACCAAAACATTGCAGAATGGAGGACGAAACAGCAACCTCCTCACAGAATTCACAATTAAGGCCCAATAAAAGAAAAAGTCCTAAAAAACAGCTCGCCCTAAATCATCGAAGGCATGAGAATACTTCAAATTTAGTCCCAAACGTAAAGGTGTCATTATTTGCGCTCTTTGCTGTTGTGCTGGTGTGGTATGCCAACTCCATTTGGCAATGTGGGAGCATGGGTGGGTGCTGGCGTTGGCTGAGTTGGTTTCATGTTTGTGTGGTGTGTTGTGTGGCTTGGGCTGTGCGCACTTCGGTGGTGCTGACTGGCTGTCTTGGCTCTCCGTGCGGTTTGTTCGTGCTGGGTTGGTGGCTAATGTTAACGTTGGCTAGCTACTTGCGCCTAGACAGCTGTGTTTAGCTAACGTTAGTTATCATCTAATGTTGGCTTGAATGGTAGCTGGCTTATGGTTGCAGAACACAGCTATTTATAGTAGCTAACGTTGGCTGGAGTGGGCTTTGGCTGCTGGTCTGCTGCGGGCGGGCTGCGCGGGTGGCTAGGTTGGTTGGCTGGCGCCACAGGGGTGCGCGGAGCTCGGGCTGCGCAGTGCGCTGCACGGGCATGAGATTGATTTGGCCAGCGTTGGTGCTTGCTTGTTGTTGTCTCCTTCGCGAGTGGCAAAGGGGTGGCTCCATTTCAGAGAGAGAGCTAAGATGCGTTGGTTAGCCTAGCACCACCAAAGTGCACAGCTGCTAGATCTAGCTAACGGTAGCAAGAAGATTGCAGTAGCTTTTAACGTCATCTGTCTAACGTTAGCTAACTCACGTTAATCTTCCAATCAGTCGTTAGATTAGTCGACTAATCGATAAAATAATCGCCCGATTAATCGTTTAATAAATAATCGTTTACCCTCAGCCCTACTTATTATGCTAGCTTTAGTTTTAGTCTGAACAAGATTATAATAATTTATTACACTTAAAAACTAGCACAAACAAAAGCTAGGGGATTCTCAGAGCAGTAATAAAATTGCAGCAGAGTTAAAGGTCCAGTGTGTAAGATTTAGAAGGCTATATTTACAGAATATGGCAGAAATTGAATATGTATAACACTTTTCACCAGTGTATAACCACCTGAACATAAGAATCATTATGTTTTTGTTATAATGAGCCGTTTATATCTACAGACACCACGGGTCCTCTTACACAGTCTGCTATGTTGAACCACCATGTGTCTACAGTTGCCCAAAATAGACAAACCAAACACTGTCAATAAAATTGAATTGAATTGAATTGTCACTTGGAAATACTCCAGCAAAAGAGGCTAATAATAGGCTTGTATTCCTCCCACATCTTATACATTTCAAGCATCAACAGTGTCATTGCTAATCCAGTTTTCATGAAATATGCAAACACTGACCACATTATTGCTTTCATCCATTTGGCAGGCCATGGAGCTTGACTTTCCCCAAGTAATTTCCCCACAGGATTATTAAAGTATGTCTGATTCTGATTGTGATTCTGATTTCTAAAGTAGAGATCACTAAAACTTTCGAAGTTTTGCCCACCTACTTTGACCAAATACGAGTTTATGCCAATCAATGGCCACTTAATTCTGGTTTCACAGGCATTTTCACCCAGTCCTCTGCATTTCTAGCATTTCATAACATTTGTGTTTCTCTCTTTAAGTATTCACTACACTGTAAAGCAGCAAATCTTCACATTTGAGAAGCTGAAACCATGAAATGTTAGGCATTAGGTAACTAGTGACTACAGCTGTCAGATAAATGTAGTGGAGTAAAAAGTACAAATATTTCCCTCTGAAGTGTATTGCAGTACAAGTATTGGATGTATTTAAGTAAAGTACAGATTCCTCACATTTATATTTAGGTACAGCACTTCAGAAAATATGCTTACATTCAGTGTAAGGCTGCACAATCGTATTATTTTAATGATATGGAATGACAAGGATTTTTAGAGAACCCTAAAAAGGATTTATTGTCCAAAATTGAGCCTCAACCACTTACACTTGTGAACTAAATTTCAGTGTGAAGACATTCATTCTTAGTTGCTCAGTGTCTGTCATTTGTGGAATTTGTTTAGTATAAAACTGTCATTTCATGTTCTTCGTGTCTGCAGAGATCGAACTTGTGCAACAGGTAAAACTAAAATACAAGTAGAATATTAAAGTTGTTCAGCACCATTACTATGCAAAGCTTTATTTATTGTGGATACTGCGGAAAGTAGTAAACATGTGTAGTTAGGGATGGGGCCGATCCGATCCAGTATCGGTATCGGGACCGATACCAGCGTAATTCACGGATTGGAATTTCCTAATCCAACCGGCGGAGATATCCGTTCCATGAGCCATGTCTGCGCTTTAACGTTGTCGGCTGAAATGACTCCACAAGTGATCCCTGCCAGCCAGTCTGCTAGCTGGCTGCAAACTGTGGAATGGATTTCCTAAACGGAGGCGCGGCTCAATAAGACACATAGTTATGAGACACGCCCCCGCTCAGGAAATCCATTCCGCAGTTTGCAGCCAGCTAGCAAAGCCGTGATTAAGAGAGGCGGAAGTTCCCTCGCGTCGTACAACACTACGAACGCAATCAAACATTTAAAAAAGCACCACACGAAAGAGCACATGGATTTTTTTAGCCAGGGGGCAGAAAGACAAAAGGAGCTGTCGGGAATCACTTCTGGAGTCATTCCAAAAACAAGTTAAACTCCAGGCAGACAACGTGAAAGCTAAAGGGTATAGTGTGTGTGTGTGTGTGTGTGTGTGTGTGTGTGTGTGTGGAGATGTTTACACTTATTGCACTTTTCTTATATTTCAAATGTTTGAGATTTTGGGAATTTAATAAATATTGACATGACAATAAATTTGAAACCCTTACAATGCATATTTGTTTTCAGGATGAAAAAAAATGTGGATCGGTGCATCTCTATGTGTAGTCAAAGATTTATATATTTACAGCATCTCCACAAACACCAAAATATCCTCATGCAGCCAAACATTATTGAAAATATTCCAAGCTAATGAAGTTATATAAGGGTTTAACCCTTGACTATATAAGGGTTTAAAGTATTGTCTTTCATTTTACTTAAAGCATGCATACCTAACCAAAGACATACATATTCAAAATAAGCAACATCAGTGCATACATATTACATCATACACACATTTACACATACAGTAAAGGTGCTGACCAGCAAATAACCCTAAAACACATGGATGCACAAATGACAGATATAGCTCCCCTATAGCTTTGCATGCTATAATCCAAAAAGTCACTTGATTTATTAACTCAGTAAACAGTTTCCTAATGAGTTTATGGTCTCAATCGCTAGTGTTAAGTCGTCTTCCATACATTATGATGTTTATTTTGTAAACTATGGACCAATTTAGAGTCAAGTAGATGATAAAGCTGAAGTATGCTTTTGGGCATGGCTACTTTGTGATTGACAAGTCACTCTCAGTGACTCTGTCCACTGTACCACACAAAGCTCAGATCAAACTGTCAAACTAGGCAGTGCTGATGAAATACAAAGCAAGGTTCTGTTACTGTGTTGCCTATTTCTCACCTAAAATCATTTAAGAAATATGTTTTGTACTGTTTAGCTGTAATACGAGATTGCGTGTGACCAGCCGAGCCACCATTGTTTCCTGCTATGGACGAGTCGAAATGTGCAGCCAATGAGAGCAGCTCCACTCACAGTACATCACCTTGGCTCCGTCAAATTGTTATGGCGATGACCATAACACCAAACTCAAGGCTTCAAAACGGTACGCCAGAAACCAATGGGTGACGTCACGATAGGTCCACACTTGTAGCTGAGCTAATGTCTGTGTTGTAGCTAAGCTAACAGCTCAGAGAGGCTTTCCTGTATGTGTGTGTGTTTGTGGGAGGACTGTGCGTGGAATCAAGGTAAACATTGCAACCTAGTGGTGTTTCTACAGCCGTCTAAAGCACAAGTCTGAATCACTGCACCACTATAGAAAAATACTCAGTAGAAGCATTGAGAAGCATCTCAATCAGTATACATTTGAAAAAGTGCAGCAGTTTCACTGACTCCTGCTCAAAGCAGAGGCTGGGGGAGGTGTGGTGCCCCTCCCTTGTTGTAGGGTGTTAAAACTTATATAAATGTTAAAACTGACATCATTTTTGTAATGATGTCAATTTGGAAATTCTTTAGTAAATTGAAAAGCAGTTAACTGGAGGTAAGGATAGAGTTCTTTCTAAAATAGAGAATGAATCGACATCAATCGAGAACCATTACGGTTTTAAAATGAAATATCATCATGTGTCACTGCTAACTTCCATATACCCTGGACAATATTTTGCAAATTCCTGTATAGCTCTTCAATTATTTTAGTATTTGGCTACAGTATATTGAACATATTGTCAAATATTTTTCATATTTGTATGTATTGTATTTTTTTAGTTCTTCAACTAATGCATTAAGAGAAGCAATATTTGTATTATACTAGAAGAAAAGATTAAGAAATGTATTTTAGGGTTAGAACATAAACATACTGGGCAACATTAAGTTCATTTTACTCTAAAAGCATCATTCATGTTGGCTACAAGTGAGCAGAGAATCAACTTAAGATTCAAGAATTAACATATATGCTCAAAATATACAATTTACGATGTGTTCATAATCCTTAATGGCTATCTTCTGTCATGTTACATAGGACGTTTCCTCAGATATACACAAAATTGTAATGCATTTCACAAGATGCATTTGAACAAGAATGGTAACCAATTAACCAATTAAGGAGGCAGCTTTAATTTCTGTTTGCCAAAGCATTTCTTGTATCATTTCCCAAGAGTAATGCATATTAGCCAAAATATGTCATATATGTTAATATTACAGTCAATTAGTACATAAATAGATAATAAGAGTTGTAACTTTCCTAAGAATGACTGATCAAAAGTTTCAAATTTCAGGATTAACTGTAGCATACTACTGTTCTGGTTATAATTTCCTTAATAGACTGTATGTCTTACACATTCTAAGACATTTTCATACGCTTTTTTCGGTGTAAAATGGCTCTAAAAATAAATATATTTTTAAAAATCTCAATTCTATCTCAAGGACGCACCCATACAGAAGAATTGGCTTATATATTTCATGAAATATACATCACAGGCAGATGAGAGGCACATTACCACTGATTTCATCACCATCATCTGACACACTCATATATACATGAACAGCATTCCAGCAACAAGGCTCTAGCCAGCACAGTGTTGCAACATTTATATCTCTCTAACATTGGCATACACTTGCACAGTCAACAGACAACTAGCAGCCAGCAATTCAATTCAATTTTATTTGTATTCGCCAATTCATAACAAAAGTTATCTCAGGACACTTTTCAAATAAAGCAGGTCTAGACCGAACTCCTTTATAACATTATTTATAGAGACCCAACAGTACAACCATGAGCAAGCACTTGGCGACAAGGGCAAGGAAAAACTGCCTGTTAAAAGGCAGAAACCTAGGACAGATCCTTTGGCTCTAGGTGGGTGGTCGTCTGCCTCGACCAGTTGGGATGAGAGAGAGAGAGACAGACAGACAGACAGAGAGACAGGTGCACAGCAACAACGGTATTGGCAATGGCAGTCAAGCAGGGCCATGGCAGGAGGCTCCACCAGGATCGATAAGAACCTGCGAGACGAGCACTCAAGTGAAACATTGTATTGAATTATATAAGCGTAGCTGTTTCTACCTGCTTCATTCCTCATTTACCAACTGCATCCTGAAAAATCTAAATGTATCCTGAATAACAAAGCATTACCTCCTCTCAAACTGAATGTAGAATAGAAATCCGTTAAAGGCAACTGTGGCTCAGAGATAGAGTGGGTGGTCCACTATCCTGAAGGTTGTTGGTTCAATCCCCAGCTCCTCCCGCCGCATATCGTGTGTGAATGTGAATGAATGAGTTAGTTTCCATTCGATGGGCTTTGCCATCTGTGTGTGAATGTGTCTGAGTGTCCTTTAATTCTTGACATCCCATAAGAGTAAGTTAGAATGTTGACTGGCTAACTGTAGTTATGGTTTAAGGCTGTAGTTTGCCTGAGTGAGTCTTGGATTGGATACTGTATGTATCTGTACTGTATTTTGAGGCGAATGGAATATTTACGTTCTATGATTTCTCCTTGTTTCTTTTAATTATTTTTTTCTTACTGCCACCCCAGGGTATCCCCAGAGAAGGAAGAGTTGAAAAACTGGGTGACTTTCCTCCCTACCTTAATGCTGAGAGCAAAATGTATATGTTAAATTTTGAAAAGAAGGCTCAAAAAGAAGAAATGTAAAATGTTCCTTAGGGAAGAAAACCGGTCTAGCAGTTTTCATGCACACAAGCCCCTGTGGGCCCATGTTGTTTTTCTGTTGAAAGTGTGGACTGCTAGAGCAAACCCACACTAAACCCACAGGTCCCACTGCACAGCCCAAAGCATCATCCTAATTATTGGCCTATTGTGGGTTTTTGTATATAGGCCTCACTAAGGTACAGACAGTTTTAAAGACCATGGGTGGGAAGAAAGCCTGTTATGCCAAGATCACCAACAAGTTATTATTCTTATAGCACAGTAAAACAGAATATGAATGTAATTATTTCATACCAAGAGATTAAAAAAAAAGTCAAACTACACTACTATGTTTGGCTAACCAGTAACCTTGCTATGCAAGTGGTTAGCATAACTACCGCAGAGGTTAGCATAGATGCTGCTAGCATCAGTCATTAAACTGGTGTGACTGGGGGAGAGGTGCACTGACTTATGCAGGTCTGCCATTAAGTATCTGTTTCAGCTATCTATTCATTCCCAGTTTATGCAGTTACAATACTGTTTAGGGACCCCAGTATGCAGAAATATTCAAATACACTAGGATTTATACCACATGCAAAAAATTGCATGGTTTTTGCCAAATAACTGCCATTAGCAAAAAGTCTGCATGTCTACAAAGGGGAGACTTGTGGGTTCCCATAGAACCAATTTTCATTCAGATATCTTGAGGTCAGAGGTCAGCGGATTCCATTCAAAATGGCCATGTTTCCAAGGCCAAAATGTATCCTAATTTTTAATTTATCCCCTTTGTAGACATGCTACCATGATATTGTTACATGATAACAATGGTCATCTAGTTTCATGTGATATATAGTATCTTCACTCTAGCTTTAAAACAGAGCCCGCTACTGCCTCTGGAAGACAGTGTGGAGTGAAAGAGGTGCATCCTGGTTGGTAACGGCTTGAAACTTCACCACCAAACATGCACAAGAGATTTTGATGGATGTTGTAGTCAAGTATTCTGCTGATTATCAGGGGTGAAAGCAGATTTGCATCTCATCTTAGTGTGAGTTTTAACATTGGTTAACTTTGACCTGTCTGTGAGACAGACAGGAAGGGGGGGCAGAGAGAGGGGATGACACGGAGCAAGGGGCTGCAGGTTGGATTTGAACCCTGGGCTGCTGCAGCAAGGGCTCAGCCTCAGTGCCTGAGTCGCCAGCTCTACAGACTGAGCTAACCAGGCGCCCCCATTTTACCTATTCTAATCCTCTATGTACAGTATACCAGGGCTTCACAAAATGGAGTGGACGGTACTGCTGACAATGTGCCACCCACATGGCACACTGCAACGCATAACTGTTCCCTCCAGCTCCTTACTGAGCAACTACCAGCCAGACACACCCATACAAACATGTTTCTGACTGGCTACAATATCCTTTCTTTATGCTTTGACTTGATTGCATTACAACAGCATACTGTTTTCTTAAGTTAGAGGAAACTGGCTTAATGTCTGATGACTTTCTTTTTTGTTTGTATGTACAATGGTATTTTGAGAGGATTTTATTTGTATTTCTGCTGTTCTCTCTTTTCCCCCATTTTTCCTTTAATTTGCCATTCAATTTCTATTTCCTGCATTTTTACATACCTGAAAGGAATATAATAATACAAAATCAGGGAAATAATTAAGTTGGTCATCATGCTAAATTATAACAAGAAAATGAAAAGAAATATTTAGAGTTAGAAGGAGGAGCTTTAGCTGTTTCCACTCGGTCATAGTTCCTAGCTCCTGTTTTTGTAATCTTACGTTTTTGGACTGTAATAAGTGGAGGACTCCATACTTACTTTCTGAAATGGTGGTGATGGGAGTAGGGGGGAGTGCAAGACCAGCAGCACTCTGAAGTATACGTGTGCATGCAAGTGTGTGTATGTGGGTAGTAGCTGAATTAGCCATTCTATTTGACACACAGTAATTCTCTCCCTTTCTGTTGTGTGCTGGGGCAGCAGGCTGAGGGCAGCAGATGCCAAGATCAGTAGGATCATCAGGAAGGCTGTTTCCGTCCTGGGGGTCCAACTTGGCTCTTTGTTGGTGGTGTTTGAGAGGAGGATGCTGTGTAAACTGCACAGTATCCTGGACAACAATGCTCACCCTCTCCACCAGGTGGTAACCTCGAGCAGAAGCACCTTCAGCAACGGACTCATTCCCCCCCGATGTAACACTGAACGCTAGAGGAAGTCTTTTCTTCCTGTGGCCATCAGACTGTTTAACTCATCTACCTCCGGCCGCGAGAGGGACAGTGGAGAAACTGTGTCCTGAGCCAAATGTCACTTTGTCACGTTATCATTTTTACCCATCATATCACTTCGTCACCTTATTTTGTGTGTACTATGCTGATACAGTTTTATCACTTTATCACTGTTTATCACTTTAAACAATCACTCACTATATTTAGTTGTACTTATTTTGTTTCAATTTATGCGGCTAACTGCACAGTGCGTATTGTTGTATATTATATATACCTACGTTAACTGTCATTTTTGTGGCATTGTTGCATTTAGTTACTGTTGTACTTTATTTTATGTTAGCTTTATCCTATTGTGCTTTGCATTTAGTTACTTGTTTTATTTTTATGCTAGCTTGATTCTTACTCTTGTATTACTTCTCCCCTTTTTTATCACAATTGTTGCACAGCAATTTCCCTCGGGATAAATAAAGCTTCTTGAATCTTGAAATCTTGAATCTTGAATCTTGAATACAGTCTGTCTTTCCAGCTCCACAAATCTTGCTAAATACCTTCCTCTCTCATTTATTTTGGCCCAGTTCCACAAGGGGAAAACAGCCATTGCCACACACACACATACACACAAATACATAATCCCTCAAAGCAATGGTTTCCCACCAGTCAAAGCAACATCTTTTAATGTTTTTTGAATGCAGTTTAATCTCATTGATCTGAGGGGCAAAACCTAGATAGTGGATTAAGCCAGGATTAGTATTAGGTTATCCTGGCTGATTTGAGCTATGACTCTGTTTCATTAAAGCAGCACGTAAATTACCTTTTGATATTTATTCTGTGGAGCTAGCCTGCACTAGACAAGGCTAAAAGCCAGGTTTGATTAATCAAACTGGTATTCAAATACTGAGTCTCTAATGATAATAATAACATTGCCAGCACAAACCAATAGTTTGCATGACCCAGCACTGTTCAACAGCATTGTTGTACTCACTACTTGGCTGAAACTTCCTGCCCTAATAATTTCCATTGCAGTTTCAATCAATCACCTTAAGGTTACTATCAATATAAATCAACATATCTGATGTATCTGCTCGAGGATTTAGTGCTGTGTAATGTAGATTACATTGAATTTATTTAATACATTGAAGACAAATGGGTACTCATGGAGGAAGTGTTGAGTTTGCATCAATAGCAAATTAAAACTGGAGCAGATTATAAAATACAGCTTTTTACTGTGTATAAAACATGGGAAAGTAGGAATAAATGCTTCTCTCTAATATATGCCTGTGTCAAGTAGAGCCCAAGTACAAATAGTGGCCATTGAGTATTTGAGAATGTGCAGTAGTTATTGTTAAAAGATAATAAAAGTATTAACTAGGTTACCACAATTAGCAATAACCCTACTAGTCTAGTTGTCCACTCATTGAACAGTTGGCATAAAATCCTCATCTGCCTCTTTTCAAACCCCTACCCCTAATTCCTCTATCGCCCCTTTGCATCCAACCCTCTCTTTACCTCACTCTATTCCCATTTTGATGCCAGCTCACAGGGAATGCGCCAGTAACAACATCTGGGACTGACATACAAATTCACAATCAGACCCACATGCACAGCCACACAGTAAATCCAACACGCCAACTGCAGTATCCTTAAAACTAGGCCATTACAGGGTGGAAACAGTCAAAAATTATGGCAGAACTGCAGGTTGTAAATGATGCAAATGGGACTTCATTGGGATGTTGTATTGTTTCTACACACAAAGAATATGGGTTCAAATTAATCTGGTTGACAGTCTAGTCATCACCTCACTTCTCTCCATTTTACTCTTCTTGTTCTCTTAGTGGAAGCGCGTGTCCTCACTCCCAGAGGACCTTGTTTACTATAGCTCATTCAAACTTTGGATGCAGGTAAAAATATAACACTTTATTCATGTTTCATTGAAATTCCAGTTATAATTTCAGAAATATAGATTGTGTGCATGATGCAAGTAGCAAAGCCATACATTTTATGTAAACTGTGCAGATCACGTCCTCCATCAAGGTAAAGGTTTCTGGTCATCCTGATACGTCTTCTTTTCCAGATGCTGCAGCTGCAACAACTTCCTCCTCTGGTGGGTCCAAGTACACCTGAGCTTCATCAGGTCCCTCAGATCACCTGTAAAACATGGCAGATTCAGTGTTGCTTGTAAAAGTAAAATATAATCCTGTAAAAGTACAACTTATTACTCAAGGGTGCAACAGCTCATTGTGGCTCAAAGTAGTCCTATAATATAATAATAATAATAATTTTTTAAAATAAAATAATAAAGCAATGTCTTTGGTGGGTCTCATGTTGCAGCTAACTGTAGTGATGTGCAGTTCTTTATTAAGGAAACAGTTTGAGGTACCAACTTTATCTCAAATGTTAATCAATGTTAATGGCAACAGCTACACACAGTGCTACAATGATAACAATTATTTAATAAATTATTGATAAAGTAACGGATTACATGGGACCATTACTGTGACTGTAACCAAAAGCTCATAAATACAGTACTTTTCTTGGTGCAAAAAATACATTTTCCAGTGAGCCTCAGTGTTGTTTATAATACAATAGGAGACCATTTGACTATGAGATGTTACACTGGAAGTGTACTTATATCGTACTGCAGTAACACTAAATGTATGGATCAGAAAAGTTTTATTAGTCACAGTTTGGCTCAACAAACAGCCTAGCCAGCAACCACAGCTGCACGGTGCTAATTAAAGATACACAATCTTACTAAACAAATTAATTCCTACAGTTTCACCATTTATCTCACAGTAGCTCTGTCGTTACCTCCAGTGCATATCGATCAAGTTAATTGACATACAGCAGCAACAGCAAAAACAATCACCGTTATCCAACCTACTAACTCACTCCCGGTATTTTGTTAGTTTCTAATGAGGCTTAACGGTCCTACAGTTTCTGACTTTCCCTCATATCACAATTGAAAGTCTTAAAACGGACTTAGTAATATTAGTCAGTGATATTAGTAGTGCAGTACCGTTAACGGTGTGGATCAGAAAAGTTTTATTAGTCACTATTTGACTTCACAAACAGCCCAGCGAGTCACCACAGCTGCTTTGTGCTAATCAAAGTCTACAATTAAGTCTTATCAAACAAATGAATTCCTGCAGTTTGACCATTTCTCTCTTACAGTAGCACTCTCTTTACATCCGGTGCATGTCTAACATGTGAACTTAAATACAGCAACAAACACACCAGAGCAGAGCAGAATGGCCTTCAGCTAGCTGGCTAAGCTAATGTTACCACGTCAGTAAAAAATTACACAAAAAGCAATATGAAAAATAATCACCAGCATCCAACCTCCTAACTTATTCCCAGTATTTTGTTGGCTTTTAAGGAGGTCAGTTTCTGACTGTTTCTGACAACGGCCCAGCCTGTGTGTTATTGCCATGTTAATGCCAGGTCCTGCAGGCTAACCTACACAATAAACAGTAAAACAACATTAAATAGAGAAAAACTTACAGCTTTCAAGTGTTAAGTTCGGTCACAGATGGTCCATCGTTGAGCTGGTACTTCTTTGAGAAAGCAGTTGCAGTCCTTGTGAGAACATTTCAATCACATTTCAAAAATAAATAAATTATGAAAAATAATGTGTGTGTCTTCCTCTGATGATGGGAGAAAATGCAGTCTCCTGTGCTGGTCTGGACAGCAAATATCAGGTCCTTAGCTTCAGGCTTTCAGGAACCGCCAGTGCTTGCAGGGCAAACATGGGGGACAGTGGCAAAAGCAGCTCTTCCCCGTGGGAGGTGGTTGGTCAGAGGGGAGGCGGTACTATGCAAATGACCAGCTTCTAACGTGAGAATGGGAGCCAAAAAGGACTGAGTTGATTTTTTTCACAGTTTCTGGGTTGGTAGGTCACCAAAATGCCAAAATTTGTGTATGCAAACTAAAAAAGTGCATTTTGCAAAATATGTCCCCTTTAACCTTCTTTTTTATCTCACTTGTTTGATTTAAAAAAAAAAAAAAAACTCTAGAAAGAGTTTTGGTCTGTTTTTAAACGCCAGGAAATTCCTCCTTTCATTCAGGCAAACAACAGTACGTGCGCCTGCAACACTGTATGACAGACAGAGTGGTCGTCAACACCAGGGCCCTACATGGAACTGTGAGACACACAGAGTCCTGCCATCTTCAGAAGTTTTCTGATGACTCTGCTGTGGTGGGATGTATCAGCAAGGGTGATGAGGTTGAGCACAGGGCCGAAGGCCAATGCTCCACTGACCCCTGTTTCCATCCAGGGGGTTACTGTAGACACTCTGGAGGACTACAAGTACCTGGGGGTACACATTGACAATAAGAATACTCAAGCCCTCTACAAGAAGGGCCAAAGCTGTCTCTATTTTCTGAGGAGGCTGAGGTCCTTCGACATCTGCCAGACAATGCTGAGGATGTTTTATGAGTCTGTTGTGGCCAGTGATATCCTGTTTGCTGTTGTCTTTTGGAGCAGCATGCTGAGGGTAGCGAACGCTTACAGACTCAACGAACTGATCTGCAAGGACAGTGACATTTTGGGGGTGGAGCTGGACTCTTTGACAGCAGTGTGAGAGAGGAGGATGTTGTCCAAGCTACATGTCATCTTCGACAATGTCTCCCACCCACTCCACAAGGAGCTGGTCAAACACAGGAGTACTTTCAGTGTAAGACTCATTCCACCGAGCGGTGCCACAGGAAGTAATTCCGGCCTTTAAACTCTTCAGCTTCTCCTTCAGAGTGTCAGACACTAAATAAACTGGTGCTTGAAATGTTTTCTGGTTAATGTGCAATACTCTAGCTTATTCTGTCACTAATACAGTCTTTTAAGGATGTCAACATATCAGTACTTATTATTAGCTCCAACGAACAAATTTCCCCCCAAAGATCAATATAGTATTTCTGATTCTGATCTGGCAGAGATGACCACCACTGTGATGACTGTCTGATGGAGAGGAGCAAGCACACTAAACACAGAGTAGTGAGAGAGATTTAGGCTATAAGTTTGATGAGGAGGGAAAAACCAGAGTGGCACCTCCTCCAGCACAGCTAGGAAGCAAGAAATCACCTATAAGAACATCTGACAAAGTCTGTGACATGAAAAGTATTCAGAGCTGACCTGATCACAGTCCAAGATAGTGATTATGATCCACTTTACTGAAAGACGGTGCTAGAGCAATCAGCTGTTGCACCACATTCGATATTAATCTGTTTATTTTGCTGTCCAATAGACATACTATAGGGCAGGGCTATTCAATTAATTTCGAATTGGGGCCAGTTCATGAAACTGAGGCAAAATAAGGGGCCGGAGAATATGAATAATTATGGTAACAAATTACAAAGAAATTACAACAACATACTGAAGGAGTCAATATATTCTATTTTGTAAATGCAGAACAACATTTGCACATTGTGATGCACTAAGACACATAGGCCCAAGGCATTGTTACATTCAAATGGCAATACAATGTTGAAAAATCAGAGACACAGACAATTAGAGAAATGCAATTAACTAACAGAAAACATCCACTTAATTGCACATAACTGTACCAACTTTACAGCTCGTTATCCTCAGTTGACAATGAAGAGATACATTTCAGTGTTACAAGTAAAGAGGGAAATAATTCTCAGAAACACCAAACTATCCCCCTTCTCCACTGGCTAAAAACAGAAATGCAGCTAAATGGTAACTGAATACAACTCACACTTTTAGACTGCCACATAAATCCACACATGGAATACTACTGTACTCATTTTTGTCCATTTTGAACTAAATCAGACACCTTAACAATCAGTCTAGGTCAGCCATATGACAGATATTTAAGATTGCGCTCATTTGAGTGACAGGCAACATAAAATGTATCTCCACCAACAAAAATAAAACCAAAGTGCATAGTATGGTACAGAATAGAATTAAAACAACATAACAGTGCATGGTATTTTATCAAGGCAATGTATTTAAAATGGCATCACTCAGTTTAAGTGAACCATATCAGTTGTTTAGAATTTCATTCATTTCACTAACAAACAACTTCAATTCCAAGTGCACCAACAAAAATAAAATCAAAGTGCATAGTATGATACAGAATAGAATTATAACAATCTTTTATCTCTGCCCTGCAACTCCATGCTGAGTTGCTTCAAATGATGGAAAACGTCGCTCAAAAAGCAAACAGCAGCATTAAACTCATCATTTTCCATCAGAGACAGAAACTTGCCAGCTTTTTTCAATTTTGAAGACCGGAGAAACACCAGAATCTCCTCTCTTAGTTCACAAACATGTTTCAAAGCCATCTAATGTCATTGTGAATGAGCAAATCTTTATATTCAGCAGACATGTCAGTCAACAGCTTGCGAAAAGAGCGGTGCTGTAAACTGGAGGTACAACGGATGAAGTTTATAATTGCCATGACAGAGTCCATGGTCTCTTTTAACTCACCACTGAGCTTGGCACACAGGCTTTGGTGGATGAGGCAATGCAGAGATCTCATCTGCGGAACCGCAGCTGGCATCCTCCCGGCGAGCCCCTGATTCCTGCCCGCCATCGAGGGCGCACCATCCGTCACCAACATGTTGACGTGCGCCAAATCCAAGTTGTTCTCCTCAAAGAATGAAGCAATTTTAGTGAAGAGAATCTCACCGGTAGTGTGCCCCTCCATGGGAATTAGTCAAAGCAGATCCTCACGAAAACATTCCCCATCAAAAATTCGCACATAGGAGGCACAGCTGTGCAACATCACTGTTATCAGTCGACTCAACCACGGCCAAAGACATCACCTCAGCATTCCTCAGCTTGTCCAAAAGCATCTCGAAAATGTCCGATGCAAGGGACTCGACTCTCCTCATATTTGACGTGTCAGAAATTGTAATTTGCTGGATCGAATCAATAATGTTTTTTCGGGTTTTCTCATCTGTTACCACCCCCCAATGGATGCCAGCATACCGTCCTTGACTGTCTCTGAGACTGTAAATGGCTTTTTCTTTTTGCCCAATATCCATGCCACTCGTAATGATGCCGCAGTTGCTCTCTCTTGATCCGTACAGGCCCGAAACAAAATGCGACGTCTTTGCTCATAACAACATGTAAGCCCTGTTATCTTCTGCCTCCGAGCAGCAGAGCCCGGTGGGAAAGTAGCATCAAAGTTAGCATGCGTTGTCTAGAAATGCCTTCTCAAATTACACTATTTGCACACGGCGAGGCACTCGTTGCAGATTACGCACACAGGATTTGCATCAACGGCAATAAACGCGTATTTCTCTGTCCATTCATTGTTGAACTGCCTGTTCTCTGAGTCAACTTTTCTTTTTTTTTAAGGTAGAGAGAGACATTTTTTCTTGTTAGCCAAACTTCGTGCTTGGCTTGAAAGAAAGTCAGAGTGGTCAGAGCACGGCACTAGAGGGCGATTTTGATTGGTCATGTGTGGTCCTCCAAAATATATGTCCGGCCGAAACAGGTAGATATTCTACCTGTTTTGCCACCATGGCTTAAAGAGGTGCATACCGCCTCCTACTGCACGAAAGAATGTACAATTAACCATAGTCACGCGCTGTATGAGACTACCCATATGTAGTAACTACACTTCACTCCAAGGGCCGGTACAAAATCCCTCAGGGGCCTGACCCGTCCCTGGGGCTGCCAACTGAATAGCCCGACTATACGGCATAATGTCTACACTAAATATTTTCTTTATTTGATATATTTAGTCAAACTAATTACATTACACTAAAACTGAGTCTGTTACTACTGAACGCAAAGGTAACAATGAAGCATAGCAATCTTCATTTTCACTACATCAGAGCATATTCTTTACAGCAAGACAGCAGGGTGTCCAGTACATTCCAATATATTTATACTTCACACTGCAGCCCCTACGCACATTTAAGAAGTACAAAAAAAACCCACAGTCAAATGACAGTCCACTTTGGCCACTTTTTATAGCACAGATGGACAGCTACACAATGGGCTATGCTGAGAGTGGTTTGAGAAGTTACTATGGATGTTTGAATGCTTCAAGCCTGGACTCTCTTCAGCAAAGCTGACTACAACCATTTTTACAGCTACTGTAGCTACTTGGAGTGACTGTCTAAAGAGTCAGATTTTGTTAGAAATTCTTAAAAGAATAGTTTTCCATTTTGGAAATTACACCTATTTGCTCTCTTGTCTAGAGTTAAATGAGAGTTAATATCAACAGTTAAATGATAGTTCAACGTCAATAGTTAAATGACAAGATCAGTGCCACCCTCATGTCAGTTCACATGCAACAGAAATCAGAGATTAGATTCCCTATTCAAGCAGCTGTAGCAGACCCATTTATTTCAATAAAGATTTTATTTGTATAGCGCCAATTCATAATAGAAGTTATCTCAGGACACTTTTCAAATAGAGCAGGTCTAGACCAAACTCCTTATAACATTATTTACAGAGATCCAACAGTACCACCATGAGCAAACACTCTGCGACAGGGGCAAGGAAACCTAGGACAGACCCTTTGGCTCTAGGTGGGTGGTTGTCTGCCTCGACCATTAGCTGACTCTGCCAAACTGGGAGCTTCCTGTGAACAGCCGGCCAGACCGGAACTGAGTGCAGCATCTGATGCAGAGTGGAAGACAGTTTGACGACAGTGAATAAAGTACAAAGGTGGTTTTGTCGTCGGTTTTGGCACCTTGGACCCTGGGGCAACATTACTGTTGTAAACACTTAGCTTCTTTTAGCAACAAGTACATTAAGAAACTCACCTATGTATTGATGTCATCAAACTGGCCCTCTGTCTGTCTCAGAGGCTTTATTTACTGGGAGGCTGCCGAGCCCCGTTCTGTGGCACGTTAACGGCAGCTACAGAGCCTGGACCTTCACCAGTTTGCATTCAGAACAACAGATCCTCTGACCTCCACTCAGTCTTCAAATACTTTGAGAACAGAATGCTGTTTCAGCTCAGCCTTTAACACAATCTCCAAGATGAAACTGGACTTACCACACTCTGCTACTGGATCACAAACAGATTCCAGAAGGCAAAAAACCCCACCATTTTAGTGCTCAACACTGGAGCCGCTCAGGGGTGTGTACTCCGCCCCGCCTGACATTTGATTGGTCAACGTAAGTGCCACCCCATTATCCTTACCGCTGCCACTCTGCACAGTCTTTCAGAGGCTGTAGTGGGCTCTGTTTTAAAGTTAGAGTGAAGCTATTCGTTTCATTTTAAACTAGATGCCCTAGTTCAAAATTGGTACCAACCAACAATACCATGCAAGCATATGGGTAGGGGTGCTAAATAATGCGTCAAAGTTAGGCAACATTTTGGCTATGGAAGAACTGGCATTGTTATTTTCAAAGGGATCCCTTGACCTCTGACCTCAAGATATCTGAATGAAATAGGGCTTTATGTCTCCCTTTTGCAGACATGCCCACTTGATGCTAATCCTATGCTTTTTGGAGCAAAAACCATGCATTTTTTTGCATGTGGTATAAATGTGTTTTTTTCACCTAGTGTATTTGAATATTTTTGCATACTGGGGTCCCTAAACAGTATTGGAATTTTATAAATTAGGTATGACTGGAAAACTGAGATACCCCCGCACAAGTCAGTGCCCCACTTGTATCACCCCAGTCAAAAATATCTTGAAACGCCTGACTATGAACATCACAACTGTGTGCTGCTTATTCATATTAACATGAATAAAATTAACATTATAACTGCATAACTGTGTAAGTAAGACCTACAAAATGGCGTCTAAAGCTAAGCTTGGCAGTTCAGATCTAATAGCACAATCCCTGAATGCAGGTATGAAAATCTTTTTTAAGTTAAAAAAGGCCATGACGAAATTGTATCATATATTATCATTACTAGCTTATTAAATGCGGGTCCCAGGGTGGGACCAATTAAGAACCACATATCTAAAGCATATTCAAAATCAAGAATTCAAAACAAATACATTGTATTAATGCAATCTTTAATGCTGGACATTTAAATGGCCCTAAATATAGTGCAGATTAGCACAGTGACAGATTCAGCCATTTCCTTTTTTTTTTTTTTACCAAAATTTGTTGACCGAAATATAACATAACAGCCCTCTCTAGTGGAAGCATAGGCTGACCCTGAGCCAGCACTACAAGCAGATGTGGACCAACACTGTGAATACTCTTCTACAATTTTCCATACGTGCACACTGTACATCCATTCTCCACACCCACTTTTTCCTCTTCACATGGACAGGGGGGACGACACACAGCGGAGGGCCACGGGTCGGATTTGAACCCTGTGCTGCTGCAGCAAGGACTCTGGCCAGCTCTACCAGGTGAGCTATCTGGACGCCCCAGAGATATGACTCTTAACAAAATATAAAATTACAAGATTCATATATAAGATCATGATAAAAAACTTAGTGGTAACATAACACTGCCCATATAGTGATTAGATAGTTTGTAGTTAGTTTAACCACAATACTTGTACAGGTATGTTTTGTTCTTTTTGTCAAAAAAGAACTAGAAACACAGAGACACGCTTGTGATACACTTGTATGTACACAAACACACATACACACACCCATTCATACAGTAGATACATACGAGACATGCTTTACAGACACTGCTGCTTGCTGAAAAACACACCATTTTCCTTCCTATGGTATATGCATATAATTATACACACCCACATCCAAAATTCTTTATCTACACACATAACCATATACATGCACACGTACACAAGCAAACATGACCTACACCACAGGGATCAGTTCTCTGCTGGAGCAAGGATGTAAATAGGATAGAATTAGGAGAGCGGGAGGAAGAGAGAATACATAAGAGGTGAAGATGCTGGAGGAGAGGAGAACAGAGGAACTGCTGATGAAGGGGAGGAGACAGGGGAGGAATCACAGAAAATAGAGAAGAGGGGAATGTTACATCAACCCCCTGATGTTTTATCTGGAACTCAGAGCTGTCAATCATTTTACAGAATGCAGCGCTTTTCCATTTTTTGGGTTACATAGAATTAACTAATTCACCCAACATGCCGTTTGTACGTGCAGTCTGTAAAACAATCTGTGGCAGCATATGCACATGATATTCAATAAAGCATATACACTGAGTGGCCAGACTAATTTAAAACACCTATACACTGTGACACAATCAATGCAACAGCTAATAAATGCAACCTCTTGAAAAACTTGCTGTTGACACTGAGGTGTCATATTTGTTGTCTTTAGCTTGAGGGGGTTGTTTTTGTGTTGTGTTATATTGGTCTGCAGTATAGGGTGTGTCTAATATTTTGCTTCTCCATACAGTACATGTAAATGAGTTGGGAAAATCGTATAAATCCATACAGTCTAATATTTATCACCCAGACAATTAAAGTAGCAGTCCAACTGAAAAATGGCCATGTTAAATCAGTAGGCATAAGTATTTTACCATTTCCCACATTTCTCTTACTCTCCCTCCTATGTTTCTCAGTATCTTTCCTTTTAGGTCTGCAAGTCTGTCACAACACACACGTGCAGGCGCGCGCACACACACACACACACACACACACACACACACACACACTATGGGATCTCTACAACAACATGTTTTTACACATGTAATTCCACATATATTTCAATCGTCAATTTATACACTTTGAACTAATGTCTTTCATATTTTTCTCTATTTTGAAGCCTTGTCGCTTTTATATTCCACAACATGAAAAGAGGAGGAAACAGATGATATGGAGAAAAGAAGATGGGATAGTAACAGAGGGAAGAAGGGCTTTATCCAGGGGTTCCGATCTCTGAAAACCTCATCCCGTTAGTCTTCTCTCAGTCACTGTTTTTGTTATGTCCTCCTTCACCACCGCTTGTCACCCTACATCCCTTTTTCTTAATTTTTTCCTCTTACACCTGAGGAAAAGGTGCTTTGGATTTTGAATTCCAAAAACAACATAACAATTCACCATTTAGATATGGTCATGAAAAAGAAATACCAATTGTGACTTATTGTGGCATTTTCAACATGATATTGATTACTGACCATGTGAATGTCAAATTATCACTTGCCTAATAATGTTTTTGTCTCATGTTGTTTCACATAGCCGATCTATATATTTATCCTATTTGTCAATATACTTATTCAGTTACTGGTGTATTAAGTTATTTTATCGTTAATTAAATAAATGTTGAATGTTCTGTTGGGTTTAACATATCATGCTTCATTTTTTCAAAAGTGCATCTTAATTTAATACGTATGTAGTGCGGGGTAAGATGTCCAGTAAAACTCACATTGACCACCTATTTAGGGGTAAATCCAATTGTCAACCATACCATTGTCAACCATACATTAATTCCAAAACATAGGCTATCACAGAACTACGTTTTTGACCAGTGCACCTGAGAGAAAGCCTAAATAATCTTATTTTGTTTCTTTTAAAAGGTTGTTGCACTCGGGGGTCATAATTTACCTACCGTATTTTATTTTATATTACCTGCATTAACTGTGTATGGTCATATTAGAATTAACAACTGTGGCGTGTCCGTTTACAAAATGATTTAAGCCTTTCACTCACCATTGAAGTTCCAGAAGGGCTGAAGCCCTCCGACTCCGTTACTGTCGTTACTCATGTTGCATGGCGGAGCAGCAACAACTGCCAACCTGAGACCTCTCTCCCGTATTTCTCCGCTTTCTCTCTTCTCCTCCTCCCTGTCTCCAAGTTTTCCTCCGGCAGTCGCACCAAAATTCGTCCGTAGTCCTTCTTTAATTCTATATGCCTTTATTTCTTTATTTTATCTTCCCCCTTATTCTTCCGCTGTTTACTCTGTGATGATGATCATTTCCTTCTCTTATGCTTCTTTCTGGTATAACATTACCAATTTCTATATTGCTGTTTTCTTCTCATGGGGCAGATTCTGTCAATCAGCCGGTTTGTCATGTGTGTCTATCATAAAAACACATACCAAATCAACATCTATCACTCATACTTAGTACTCATTAATTCTCCCGAAAATAATTATCTGACCGCTCAGCTTCAATTGCATTGTTTCTTGCACAACATGAAGCGTTCAGAGCGAGCGACAGGGAGAGCGAGTGAGCGAGAAAGAGAGAGAGAGAGACTTGTGATGTCATTTTCCTCAGCCAATCCCTAATGATTGTTTTAAAGTTGTTGCTTCTGCATGCAGGCGACTGGTTGGTTTACCCTCGCTTGGATTCAAGTTGAAACAAACGGGTATATGTACTTATACAGACATCTGATGACTAAAACCTTTTACCCAGTTAAAACCTTAAGTAAAACCACAAGGATCTGAATATAAAATAATAAAACATATTTTATATTATTAAAAAATATAAAAGGATCTGTCATAAAAACTGGATAAAATATCAATTTATACCAGAGCTTCTGTTGGACACAGACAATGAAACATGCTCAACCATCTTTTCAAATCTAGGCTTTCAGGAGGATATCTTTTTTTACAAGACCAAACCACAGGCCAAACACTTCTGCATGTACTGTAAGACCCCCCTCTCCCAGAGGAACAGTTATTCTGTCAGGACACAGCTGACGGGGGGGGACCCCTATCCAGAGTCAACCAGTGCAATGCACAGAAAATGGTGTGTGATCCTGGTTTGCACAGTTAGTACAGTTTGTTTGGACTGGTATGAAAGTTGTCAGTCAAACCCTGGTGTGGTCCAAACAACTGGACCGAGTCCACTTGAAAAGGGTGGTCTTGGTCCGCTTCCAAGAGATGTGAAAGAAAACCACAGGATAATAATGCTTATAATCCGTTTTTTCTTCAAGAACTTTTTTGACACCAAAGAACACAAATATACATATATATCTGTCATTATAAGTCAGTCAATCGCTAGAATTTGATTTCCCCAAGTGGTTCCTGATAATGCAGGAGGACAATTACCAACATTGGCCAATCACTGAGGTACCAATTAGTTGGTTTAACTTCAGGTTTAGTCCTCCTAGTTTGTTTGTAAAACATGACCATGAACCTGACCTGAACTAAAATGCAACAATATATCATTTTCCTGAACAAAGGAACTCAACTACAGGTATATACATATGTTTTCCTCATGTCCAGAACAACATGCCAATTGGGATATGTTTTTCCTCAGTAATCAACTTCAACTTGCAACCATGTCCACTGTTTACTGATTTTTGGAACCCCTAATGAAACAAATAATTACAATCACTTCTCTCTTAGCCAGACACATCTTTTTCCTGTTGAGTCTGTTGGTTGGTTGTGTGTGTGTGTGTGTGTGTGTGTGTGTGTGTGTGTGTGTGTGTGTGTGTGTGTGTGTGTAAAAATACGCAAAGTGTACTGTCTCTAATGAAGATATAATTAAAGTTGTAGACTATTCTTTTGTTAATTTCTCTTTCCATCCTGACATTCACTCCCCTTACACATATTTCCTTACTGTCATTATCAGTTGGTATGTCATCTGTTGTTCTCATCAGCTTCTCTCATCTGCCCAATAGTATTGTTAGCCTATCATCTTGCTGCTCATTTTTTAAATCTTGTTCTCTTACATTCATGCTGCTGTTATGCACCAACCCATCATCATCAACGCCCAGTCTTCACAGATTCATTGGCTTCAACATTTTATGGTAAATGGTAAATGGACCTGTACTTGTATAGCGCCTTTCTAGTCTTCCGACCACTCAAAGCGATTTTACACTACTTGCCACTTGCCCTTTCACACACACTCACTCAGTGATGGCAAAGCCGGAACGGAAACTAACTGATTCATACACATTCACACACCAATGCACGGCATCAGGAGCAATTTGGGGTTCAGTATTATGTTCAAAGAGACTTCAACATGCGTCAGGAGCCAGGGATCAAACCAACAACCTTCCCATTAGGGGACGACCTGCTCTGCCACGTCACCACAGCCGCCCACAAGCATATATTTCTGCCACCCTTTAAAATCTCCATGCTACCCTCTACCGGCCACATTCCCACTTCCTGAAACCCATTCATTGCCATTCCTCTCCACCAGAGACACTTTGAGCTTCTCTCCAATTGTTCCACCTTCTCCATGTGTGTAAATCGTTGTAATACTGGAGTAATTGTTCCTGAACCAGAAATTTGGTTAATTATTGTTAGAAACTTTATTTCTCACCCACGGTAATTGGGAATGGTAACTGATGATTACTGAAAATGTTAAATACTGACATCTTTAAAAAGTAAATCTGAGCTAAAATTACATTAGTTTTAGTAGACAATGAGAGAATTGCCATCTACTGTACTCTGATTCTTGGTAATATATATATATCTGTGTGTGCGTTGTCTTTTTTTAATGCCTTTATTCCATAGGACAGGTGAAGACAGACAGGAAAGGAGGGAGAAAGAAAATCGCAGGGCTGCCGTGGTATGGACTCTATAGGGCATGTGCTCTACAAGGTAAGCTACCGTGCACCCCAACAATGTGAAACTTACAACTACTTACAATGCCCATGTCTGCAATATTTCTGAAACCTTGCCAGTAAAAACCAATGCAACTAGACAAGACAGTATATCATCTCCATGGCAACAACTAACTTCTGGCTTATCAGGATTTTTTTTTGTTCAATATAATTTGTAGCGTCCTAAGATATAAAATAAGGACCATGATAGTGAGTTATTTGCTACAGTTCAAAGAATTTGAAGCCATCCATTGGTGCAAGGGTACATTTTAAAGCTTATGTCAAACAAATTCTCAAACAGAGTAGACTCTTGTGTACTGTTACTGTCACATCAAAGCTAAGTGTTAATTAATCAAATTAGAAGAGAAGGAGGACTAAGTGCAGAGCAATAGAAAAGATGGTGAGGTGGGAGAAGAGACTTTCACATCAGTTCATATCAATAAATACCCCCCCAAATAATCCATGTCAGACAGACTTATTTATGCCAGCAGAACTGGTCATAGGCCTAAATCGAACATAAGAATGTCCAAAGCTTATGTAAACAAAGAAAATTACTTAAAAAGGTACCCAGTTGAGTATAACCCCATTTACACCAAGCATTTTTATTTTGACAATGGAAAAACAAAAAATGTGCAACAAAGGTTGCCGATAATACCACTGGAATCACTCTATTCTGTCCTGTTCTTTCATTACCCTTAGAAACACTAGAAACACAGGAACCAGAGTCATCTTATTGTCTGCCCTCTGATGATATCCCATGCTCTCCTGTTTTTTTTTCAGCAGTCTTTTGTCTTGTTTTCTGCAGTCTTTTCCCAAACAAAACTTAATAATAATTAAAGCTGCAAGCAGCGTTGGACGGGACCTCGCACTACACGCAACTCGGGGCGTGCTGCGGCCGCGTCACGTGCCGTCGTAACACGTGCAGACCACGACATGAAAATCTCACGTAAATCAGCTCAAAATCGCCACGCAGTACTTACTTCCTGTTGCCACTAGGTGGCGCTATCACTATGTGTTCAGGGCGGGACTCTTATCAGACATGTGAAGTGTGGAGCCGATTGGACAATGTACACTCAAGTTATAGCGAATTTGTGTTTTGTGGCGGTACATCAAAAGTTCCCGCCACGCCACAGACACGCCCCCTCACCACATTCAACACATATCATCAACAATTTGTTTTGCATTTCATAAGTAAATTTCAGCTGGATCTGATCATCCTGCTAGGAGTAGAACATGGAAGTATAAAAGTGGCGCTCTTACTATTACTGAATATTATCACATAGACGTGTTCAGGGTGGGACTCTTATCAAACATGTGAAGTTTCATTGAGATCGGATCAGGTACTCAGAAGTTATGACGAATCCCTCTTTCATGACGAAGGTTTGAAATTGGATGCCACGGGACGCCACGGGCACAATTTTCCACGAAAAAAACTGACTACACTGACCAATTTTGAAGTAGATCCAATAAAACCTGTAGGAGGAGTTAGTTAAAATAGAAGCCCTGAAATGCCAAAAATGACATCACAGTGTGACATTCGTTCAAAATGGCCAACTTTGACGGCACGCCAGGGACACACCCTTCAACGTACAGTCACAAATCGCACAACTTGTAATCAGCAACATTATTCAAGAGTACTGTCAAGTTTTGAAGCAGATCTGATAAATTCCCTAGGAGTTTGTTTGTTCAAATACAAGACCACAGACTTCAAAATGGCCAACTTTGACGGCACGCCACGGACACTCCCTTCAACGTACAGTTACAACTTAATCAGCGTTCATTCAGCACCATGTTTTGACTGTACTGACCAATTTTGAAGCAGATCTGATAAAGTCCCTAGGAGGAGTTTGTTCAAATACAAGCCCAAAAAGTCAAAATGACCACAAAATGAGGAAAATTAAAAATTGAAATTGCAGACTTCCTGTGGGTTTTGGGGCATGGGTCCAAGAGGCTTTTCTGCTTCTTTTATCATGATACACATGCGTAGCAATTTTCGTACATGTGGGCCTTACGTGTCTTGGGGGCTGATTCTGGGGGGCGTGGCTTAGACGTTTGGCATATTGTCATATGGGTATTTTTGCTACGTTTGAATTTTGTGCAAATTTTCATGCCATTTTGAGCATGTTGCGGGGGCCAAATATGCGGTCAGAGTCCCAGAGGTATAATAATAATTCCTAGAGGAACAATAGGGTCCTTGCACTCGGTCCCTAATTAAAGTGCTCGGTCCCTAATTAAAACTGCAAGCAGTGATGATCAGGCCCTTGCACTTCGTGCGAGTCGGGGTGTGCTGCGGCCGTGACAAGTGCCAGCGTTACACGTGTGGACCCCAACATGAAAATTTCACGTAAAGAAGCCCTGAAATTGCCGGAAATGGTGTCACAGTTTGACCACGGGATGCTGGGGCTGATTTTTTGAGGGTTTTTTCCACAACAATGCCTATATCTGTCACAGTCTGACTTCCTCCTCACCTGGTCACCTCAGCCATCTCAGGACTTTTCCACTTGCCATTCAGCCATGCCTCCTCATCAGCCACTCTGCTCACCTGTGCACCCAGCTGCTCCAGTCAAGCCAGTTCATATACTGCTCCTCACCATTCACTTGTTGCCAGATTGTTTTTTGTATTCATGCAAGACCTTCCAGCTTTGTTCAGACGGATCTCCCGGTTTCAACCCTGCCTGCTTCTGACCATCCTGCCTTGTCTCTGCCCCGGATATCACCTCAGCCTTCTGTCCCCGACCACAAGCTTGGGTTCTCTGCTCTACCCTGAGCCACCTTGTGAGTACAGAAAGCCCTCATCTGAACAATACACACCCTTTCTCACAAATTGTTCGATTCTCTTCACCCTGCAGCCCTACACCTTTGCCCATGAGGAAGCTAAGGTAGCCTTCAGCATCTGCCACCTGACTGGCACAGCTCGCCTATGGGGAACGGCTGAATGGGAGCGACAAACTCAAGCTTGCTCCTCCTTTCATGCCTTTGCCGCAGAGCTTCGCAAAGTCTTCGGGGAGGTTTCGATGGGTCCGGATGCTATGATCATTATGACATTCAAATTATGTTTATTGTTCTGTGGGGAGGTTTGAGGAGAAGTTAATGATAGGCACCCTAATTTCTGCATTAGGGAAGGCCGAGTGCGCCCTCTTCAGCAGTGTACAGAGTTGTTTTATAGATGTGTTAATTGGGTCCCGGTCCATATTGTTCATGCCCACCAAGAGGATCAGCTCCTTTGTATTTTCATGGATGGGTGTTTTTTCCATAGTTCTCAAAGTGGTATAGTGAGGCCCCCGGGTAGCTGTCAGCCTGGATGTCGGGATGATTGAATTTTGGAATTTTGTTGACGTTAGAATCCCCCAGTATTAAAACTGGTTTAAATTCAGTCCTGCAGCTTACGGCTGTTTCTGGCCAGCTTAGTGCGTTTCTTTAATGTAAATTTGATGCTCAAGTCTCTGTAAAAGAATATCATGGTCAATGGTGTCAAATGCAGCACTAAGATCTAAATAATACAAGTACAGAGTCCATTGTCGGAAAGCAATCAAAAGGTCATTAACTTTAACCAGAGCAGTCTCTGGGCTGTGATGAACTCTAAATCCTGACCATGAAAATCCTCAAATAAGCTATTGCTATGTAGAAAGGGGTCAAGAGTGGGCTTTTTAAGAAAGGGTTTAATTACAGCTACTTTAAAGGACTGTTACATATCCTGACAATAAAGAAACATTGATCATATCTAGTAAAGAAGTGTCACTACTTTATACAGCCTAGTTGGGATAAGATCTAACAGGCAGGTTGATGGCTTCGATGAAGACATTTTTGAAGTTAACTGATGAAGATCGATGGCAGAAAAACAGTCTAAATATCTGATTTTACATTAGTCAAAGTTCCTGAACTTGGAGAGCCAGTGATACCTGTTGTCATTTAGTGATTAATTTTGTCTCTAACAGTAATCTTATTATAAAAGAAGCTCATGAAATCGTTGCTACTTAAGGTTATGGGGATATGCGGCTCAATAGAGCTGTGACTCTCTCAGCCTGGCTACAGTGCTGAAGAGGAACCTGGGGTGGCTCTCGCTTTCCTCTATTAGAAACTAGGGCTCGTCAGCAAGTGGAACGCGATGCCTTCATGCTGGATCGGGGTGACTACATCAAGGATGAGTTGGTGTCTCACGACCTTCCTCCTTCATTGGATGGACTCATCAACCTCACGACACGACTAGACCGACGCATCCAGGCGAGACATCGGGAGAGGCGATGGTGGCGGGCTTATCAACGTCCAGCTTCCTTCCCGAAACTGGATTTCCCTTGACAAGTCTGCAGTCAGGACAACCGGAACTCATGCAGGTGGACTGCACCAGCCTCATGCCAGAGGAACGGGAACATCGCCAACAGGGGAAGCACTGCCCCTACTGCGGCCAGGCAGGCCATTTTGTCTCCTGGTGCCCGGCCAAGGTCGGACTCACCAGTAGGGGGTGCTGCCCGAGGGTTCCCACACTCTCGCCACATTCATAGACTCTGGTTCAGATGTCAGTCTGATGACAACTTGGCTCGACAACTCTGTATCGAGCAGGTCCCTCCTGCCACCAAGTGTGCCTCAAACAGGTGTCCATCCCCAGCTGACCATCTGCTCCAGTCCAGCCCCCTATATGACAGGGGTTCCAGCCGAGTACCATGACTTCAGGGAGGTCTTCAGTAAGGCCAAGGCCACCTCTCTACCTTCGCATCGCCCCTACGACTGTGCCATAGACCTGCAACCCAGCTCGACTCCCAGGGGCCACTTGTACTCCCTGTCTGCCCATGAGAGAGAAGCCGTGGACACTTGCATCGATGACTCCCTGACCTACAATAGGTCCTTGCACTGGTCAGTGCATAGGCCCTAATTATGTATTATTCATATAGCACAGTCTATGCATAAGATGCATCACAAAGTACATAACAAAAGCAAATCATGATGTTTATAATAAAACAATAAAAACAAGGCTAATAGGTAGGCTAATAAACCACATTGTGTGTGCATAGAGGATAGTTTGATATATATGAAGACCTTAAGTTCTCAGTTTTCCTGGCCAGGACTCAAATGAGTAAATATCCTCAATATTTTGTCTTCAGGAGTATTTACCCTTTGTTACAATCTTGTACAATATTACTTATTACGATTTTGAAGACTTAGAAATATATTAATATTTATTTTCTACCCATTGTGCTTTATTAGTAAAATTAATTACATTTTCAAAAAATTACATGTTGACTTGTGTTGTAAGCAGGAGGGAGTAATGTGTGTTCGAGCCAACAAACCTTACATAAGCAATTCTATGCTCTGCTCACCTCACCCCTGACACACACAAACATACACTGCATGTGTCATTATGGATTGTTGAAGTGGGCTGATTTTGGCTCAGCCATTATCTTCTTACACAACACACTACAGTGGAGAGTCTCTCTCTCTCTCTGTGTGTGTGTGTGTGTGTGTGTGTGTGTGTGTGTGTGTGTGTGTGTGTTACTCATGTGCTTATGTGCCATTTCAAGTCATTTCTAAAATTGCACACTAATAAAGCGGTGTGCTCCATCTATCAGCCCTCTGCCCCCTCTTTGTCAGCATGGCTGGTGAGCTTTATTGTGAAGTGTGTAAGTCTGAAACGCAGAACTGATGCAATTACTATCACTTTGAAACCTAGGAAACAGTGAAAAAAACCTTTCTAAACCTGGTGGCAGGACTCTCTCTGCTCTTATTTTCTTTATACAAACATACACAGCAGTCACATTAGTCATACATTATGTGAATGTACAATAAATCTGTACAATAAATCTGAAAATTATCAGGATGATACTTTATCACGCAATTGTTTTGCAGAGTGAAGCCTTTCCAGTTTTGTTATATGTAGTGCAGTCCAACCACCAGATGATGGTGTAACAATCTTAGGCAATGAATGTAATGACTTTTATGTCCGAAATATGTAATAGAATACACTGTTATACTATATAGACCAGGGGTCACGGGCGCCAGGTAGCCCCCAAGGGCCACATCAGTAGCCCTCAGGCCTGTTCTAAAAATGAAAATTGAATATTGATATTATCGGTTTCCCACCTTGTTAAGTCATTGTTGATAATTATTGTGTGAGAGAGAGATGTTTAAAAAAAAATTACTTTTTTACTGTCCTCTCCAAAACTTGCCAACTTTCTTCTTCTTCGTGTCTTTCGGGTCTGGTCCCACAGGGCTGGTCCATCCCTCAGGTCGGGTTGGGTCCCCCTAGTGGCCTGGCGCACTTCTGTTTTGTCGAGTGAATTTGCAGAGTTTCTATCTGGCAGTTGTACTTTTTTGCGTCTGCTTCGTTTCTGTGATTGCAGCATTTTTCTGTTGCTGCATTTTTCTCTTGGAGTTCGTTCAAATAAAACACGAAAAATCACACCAAAAAAAACAAAATGGCTGACTTTGATGCCACGCCACGGACACGCTCTTTAATGTACATGCACAAATAGCACAGCTTTTAATCAGCAACGTTTTCTATCTGTACAGTCCAATTTTGAAGTAGATCCGATGAATTCCCTAGGAGGAGTTCGTTCAAATACAACGCAAAAAAATCGCTGAAAATGACAGAAAAAGTCAAAATGGCTGACTTTGATGCCACACTACGGACACACCCTTTTAATGTACATGCACAAATAGCACAACTTTTAATAAGCAATGTTTTTTGACTGTACTGACCAATTTTGAAGTAGATTAAAAAAATTCCCTAGGAGGAGTTCGTTCAAATACAAGGCAAAAAATTCACCGAAAATGAGCGAGCCTCAGGGAGCCATGGGCAAGCATCGTACCAAGTTTTGTTTTAATCACACTTGCAGATGCGAAGATATAAACTTCTTCATTTTAAAGAGCGCCACCTTGTGGCGATGGCCTGAAATTGTGCACGATGCCTAATGAAGACAGGGGGAGCTATGTACCAAGCTTGGTGTCAATCGGACATACCAATGTGGAGAAATGCTCCACTTCCTGTTTTGACTAAAAATCTACAGTTAGTGCTGATTTTATAGCGTGCTTATTTATTGAAATATCAAAATTCTTCAAATTACTTTTTTGCCAGGACGGTCCCCAGATGCTACGTGAAAATTTCCGTGTGAATCGGACAAAGCGCATAGGAGGAACACGAAAAAGTAGTTGGTTTATAGACTTTTTTTTTTTGGACAAAATTATATGTGGAAGTGGGCGTGGCCTATATGGGGAGATGCAGAACCATTCACTGAACGCTAGGATAAGGTTTTTGAATGTGCAACAAACGATGCGGGAGTTATTAGCCTAAACTTTTCATGATAGTAGCGCCACCTAGTAGCTGACCCGAGAGCGTCGCATAGAATATTAAATTTTTTACCAGGCCTGACCACTTTGCCAAATAAAATTGAGTTTTCGTAGATGTTCAGGGGGGCAAAAACGCAGTGAAAGGCACTAAAAATAATAGCTAAGAAGAATAATAAGAAACATATTACAATAGGGACCTTCAGAAGTCGTTGGCTCGGTCCCAAAATATAATTATTTTATCCCAAGCACAAGAGCTTTAAACAATACTCAGCCTATAGTGTGATCTTAAAACAACACTGAGCTGCTAAACAAAGTAAGCTTTAAATGACACTGTACTCAATTAGTGTGAGCTTTAAATGACACTGTACTCAATTACTGTGAGCTTTAAATGACACTGTACTCATAAACAGTGAGCTTTGAACAACACTGTACCTACTAAAGTTGCGTGCAAACAGTGAAGAGTATATTTGTCCATCAGGGTGGACATATGTCCTTCTCCTCAATTATCACGAGTCCCAGCAAAGTGTGCTTTCTTTCCTTTCCTGTGTTTTTGTATGGTTTCGCCATTAGTGGCAACATACAGATTAATATAAATTAAAGCTGCAAGCAGCTTTCGGCGGGACCTCGCACTCCACGCAATCGGGGTGTGTTGCAGCCACGTCATGTGCTGCCGTAACACGTGCGGACCAAAACATGACAATTTCACATAAATCACATCAAAGTTGCCACACAGCGCTTACTATCAAACGGGAAGTTTCATTGAGATTTGACATTGTACACTGAAGTTATGAGTCATATCTTTTTATAAGCATCTTCTGACCAATTAAAGCTGATCTAATCAACCTGTAAGAGGAGCAGTATAAAAATATCTCTTCCTATTGCCAATAGGTGGCACTATCACTATTACTGAATATGATCACATAGATGTGACTCTTATCATAAATAAATATATCAACCATATGTCACATTTTGTGACCACATTTGAGCTGGATCTGATCAACCTGATCGAGCCATTTTGACAGACCCACAGGCAACATCCATATGAAATATAAAATGCTGCCATGTGGGACGTGTGTGCCAAGTTTCATTAGTGTGGTGCGCCTGTTTAGTCCCCACAAAATGCGATCAAACGTTAAAGCAACAAGGTGATGCTCACTGTGTCGCTACGGCAACATGGTCCAATAAAAATTCATAAGATTCATAAGATGTCAACATTCTAAGGGTCTTCTGACCAAATTTCAGCTAGATGTGGTTAGTCTGCTGGGAGAAATACATTAAAGTGTAATAAATTCCACCACTATGTGGCGCTCTCACTATTAGTGGATATTATCACATAGATGAGTTCAGGGCGGGACTCTTAAAAGACAAGTGCAGTTTGGAGCCAAATGGACAATGTACACTCAAGTTATAGTGTTTTGTGGCGGTAGATCAAAATTTGACGCCACGCCACAGACTCACCACATTCATGAAGTTTCACATCAGATCATGTACGCAGAAGTTATGACAACTTCCTTTTTCATGGCGAGTTGTTGAAATTGGACGCCACACCACGGGCATGCCATTTGACGCACAAATTTGAATCGTCAAGCTGCTCAGTCCCCTAGGAGGAGTTTGTTAAAATGCAACGGCGAAAATTGCCAGAAATTACCACGGAATCCAAAATGGTCGACTTCCTGTTGAGTTTGAGGTATGGGTCCAAAAGGCTTTTCTGCTTCTTTTATCACAATATCACTTCCGTGGAATAATTGGACATTGTGGTCAAAGGTGCGCTCACCTTTGCTCACGCAGTAAAAGGCAGGAGGAGAGGGAAACGTGCCGATGCGCTTGTGTCTTCGCCAGCGCAGACATCGCACACTGTTACTTGGGATATTCCTCTCCAACGTGCGTTCACTGTGCAACAAAATGGACAAATTTCAGCTACTTCTGGGGAAAAACAGTGACTTTTCTTCATCCTCTGTTTTATGCTTCACGGAGACGTAGCTGGGTGGATCGATACCGGACTCTGTGCTGCAGCTGGCAGGCTTCCAACTCCTCAGAGTGGATCGTGACACGGAACTCTCCGGCAAATCGAAGGGCAGAGGTATCTGTTTTTATATCAGCAGTAGCTGGTGCAATGATGTGACAGTGATCCAACAGCAATGCTCTTCTACTATGGAATATTTAATCATAAACTGCAAACCTTTTTACTCCCCCCGTGAGTTCGTTTCATTCATTCTGGTCGGTGTTTACATTCCACCGCACCTGCAGGACGCACAGCGCATGCTTGCTGACCAGATACTGTGTGTGGAGTGGACTAACCCGGACTCCTTAGTTATTGTTCTTGGTGACTTTTACAAAGGAAACCTCAGTCACGATCTTCCTAAATACAAACAGTTTATTAAATGCCCGACCAGAGAGAAAAACACACTGGATCACTGTTACACTACAGTCAGCAGAGCTTATCACGCTGTCCCCCGTGCCAAACTGGGCCTCTCTGACCACGTCATGGTCCACCTGATTCCTTCATACAGGCAGAAATTAAAACTCTGTAAACCTGTTGTGAGGACATTAAAGCAGTGGTCCATTGAAGCTCCGGAGGATCTCCCGGCGTGTTTGGACTCTACGGACTGGGATGTTTTCAGGACTGCTACTGAAAGTCTGGATGAGTACACAGAGGCTGTGACATCATACATCAGCTTCTATGAGGACTGCTGTATACCATCACGCACCAGGGTGAGTTTTAACAACGACAAACCCTGGTTCACAGCCAAACTCAGACAGTTATGGTTGCAGAAGGAGCAAGCGTTTAGGAGTGGAGACAGGGACAAGTTTAAGGAGGGGGGTGAGAGAAGCTAAACGACACTACTCTGAGAACCTTCAACATCAGCTCTCAGCCAACGACTCTGGTTCTGTCTGGAAGGGGCTCAGACAGATAAAAAAACTACTGCCGCTTCGACAGACAAAGGAGCAGTCCTGACACCTTCCCCCGTGACACCCCTCGCCTACAGAGCCACCAGGTCTATAGATGATGCAGTTAACATGGCCCTGCACTTCACCCTCCAGCATCTGGACTCCCCATGAACCTACGCCAGGATCCTGTTTGTGGACTTCAGCTCTACGTTTGACACCATCATCCCAGCTCTGCTACAGGACAAGCTCTCCCAGCTTACTGTGCCTGACTCCACCTGCAGGTGGATCACAGACTTCCTGGCTGACAGGAAACAGCACGTGAAGCTGGGGGAAAATGTCTCTGACTCCCAGACCATCAGCACTGGTTCCTCCCAAGGCTGCGTTCTTTCTCTGCTACTCTTCTCCCTGTACACCAACAGCTGCACCTCCAGTCACCAGTCCATCAGGCTACTGAAGTTCGCGGATGACACCTCCCTCATTGGGCTCATCTCTGGTGGAGATAAGTCGGCCTACAGATGGGAGATTGACCATCTGGTGACCTGGTGCAGCCAGAACAACCTGGAGCTAAATGCTCTAAAAACAGTGGAGATGGTTGTGGACTTTAGAAACAACCCAGCCCAACCCGCCCCCATCATCCTGTGTGACTCCCCAGTTGACTCTGTGGAGTCCTTCCACTTCCTGGGTACCATCATCACCCAGGACCTCAAGTTGCAGCCCAGCAGAGGATGTACTTCCTGCGGCAGCTGGGGAAGTTCAACCTGCCAAAGACGTTGATGGTGCACTTCTACACCGCCATCATCGAGTCCATCCTCACCTCATCCATCACCATCTGGTATGATGCTGCCACTGACAAGGACAAGGGCAGACTGCAGCGCATCATTCATTCCGCTGAGAAGGTGATCGGCTGCAACCTGCCATCCCTCCAGGACCTGTACGTCTCTAGGACCCTGAGGCGTGCAGGCAAGATTGTGGCTGACCCCTCCCACCCCGGCCACAAACTCTTTGACCCTCTCCCCTTTGCAGGAGGCTACAGTCCATCAGGACCAAAACCTCTCGCCACAAAAACAGTTTCTTCCCGTCTGCAGCTGGCCTTATCAACAAGGCCGGGACCCCCAACTGTCACTGACTCTTATACCCACCCTGTATATATGCATAACATTGGTGCACTCCCGTCTTCTATACAGTTTTCCTATCTTTTCTTATCTTTCTTATCTTTATCTATATTTTTTAAAAAGTACTTTATTCTTGTGTGATTTTTGTGTGACTTGTATAATTTTGTGTGATTTTATATATTTATCTTTTTATTTTTTTGTGTGATTGTATATTTTAAGCACCATTGCACCAAGACAAATTCCTCGTATGTGTAAAAACCTACCTGGCAATAAATCTCATTCTGATTCTGATTCTGATACACGTGTACCGGTTTTCGTACATCAGCCTTACGTGTCTTGGGGGCTGATTCTGAGGGGGCGGGGCTCCGCCATTTGGAGGTGCCTGTACACGAGGACCATTGCATACGTCAAATTCTCGAACGATTTAATTTTGTGCACATTTTCCTGCTTTTTCAAGCATGTTGCAACCACCAAATATGCAGTCGAAGACGGAGTAAATAATAATAATTCCTAGAGATACAATAGGGCCATACATACATACCATTTTAAGCAGTAGCTTACTTAAGACCATGATATGTTGTGATTACATCACAGCTAAGAAGGTTCTTGGCCCTCCGCTTTGCGTCAGCAGTTTTAAAATGAAAGCAATCTCTGTTCAGACAAGCATTTTTGTACAGTTTCTGAAACAATCTCTGTCCATACAACACACCTGAAAATGCTTATCCCTTGACCATGCACTGGGCATGTGCATGCGGTTCACAAAATTCACACAGATAATGCGATAATGCTATTTTCATTTAAACATTGTCTGTCCATACAAATAAATACTTGCTGGGATACTCCAAATGCATCAGCAGTTTTCCAGTGGTGTCTTCCTGTGTCCCTAACCCTAACCCAGGTATCGTTAATGTGCATCTGCGTGCACTTTCATTTTTGTTGTTGCTTCTTCCACTGCACAACAGCTGGAAGCACATACAACAGTCAGCAATGGCTGTAACGTTAATTTGTTATCCATGTTGAGTTAACCACTGGTTTTCAAGGCATGAGTCGCAAACACTTTGTTTTCTTTCGGAAAAGGGTTACGGGACAGGGGTGTGACGAATCAGGGAATGCCATATCATGACAGATTGGGGTGTGATACACACACACACACACGGAACAGTGAGCATGGGAACAGGAGGGAGGGACACGTGAGAGAACTTGGCGCTACATAGACAGAGACTACACACTAGAAAGATGAGGAAAATGAGTGACAGGAAACGTAGTAAAGTTTGGACACATTTTAATGTGATAGACAGTTCAAAGACAGAGTGTAGACTGTGCAAAGTTAAGATTTCATATCGATGAAGCTTTTTGTCTAATTGAGATGGGCCTTTGTTTTTGTATTTTATAATTTATTTTTGTAGCTTACATTTTCTGTCAAAATGTAAGTCTGACATGAGACCAAATCACAATAAGACTGAGAACCACTTTTGGATAGCGACCAACTAGTTGAGAAAGCAGGGACTAAACGATTTTTTTATACAGAGAAAAGGGTTAAAGTTTTTTTTGTTATACCCCAAACTTCCATCCATTTGAAGATAAATTAAAGCAGTTGGACTGGAATGACGTTGTGCATGTTAATTAATGTTATATATTATATATTATGATGATCAAATGACTTTATGATGATCAAAGAGACTAAAAATTAATTTTGTACACTCGGATAAAAAATATAATTTGCCAAGGTTAAATAAGCATCTTTGGAGGTTTATGTAACCGAAAGATTGAACATTGAAGGCAACTCTTAAATTTAAAAAAATAACCACATGATAGGAGAAAATTCATTGCAAATTAAAGAAGTAAATTATCTGAGATGGACCAAAGCTGATTATTTAACTTATATTAAAAATAAAAATATAATAAATAACTCATTAATGAGTGCATGGGAAATTGTAAATGAATTAAGAAAAATATTAATACAATTACGAAGAAGGAGGCAAATTAGTTCAAATTGTGGACTATAAAGGAACATTCAAAAGTGAATTCATTCATTCTTTGTGGATTCAGTACAGTAATAAACAGAAAATAATTAATTTCCTGTTTTTCAAAATTGGAAATGTCTCAGAATATGCAGTAATGAAAACACCCGATTCCTTACGTCTAAGATTTATTTTTGAATTAGAAGTCGATAATATTTAAGCCTTTATCTCATCTTATATATCTCAATAACAAACTCCTATTTTCCTTCTTCCTGTAAAGCTGCAGTAGTGACCCATGTCTTCAAATCAAGTGAAATAACTATCTGATAAATTACAGACACATTAATAGCTTCCAACAATGTAGAAAAGGTAGTCTGTGATTAGCTAGTCTTTATATTAATCATGACATTTTAATATAGGTGAACTATAAACAAATCCTTAAAGTAGGATGAAAATATTTAGTAATTTTCTTTTTTCTGGAACTGATTTAGAGATTATTGGTTGGTTTCTGTATTTAGCTTTACAGCTGCAGGGTTTGCAAAAGACTTGTGTGGACTTCTGGTCAATGCATCTCATATTATTATAGTTCATTTAAACTAGATACTTTGTCATGTGGATTGGTAAGCTCATTAAACTTTGACTGTAACTTTGTAACATAGTGTCACTGTGGTTTGGAGTTGAGTTTCCCCTGTTACTAACCAAACTAATCTAACTACATAGTATTCTCACCTTGTCCTGTCCTCTTTCCTTCTCGTGCTATTGGAGCTGCATTATATATACACACCAATCAGCCATAACATTATGACCACTGACAGCTGAACACTGACTATCTTGTTATCATGGGACCCATTAGTGGGTGGGATATATTAGGCAGCAAGTGAAGATTCTGTCCTCAAGTTGATGTGTTAGAATGAGGAAAAATTGTCATAATGATCTATGTATATTTATATATATATTTCTGTGTTGAGCTCATACACCTCTAAGCTGGCACAACCCAGAACAGTTAAATGAGTTGTAAGAGGCTGAGAGGGTCTTCACTCAGAGTAAGACACAGAGTCTGCTGTTGAAATCGTTTGCAGGTATGTTGTGGCTGTTTTTGTTGATCTCATAGGGCTGGGTGATGTCCCAGGCAAAGGGAGCTATCATGTCTAAGCCGTTGGGGTCTGGGGAAATGACTCCATCTGAGGATGTGTCTCTCCACTCAGTCTCAGTTCTCACATCAGGCTCTTTGTCAGGCTCTAAATGAAAGGGACATTTTTTAAGTTTTCGGATTTAATAAACCATTGTACTCATACAAACAACTCAAAAGTCTAATTAAGGACAAACATACACAGCAAAATAGATATTGCTTCAGAAAGTATTTCATTCACTTTTTAAGTTTTGCAGCTAAACAGTATGCTGAAGTGATCCTCATAATGGTGCAATGCCATGATGAGAATGATTAAGAAATATAGTGATATATGCTAGAAAGATAATCGTAGGAAAATTTACTACTAAACCAAGTAATAAAGAAGTAACATTCACATTTATCAAACGGTCCAGAGTGGACACTGAGCTACATCACATGAACAAGGTACATATTTCATGTAAACAAAAATATTTCATATGAAGGCTCCCTTATTTTATTGGTGCTTTGCACAATAATGTGTGAATTTCCTGCAGCACTTCTGAGCGGGTATTAAAGATTTAATAAATAACATGCAGGCTTCTTAGACTTTTATTGCTCACATATAAGATTGAAACTATGAAATCAGTGAGGTATTGCAGCGCTTCGGTTCCGATCTTGAAGGGCTGCTTGCTATAAGTTTTGCAAACCAGCAGATGTCACTTTTCTGTTTTGTGTAGCTATATATGTATATGTGATGGCTGGACATAAAGAGGACAATGTTCATAGAGACTTCAGTCAAAAAATCCATCTGAAACTATCAAAGTGAGGGGGACATAACAAATGAGGAAATCCAGTGCCAATCATGTCCTCGATCCTGTTGTACATGACAAATCCACATCTTAATTATAAATGCTTCCTACTTATTAAAGGACCAGTGTGTAGGATTTAGTGGCGTCAGATTGCAACTAACTGAACACCGCTTGTGTTTGTATTTGATTATCTATATTCAGGTGTACACACACATTATACACCAATGAAAACATTCTGCTACTTCTATTTCATTTCTGCCAACAGCAATTATTAAGATTTTTTGAGATTATAATGAGTTTGTTTCGTTTTTCTAAAATTTAAGCATGTTATTTTAAGATAAAAAAGCTGTCTGTTATGTATTTTATTTTCAATTGCATTCTTATTTTACTTGTAATTAGAAAATAACAAATATATTATGTATTATTAGATTACTTATAATTTATAGTCCCTCCAGTTCAATTAGAAAACTGACAAAAAATATTCTTAAAAATATATGTAGTTTTTTATTGATTACATAAAGATGTTGATTCAACTACTAGATAATATATATGGCACTGATTTAACACTAGTTAGACATTATGATGTTTGCAACAAATCACCTACTGAGTGTATATTGTATACACTATATGGACAAAAGTATTCGGCCACCTGACCATTATACCAACAGGGACTGTAATGACATTATATTCAAACACATATACTTTAATATGGAGTTGGTCCCCCTTTTGCAGCCATACCAGCTTCCACTCTTCTTGGAAGGCTTTCCACAAGATTTTGTTTCTGTGGGAATTTGTGCCCATTCATTCTGTAGAGCATTTATGAGGTCAGGCACTGTTGTTGGACGAGAAGGCCTGGCTCGCAATGTCCATTCCAGTTCATCCGAAAGGTGCTCGATGGGGTGGAGGTCAGGGCTCTGTGTGGGCCAGTCAAGTTCTTCCACATCGAACTCATCACAACATTTCTTCATGGACCTTGCTTTGTGCGCTGGGGCCTTCCCCAAACTGTTGCCACAAAGTTGGAAGCATAACATTGTCCAAAATGTCTTGCTATGCTGAAGCATTAACATAGCCCTTCACTTGAGAAAAGGGGCCTAGCCCAAACCCTGAAAAACAGCCTCATACCATTATCCCTCTTTCACCAAACTTCACAGTTGGCACAATGCAGTCAGGCAGATAACGTTCTCCCGGCATCAGCCAAACCTAGACTCGACCATCTGACTGCCAAACAGAAGTGTTATTCGTCACACCACGGAACACAATTGCACTGCTCCATAGTCCAGTGACGATGCGCTTTACACCACTCCATTCGACGCTTGGCATTGGACTTGATGATGTGAGGCTTGCATGCAGCTGCTCAGCCATGGAAACCAATTCCATGAAGCCCCCATCGCATAGTTTTTTGCGTTCACATTAATTCCAGTGGAAGTTTGGAACTCTTCAGCTATGGAATCAGCAGAACGTTGGCAATTATTACGCACCATGCTCCTCAGCAGTTGTTGACCCCGCTCTGTAATTTTACATGGTCTTCCGCTTCATGGCTGTGTTGCTGTCGCTTCCACTTTCTAATAATATCACTTACAGTTGACCGTGGAATATACAGAAGGGATGAAATTTCACGAACAGTCTTATTGTAAAGGTGGCATCCTATCACAGTACCACACTTGAAGTCCCTGAGCTCTTTAGAACGACCCATTTTGCATCACAAATGTTTGCAAATGGAGACTGCATGGTTAGGTGCTTGACTTTATACACCTGTGGTTTGATTGGGACACCTGAATTCAAGAATTAACAGATGTGGCCAAATACTTTTGTCCATATAGTTAATATACTCTCTATAAACCATTACATCATGAGAGTGACAGCTGCCACACCTTGATGGTGGAACCCTTTGTTATAATTTTCCATGTATTGTTATTTACCTTTTTGAAGGTCTTCCCTGTAAAGACCAGTCCCTCCAACCTTTCTTCCCATGATGCTATCTTCTGACACCAACAGGTTCCCCAACAGGAAGTAAGTGGTCATCTGGCCTTTACCCTTCACCTCAATCTGCCCACGCTCTTGTATGTTGAACCCTGCATCCTTCAACTCACTGAAAAGGGATGGGGGTGGGAAGAGCAGTTGAGTGGGGGCACACAGAGGGACACAGAAGTGTAATAAATTAACAGTAACAATTGCCACTGTACTTGCCATTTCCACAGGAACGCATTTTCAGTACGTGCATCAATTTACGTGCATGCATGTATGACAGGTGTGGGACATTTTCTATAGTTAAAAGTGCAATGTGTAATCCTGGCCATTTGGCCAAAATTAATAGTAGGCAGCCTCCCCATCCTCAATGCAGTGACACTGTTTAAGACTGTTCACAGTTAGGGGCAGAATAAACCTTGCACTGTCCTCAAGGTATGTGTATACATATATGACATATGTCATATATGTCATATATAGCAAACTTTCCAAACTTCCAATTTTCCCTCATCGCATTACAGTAATGCCAAGTTGTTACAATATGATTTGTGTTTATTTGCGTACTCACCTGATTAACTATGGTCTGCTACTACTATGAACCACTACCAGCTGGGCCAAATTTACAGCTGTGCATTGTATTCATAAAATAAAAAACATAGACACCATGTCTCTTAAATATGAGTTATTACAAGAAAGTTTGAAGTAGCCTAGTTATGAGTCATTGCTAATTACTAGGTTATAGATAAGAACGTGAGCTTAATTTGCTTATTTCCTTCTTAGTATGAAAGACTGGGAAATATTAATGCTATTTAATGTGGATGGCATTAATATTAACAGGTACAGGCAAGTTGTTGGGATTGTTGTCCTGCTGTAAGACACTGTGGTCAAGGCAGCCGAAATTTGCGTTTATGTGGTCAAATCAGTCTTCTTTGTATTGAAGTACACAAGTTATCTAACATTTATGGTAATAGCAATGACACAGCTCTGGGGAAATGTTGGTAGTGACTATAATAGTCTCATAATTATGGGACAGATAACCTCTTTTAAGGCAGTATTGTGCTGGACCATGATAGAGGAGACACAACAGGAGCAGACCTGCATAGACTTCAGGAAGCAGGCTCAGTTGTGTTTATTAAGTGTGATTATTGTGTGTGCAGCAGTCAAAAGAATAAAGTCGTCTTGTTCAACAATCCCTGTGGTTGGTCTATGTGCTGGGAGAACCCTTGTTAGTAGCAAGTCGTGCTACAGTAGTGTAAAGTGCTTTGAGTCGTCAGAAGACTAGAAATTTGTATTCTACCTGTGGAATTAAGTGTTACAGAGTTAAGAGTCCCTGCCTCTGTTGTGGGTCACAACAGTTCGCTGGGGGTGATACACCTGCATGCACACACACACACCTGTATGTGGAAGAACTGAGGTGAATGTGGTCAGGGAGTCCATGACTTTCCATCCTGGAGGCAGTGTTAACAGTGTCTCCAAACAGGCAGTAGCGAGGCATCTTCTCCCCTACCACCCCAGCTAACACTGGACCAGTATGGAGACCCACACGAATCTGAAACATATGTCACACCATGTCAGCACATACATTTTAAGTGGAGTACACAAACACAATAATGGTCTTCATTGTTATATAAACCAGTAGCAAATGTGGCATCCTCTCAAGCCCTGCTTGTTGCTTCTGTTATTATATTGTTTTAGGAGGCAGGAAGTGTGTTGATGCTCATCTGGATACAGAGTTTACCTGAGCAAGCTGCTTGACTGTCTTCCAGTTTGGTTTTACACTAGTTGCACACAGTTACCCACCCAAAACCTCATAGTGACTGTCCCCTGACAACCTTAACTATTTAAAGATAAAGTGTTAAACATAAAAACCTAATAAAAATTTTTACCAAACTGCAGTAGCACAAAAAAATGAATTAAATGCAGACTATTAAACATCAGGTCTCTGTCTTCTAAAGCTAAGATTCAAGATTCAAGAGGTTTATTATCATATGTACAGTAAGAAACACAAGGTTTGTACGTAGAATGAAAGTCTTACTTTGGCCGACTCCCTGAGGCAACACACAAGTAGAAGAATAAAATATAAACATAGAACTTACAACTTAAAGTGCAGAACATTGTACAGTAAACAAAGAAACCTGAGTAGTACGCTGTTCTAGTTAATTAATTAATATCAGATAATGATATAGATTTACTATCTTACTGAGTCCTGGCTGTGTCATGAAGAATATGTATCTAAATAAATCCATTCCCCCCAGTCAAATTAATACTCACATTTCTTAAAACACCTGCTTGTCTGTACCTGGACAGCAGATGACTATCTGATAGTGCTGTAGCTAAATGTAAGGAGGAGATTCCATGTGTATTTATTTCAATGTCATGTCTCAATATAACAGAGGACTCCTGTGATAACCTTAGTCCCTTCCAAATTGATCATCTTGTTATAGTGCTGCAGGCTCACTGTGAACAACACTAGACTGTATTGCCCCTCTAAAAAAGAAGATATTAAAACATAGGAGGTATAATCAGGAAACCTGCCAATTAATGGAAATTTGAAAGGAAATGCCGTTCTACCAAGCTGGTAGAATCACGTTCAATCTGGCAAGATAATCTTGAAAACATACAGAGGCCCTCCATAATGCCAGAGCAGCTTATTATTCATAGAATAATAGAGGAAAATAAGAACAACCCCAGGTTTCTCTTCAGGACTGCTTCCCTCAACCTGCTGCCCCAGCAGACAACAGCAAACAGGATAGCACTGGCCACCACAGAGTCCTAGAACATCCTCAGCATGGTCCGACAGATGTTGAAGCCGCCTCAGAAAATAGAGGTGGCTTTGGCCCTTCCTGTACAGGGCTTGATTGTTCTTAGCCCAGTGTAGTTTATTTTCTGTGTGAACTCCCAGGTACTTGTAATCCTCCACAGTGTCTACACTGACCCCTTGGATGGAAACAGAGGTCAGTGGAGCCTTGGCCTGTCTCAGGTCCACAACCAGTTCCTTAGTCTTTGTCATATGGACCAGTCAGTCAGTCAGTCAGACAGACCATAAAAATGTAGTTAAATAATTAATTATCTGACATGATTAAAAATTCTTACCTGTATGGGTTTGCCTGTCACAGGGTTGGTGACCTCTCTGGCTGCTATTCTCATACCCAAAGCGAAATTTGCCACTCTGTGAGAATGGGTTTCTGTCGGGACTGGAACGCCACCCACCACCATGTATGCATCACCAATAGTCTCTACCTTTGAGAAACCAATAAACCCCCAAAACAATTCAAACAATATTTGATTGAGCAACGTGAAATTCTTTTAACCTCTTAATGCAAAATCACCTATCATATTGCGATGCTAATTAATATCTCAAGGAACCTCTTATCTCTCTTATCTTTATTTTTGCCATCAATGCTGAATCTTTAGTTTAATGATGAAAGTTCAAATGGGTTCAATGAGGAATTTGAAAGAATCCAGATTTAAAAAGCAAGCAACTACTACACAGGTAAATTTAATTAAAAGAGGAACTTTAGTGCTGAACGGTGGGGGAGAACCCCTTACAAAGATCAGGACAATATAAAAACTATACTGTAGACATGAAAATCTGAGTAAGCACAGGTGGGAAATGGCAGAAAAGGCAACCTTATCCAGTACAAGAGTGCAATCTAGCTTCAACACAATAGCTTTCTTTTTTGACCATAAATAGCCTTTCATAACTTCATCTAGAAATATTTAGAAACATTTCAGCCATTGGAATATCCAACCCAAACCTCATTCAAAGAGGACAAATGTAACAGGTGGGATAATACCTTGTAGATGTCATGTATATTGGTGAGTCTGTCGAACTTGGAGTACATGGAGTTGAGCATATGAACAATATGGATGGGCTCACAAGCAGCGCAGATGTTCGTGAAGGTCACCACATCACTGAACAAAATAGTGCACACCTCAAAGTCCCCTAAAAAAAAAAAAAAAAGACACTTTGACAGAGCAACAGACAGATTTTAGACATAGACCACTTGATTGATGGACAGACTGACCTGCTTTTACACTTTTCCCATCTTTAAGCTGATTGGCTATGTGGCGGGGCAGCATGGCATACAGCAGAGTTTCTGTCTTGTGTTTTTCAGCCTCTAGGTGCTGCGACAGGATTCTCAGTTCCTCCTACACACACACACACACACACACACACACACACACACACACACACACAAAATAAATTATATTTCCCTACCAGTGAAAAGACTAAAGCATAACTACTGTACAAATTTCAGATTTAAATTGTAAATCAACACAAACTGCAAATAGGCTAGGAGAAGTGATACAACTGGGTGTAACAATTTTGTGCAATGTGGCACAATCTGAGACTGCGGATCAGTTTATTGAGTCTGTTAGCATCTGCTACCCTCAACCAGCCACCCCAGAAGACAACAGCAAACAGGATAGCACTGGCCACCACAGACTCATAGAACATCCTCAGCATGGTCCGACAGATGTTGAAGGACCTCAGCTGCCTCAGAAAATAGAGACGGCTTTGGCTCTTCCTGTACAGGGCTCGAATTAGACTTTCTAATAATAACTGACTCTGAATCAGCTGCTATAACACTATAATTTCCGTTCATCTATCTATCTATCTATCTATCTATCTATCTATCTATCTATCTATCTATCTATCTATCTATCTATCTATCTATCTATCTATCTATCACAATGTGGCACAATTGGAGACTAGACCATGTACGCTGTTATGACAACTTCCTGTTACATGGCAATATATTATATGACTTTAAATTGCAGTGGCCAAATTTAAAGCCGATCTGATGAATTCCCTAGGAGGAGTTCATTAAATTACAACGCTTGCAAGTAAGAGCACTTAATTCTAAAAGGCCAACTTCCTATTGGATTTGGGGTATGGGTCCAAGAGGGTTTTTTTCGTATGTCTGGACATGATACATGTGCCTATCAATGTTCATACATCTGGGTGAAACATGCCGCCAGGGGCGCTATAGACCCATTTTACCACACCCATGCAGACCAAACTCAAATGTGACAATATATGACTTTTGACATTGTGTGGCAATTTTTGTGAATTTAAATAAGTAAATAGCAACATTTGCCTTGTTCCCACGGCAACAGTGTCAAGATTCATAACCTGTCAATATCAATGTCTTAAGGGTCGTCCGACCAAATTTTTATTTTATGTGGGACCAAATAAGTACGTACATTTTCACCACTACTTAAGTTTGCGCAGAGTTTCATGAGTTTTCAAGCATGTTAAGGCCATCAAAAATGTGATTAATTTACTCACTACACTCTTTTCAGTTGGCATAGTTAGATTGCTAGTGAGATTTAAAACTTAATTCTAATTCGATGTTAATAAACTAATAAACTAGTCTTGATGAACAAAAAGCATTCAACAGGGCTAAATGGGATTTCCTATACACTTAAAGTATTCAGATTTAATTTTATTATTATGAAGTGGATAAAAACTATTTATTATAATCCAAAATCTAATTATCTTACTAATAGGGGTTAAAAAAAGGAAACTATCTGTTACTATTTGCCCTCCATTAGTTCAGCTAAAACACAGATACCACACAGAAACCTTTACAAAAGTCAGTGAAAGGGCTTTCGAGTAACTGTAAAAGCTTCAGCGGACTCTCTGTTTCCAGCATGGACATGGCGAGTCTGACAGCAGCTGCTCATGGTTGGTTAGCTCTGACTACCAGGTTGCTGTTTCAGCTACACTGCTGTGGTCAGTCTGTCAATTAGGGCTGCACAAGATGATAAAAACTCTATCATAATGTGATCATTATAAAAGATATTGCAATTGCGATTCACGATAATGTGGAAATGATCATTTTTGAGGCGAAATTGAATTTTCACAAAAAAAAACTATTTAAACCATGATGAAGTAAATTTAGGGTGGTCTGTACCATAAAAACGTGTTTTCTTAAGATTAATATGCTGCTGTTAAAGGGGAACTTGGCAACTCTAGCCATTTCTTCGCTGGTTTTCACTTTTGTTGTCCCATGTTTTCTCAACGAGCTCCCCCTACAGCTCTGGGACGTGTATTTTAAAACACTGTCGTAAAAAAACTCACTTGCGGCACCCTCCTCCCCCTTTCTACCGCTGCTGATGTGCATTTGTTGCTGGGCAACTTTTTTGTGTGGAGCAATGTCTACAGAGGTGGGTAATACATTCATCATCGCTTGTTCTTATAGCCCGCGTGGCTAATCGGTATTGAGGGGGGCGTGTGCGTTTATGTGGAATTGCCGTAAAGCAGTTTGTGTTTCTCGCTCGTTCTCGCTTCTCACGATACTTCCTATTTCCAACTTAACAGGAGGGTAGTCCCAAAGTTGCAAGGTTGATTTTCCGCCTGGGGATGCTAGGGTGAGCGGGGAAAGTCACCATTTTCACTGGAACAGGCCATTTAACCATCCAAATTATTTCTAAACGGGTTTAGTAAGTTGAAATAATTGCCAAGTTCCCCTTTAACCCTGTTGTTTACCTTCATCAAAAATTACAGCTCTCGCAATTGGCATATTGCTTCTATGATTTGCATATTTCACTTGGTCATATTGCGATTAAGATAATATTTCGATTAATTGTGCAGCCCTACTGTTAATCACTCCGGCTGGAATCGAGGCCATACCCCCTAAGAGTCACTGTGTTAAAGCTAGGGAGCAAGCAGATTTGAAGGGTGTAGTTACACTTTAAATACTGAAACAAATAAAAACTAAACCAAAATGTTTCATTAGGGCCAGAGCACTGACCATGCGAAAGCCCTATTGTAATTGAAGGAATTCTTCTTTTTCTTTTTCCTCCTATACAAACGCATATTTGGAGGCTTTCCTGTGCTCGAAAACTGGAATAACGCAGCGCCCATGTCAGTCGTGGCAAAAAAATTTATGTTCTATGCGTCGCTTTTGGGTTGGCCACTAGGTGGCGCTACTATCATTAAAAGTGCGTTTAGGCTTAATTTTGGCAAATAACATCTGCATCGTTTGTCGCACATTCAAAAACCTTACATCCACGCTTGAAAGGAGCTGTAGCTCCCCATAAAGGCCCCCCCCACTTACGCCCTATTTTTTTTCCTGCTAGAGCGCGAAATGTCCATAAACTACTTTTCCATGTTTCTCCTATGCACTTTGTCCGATTCGCACAAAACCTTGCACGTAGCATCTGGGGACCACCTTATTAAAAAAAGTAATTTGAACATTTTTAAAATAAAAAAAAAGCACACTATAAAATTAAGACTTCCTTTAGATTTTTCGGCAAAAAGGAAGTGGACCATTTCTCCACATTGGTATGTCCGAATGACACCAAGCGTGGGTCCAGAGTTCCTCATGTCTTCCTTAGGCATCATGCGTAATTTCAGGTCAATCACCACAAGGTGGCGCTCTTTAAAATGAACAAGTTTATATCTCCGCATCGGCACAAGTGATTGAAACGAAACTTTGCATGATGATTGCCCATGTCTCCCTGAGGCTCACTAAAAAATGTGTCAACAATCCACTACTAGGTGGCGCTCTGGTGGCAAAAATCGTGTTTGTTGTGTTTGTAGCGCCCCCTACAGTATTTAAAAAAAACAGCTCCAGTGCCACGTTTCACCGATATGTATGAAACTAGGTAGGCACGTGTAGCCTCTTGGACCCATACCCCAAACCCCACAGGAAGTCGGCCATTTTGATTTTCAGTTTCACTTCCGGCGAACTTTTCGCCTTGTATTTGAACAAACTTCTCCTAGGGAATTTATCGGATCTACTTCAAAATTGGTCAGTACAGTCAAAATATGTTGCTGATTAAAAGTCGGCTATTTGTGACTGTACATTGAAGGGCATGTCCGTGGCTTTCTGTCAAAGTTGGCCATTTTGAATTCCGTGGTCATTTTCGGTGAATTTTTCGCCTTGTATTTGAACGAACTCCTCCTAGGGAACTTATCGGATCTACTTCAAAATTGATCAGTACAGTGTGTCTGTGGCGTGCAGTCAAATTCGGCCACGTTGAATTTTGTGGTGTTTTTCAGCGTTTTTTGCATTGTATTTAAACAAACTCCTCCAAGAGAATTTATCGGATCTGCTTCAAAATTGGTCAGTAAAGTCAAAATATGTTGCTGAATAAAAGTTGTGCTATTTGTGCATATACGTTGAAGAGCGTGTCCGTGTCGTGGCGTCAAAGTTGGCCAGGTTGAATCGAATGTCAAACTGTGATGCCATTTCTGGCATTTCGCAGCTCTCAGCGTTTTTTTGCGTTGTATTTGAACGAACTCCTACTAGGGAATTTATCGGATCAACTGCAAAATTGGTCAGTACAGTTAAAAAATATTGAAAAAAGATTTTTTTTGTTTGTTTTCAACAACAAAAACTACTGAAATGAACAAACCCACTCCAGAAACTGAAATCAAACTGAATTGAAAACAGTAACTCTGTTTGCACAGATGGTTGCAAATGGTTGCTCACTTGTTTTACAGCTTTATGTACTCAGAGGTTTCACATACTTATTCAATGTATTAATTCATGTCCGGTCTGGATGAAATCGCTGGCCAAACAAAAGGAAATCAGAGATTACTGTGCCCACATCTTTACAGAGACCTACTCCATCAACATCCCAGATCAAGCACTTGACGTGCGGATTGTGTTCTGAGCCGATAGACCATAGCACAAGAGGAGGCAGACTGTGTTTATTACATCAATGATGCCTGATGATCAAACACAGTCAAAGTAGGTAAACACTGTTTCTCAATGTCGAACTCCTTATATGAAGATGAAACCATTATCATTACTATCATGTTGCTACTATTTACATCCCCCCCAGATGCAAATTCAAAAGATTCACTGCAGAATTATTATTCAATTCAACATAAATGTACTTGATTCCTTGATTTTACATAACATGCTCTGTTTTCATTGAGTCAAGTCAAGTCAGTTAATTTATTTAGCCCTTGTTAAATATATATAGCCCAATACCCTAAACCACGTATTTGACACTGTTACATTTAATTACATCTCCTAATTTAGCATTTCTTTTTAGCTGTTTCTTATCATGTTCATAAACTGGGTTGCCATTTTGTGTAGGAGTCTCACAAAAGACTACATAAAGTAAGAGCTGTTTTCCTACTTTTTTCCTCTCCAGCTGGTTGGTGAGCTCCATCTCAGCTAGACGTTGCTGGTTGAGAAGGACCAGGTCTCTGGTGACATCATGTTGGGCCAGGTCAGACAGGTGGAGGCCAACATCTTGAAGTTCCTGGAGGTTTCGTAACTTTGGAGAACACAGGTACAACATACAGCCAAGAGACTCCATCCACACCATCTGACCTACAGATACATTTAATATGGGTTAACCTATGTTGTTCAGATATTATAGAACTGCTGATGCTGCTTTTGGGTTCAGACAGCACTGCTCAATGATTTTTCTCCGCTCTTTTGTGCTTATTTACTTTTACCCTATTAGTCCCCTGTAGGACATAAGGCCACAATGATCTATCACTGCACATTGAACCTCCCCGAAGTTCGGTTTAAATTGGCTAGCTTGTCGACCAAAGTCCTGTAACAGGGGGGCTCATTTATAAAGGTCGATGTGCAATTCATATTAAAGTTAAGTTGGGACACCACTCGTAAAGAAGTGAAACCTTAGCTAGTAATTGATTGATTTCAGTCTCATAAAAAAATATTAATTTAAAACTGATTCATAATCAAATTAATAACTATAACCAAAATCACCATATCAGTAGCTTAAGTGGAAGGATTTGATATTCTGCATAGAAGAGGCTGGTATCACAGGTGCAAAATTAAATAGGCCAGCATGTATAAAGGCATTTATTAAAAAGATAATAAAAGCAAGAGTGTGTAAGGGTGCGCATGAGGGTTGCACACTGCTGTCTTTGTTCTCCTTGACCATATGAGCATGAGCATCAAACACATGTTGGTCAGAGACAAAAGAACAAGTTTGAGTTACCTCTCCTCGTGTTTGCTGAGGTTGAGGCCAAATTAAGGTGTATGTGTTAGCTTAAGTTATAGCTGCCATGTTAAAAGGGAGTTAGTAGCATGGAAAGACGATGTCTCTGTGAAGCATAACTAACTAACATTAACTATCATCACCTTAAATGTCTCAGAGAGAGATACAGTTATAGCGATAACCTACGTTAATCATATCAACATCACAACATCCTAACCATAATGAAAAACACATTGATTTGCATGTACCTTAACAGAGGTTAACAGTCCTGTGTTAGCCATTCAGACTGTAAACTGTATATTACAGAACCAGTCCGTGAAATGTGGGGGAAGAAGAGTTGCTGGTGTGCTGCGTCCTTCAGCCAGTGGTCTGCCTGTTGTGGATGAGCCAAAAAAAAAGTCCTTGCTGTGCGGTGTTTGCTTGTGCAGGTCACAGGAGGAAAGGCATTTCACTTCGTAGCTTTGTTTCCCTGCAATCAGCGGCTCAGCATTAACTTGCTTGTGTCACTCCTGGAAAGTCAGCTGGCAGGCTTTGTGTCTAAATACGCAGACAGCAACTTCAGTTTCTTTACTCAGGTTAAGGAAAAGGCAGACTCTTGTGCCGCACTTTAATCCTTTCTTGTGTGTTTGTCGGCGGGCCTGGCTGCACCGAGGTGCCTGCACACATATACAGAGTTGAGGACGGAGCACTGTGCACAAAAGTTTTGAGAGTAAATCACCTGTACCGCTGCAGTTGTTGCCATCTTTGACATGTTGTTCTTCATGTGGTATTTAACGGCAGGCTAGACTATTTGTAGGCATTTATGCTACCCCATCAGGTCCTGAAGAATTGCATCCTCGGTACAAGGACCATCGAGTCAAATTTTGGTGCAGCAGCAACCCTCTCTGAGTGGACACCACAGGCATGTGAGTCACAGCAGTTCAGTGAGGAAGTGGTCACACACAGGTAGAGGTAGGCAGTGTGGACTGGTGATGTGCTTGGTTGCTTGGTTTTTCTGTGTAATTCCAAGTTTGTGATCTTGTTAGGCCAGATCTTGTCAGATGTTACATAGCCCTCGCAAGCATCCATTGTGAAAAACCTGAATAATTTTTTATATCAGCTTTAGTTTCCTTGCAGCATTCAGAACCATACTTTAGGATGGACTGCTTGGACCACATAATAAAACACATCCTGGGCATTCTCCAGTCTTGCCTTGATGTCCCTTTGTCTCTCACTGTCGTTGCTGAGAAGGCAAGAATAAGTAAACATAACAGATTGGAAGTAGAACTACAGCACTCAGGTGGAGGTGCTATCACTGTTTTCTCGCAGACATCTCAAAGGGCATATTAATGAATCACTTGAAGGTCCACCTGCACAAAACTGAGATTGTTTCTTCAGGGCAAGGGATGCCCACACTGAGACCTGTTCATCACCGTGACTATACTGTGTTAAATGGTAAATGGACCTGTACTTGTATAGTGCCGTTCTTGTCTTCCGACCACTCAAAGCACTTTTACACTGTGCCACATTCAACCTTTCACACAGTGATGGCAAAGCCCATCAAACGAGCTTAATTCATTCATAAACATTCACACACGGATGCACAGCATCAGGAGCAATTCGGGGTTCAGTATCTTATTCAAGGATACTTCGACATGTGGCGGGAGGAGACTGGGATTGAACCACCAACCTTCCGATTAGTGGACGACCCACTCTTCCTCTGAACCACAGCCGCCCCATTACTCCTGGGTGTGATGATGATGATGAGGATGATGATCCAGGGAGAAAGGGTCACTCATTTTAGTTGAGGCTTCTCTGTGTTCTAGCCCCACTGCAGTCATCACCCATTTTTCCACTTCAGAATGAAAATCACCTTTTCAGACTTCACCGCCACACCCCACACCAGCACATATTGATTCTTTTAAAGCCTTTCTCAAAAAGCATTTTTACTGTATTGGAAGATTAAGTTGATTTGATTAGTTCATTTTTTTAATAATACACCTAACAGTATAGGGTGGTATGTTTATAAAAATGTATAGTGGAGTTATTGGTTAGAACCCACCTCTGAGCTTGAGCGTGGTGTGTTTGTCTTTGTAGCTCTTCAAGACAAATTGACTGTTGATGAATTTCCTGATGCTCCTAATGGTAAAGGTCACCTGGAGGACACAGACAGAGGCTGCACAATACTGGTTTTATTTTACTATTTAGCTTAAAGTTGTAATTTTCAATTCAATTCAGTTCTATTTATGTAGTGCTACTTTTCATGTAGAGCACATATAGACCATACTCCTTTATAAAGCAATTCAATGTATTTACATATAAGAATTACCTCTCTATTATAGTAATTTAAACTGATAGTGGCTGGACGGAAGTCTGCCATTCCCGCACTTAAGGGATTAAAAAAAAAGTGCACACATGTCATCCAAGGTTACTCTTTTCATTTGACCAGATAACTGGTCTACTCACAGATTATTTTAAGAGATTAAGAGACAAATTCCCCCAAATTGAAGGCAAATGTTTTACATGTAATATTTCTTTAAAGGAGATTGGTACAGCTTTTAGTTGAATTCAGACTGATAATATGCATAATTTATTTAACGTTTTGTCACCACTACAGATACACAAAGTAACTGCTAAAGTACAATTATGCTGTTTTACATTAACTGCTGTTAGCTATTAGTTTGATTAATGCTTTAATGTGTGTATTGTTTACTGAAGCTGGCTGATCAGGCAAATTATCAGTATTTTAATTCTAACGGCAGTATGCTGTAAATGGCTGCCATTTGTGCGTGTTTTTGAACTACTTTCCTATTTAAACATGTGCTTGTTAATAATGGTGTTATTAATTACTTAACATAGTTTGGAGACCAGTCAGACTTCTTGAGAAGATACTGTAGTGTGTGACCCCCTGTTGCTGATCAGTCATGTAGTGTGAAAACTACAACATCTTCAAGACTCCTGATTACAAGACTGAAAGTTGTGTAGTATGAATAGTACAGAGATCTGACGACTTTGAAACTCACGTAGTGTGACCATGGTCTTACTGTTCAGTGTTTTCCTCAGCTGATTGTGATATACTACATTTTACACAATCTCACAAGTAGTACATTTTTGAACTCTTAGACCTGTGACTGTATTTTACCTGTGGGTGTATAATGGTGAAGTATTGGTCCAATGTAGCATCTCTGGCCTGAAGACCTGGAACAAACTTTTGTATGTTCACACCTGTCTGCCTTACTTTCAGCTGATAGACAGGACAGAGACGAGAAACAAAGAAAGACAGATACGTGGTGGAAACACAAGGTATCAGGATTCTATAGGATGAGGTTCAACAAAAACACAAATATTTTCAGTGTGTCAATTAATTTGATTTAAAAAGATATACTCATGGAGTATATTTTACTGCAAAAGTGGCTTAATTAACAGATATTGTATATATTAATAAAAAAAAATGCACAATAAAACCACGCTGAATGGGAGAGGATACACCTGGACTCATGTCATCATTTTATGTAATTTCATGATGCAAGCTCTGATTGATTTCAAATTTGGTGTGGAGGTGGGTTCCTCTACATGTGACATAACTGAACTTCAGGTTTTTGTGAAATAGCACAGACTGTGACAGATCTTTCTCTTGGGAAATGTCCAAAATGCACAGGTCTCTTGGGATGAACTATGCCTCTTTGTTTCCTTTCATGTAGAGCTGGGCGATAAACTGATTGAATTGCTTAATTGGAATTTACGGTTAAAAACTATACAAAAATAGCTGAATCATAAAATTGATATTTAAAATATGAATGTTATAATGGGGGCTGCCAAGGACCGTAAAAGAAGCCCCAACCCATTGAAGTCACTGAACCCACTCATCTACAAAGAACATGTAGAATTATTTTCCAATAGTATCCATATGAGAAGAGGGGGCCCAGTGATAAGACATTACAGATGCACTGGAGTTTCACATTACCAAAGATATGGTGATTTTGTTTGTTTTTAAGAAAATTGTAAAGCGGGTGTGATGTGAAAAAATCTGAGATTTTGTTTTTAGGCCATATTGCTCAGTCCTACTTTCAAGGTCTTTTATTGATGGGGAACGGTCGTATCTGTCAGACTATAGCCACACAGTTAAAGCCTTCCTTTCTGGTTAAGAGTGCGGTCTTCCTCCAGAAGCTCTGATCTCACACTCATAATGTTGAATATCTGAAAGTCTGAGTAATGGACACCTTGAAGAAGAATGGCAAATCTTGAAAAAGTTAGGCTACAGCAGATACAAAAACTACCAAATTCAGAGGAACCATCTGCGTACATCATTGGATCTTAAGACTCAGACTTTCGTATATGCAACAACAAAGGGAAGAACATCTTAAGGCTTTACAGGAAAGTAGGAAAGGAAACTGTATGGTTATAGTCTCCGAAAAGAGGCACAGCTCAAGTCAAGAGACCTACATATGTTATTACAGGAAAACCAAATGTTCCTAACTACAGAAAATATCTGTAGTGCAATGGTAACAAAGGCTGTACTATGTAGCTTTGTCAGAAGCTATGGATACAAGACCATCAAAGAAGACTGTTATTTATGCAAGAGATTTTGACTTTGGGTATCTTGAAAATTTGGGTGCCTTCCCACTAGACTAATTCTGTTGTTTAAGTATCAGGATGGGCTGACTAAAGCACATAGACATGGAGCCTTACATCTTCATCAAAGACAATATGGAAGGGAAAAGCATTGCAGAAAGCTTTCTCTTCCATCCATAGCTTGTTCGGGTAACATGGACTGAAAGTGCACTGGAGGCTGCCTGGGAAGTAAATCAAACACACCCATTCCAACAGTGTTAGAGAAGCAACCCTTAAACCGTTATCTAATGTTATCTAACAGAATTATCACAGTATCCAGCTGTGTGGTATTTTGATTGTGCTACTGTGTATGTTCTTCAGCAGACAAATTTTCGGATATAGTTTAGAGCTGTTTTGACAACATTTTAGTTGTTGTACATTAGGATTGGGCAATTGGATGAATATATCTGCTTTTTCTGGATTTTTTGGACAATTTTTTAGTTTTATTTTGTTAATTTAATGGTCTGCCTCCGACGAATGAGAGCCACTCAGTGACCAACGCAGTGCACACACTGAGACACTGAATGAAATCAAATTTGAAATTGCTTTTCTCTGCCTCAACTCTCAACTCTCTCTTACTGATGGACACATAGTTTTATTTATTTCTAACTAACTTTCTAACTAACTACTAACTGCTGCTTATTGCTAACAGACTGGGAGTTCGAGGCACCAGTGCTCCTGGCGATCATGTGCCATAAATGTAACATTAAACACTGACTCAGTGCTCAGATCTTCTAGTCTGAAAGTTTAAGCAGAGCAGCCAGAGAACATTAGAGGGAAGAACAGAGAATATTTTATCCATAAAATATGATACAGTTTCACCAACATCAGTGAATAAAGTTATAAGATCTTTGCTTTTGCACAGGAATTCGTCAGATAAACATTCATGAGCCAGTGATACCTCTCTCCGAAGTTAAAAAATGTGTCTACAAACTTCCTTGTGGTTTTATGCTGGAACTATTTCTTGATAAAGAACTGTTTATCTATCCGCAAAGTACTTCTGTGCAGTGTCTCTACATCAAAGGTTGATTTATAACATCAGTGAGTACAAGTTTTCAAAATCATCTATTCTATGAATAACTTTTAAGTTAAAGTTAACTATAAAGTTAACCTTTTTCTGAGAGGACCACAGCCCTGAGCAGGTCCCAGCCATGCTTTTTCCCAGCTAGTGACAAACATCTGTCCCTCATTGTTCTCAGTAATGACTCCTGGGGAAAATCACACAGCACAAGTGGGCAAAGAATCAGAAACACACATAATATATACATATAGAAACAACCAATACACAGACACCCACAGACACCCACCCATCTATGACTGGAATTGTGCTGGTCTCTGGTCTTGCCAGCTTGGTTGGTCTGTTTGACCAGGAACACAACATGCTCCTTCTTCCCTGTCCGCTCATCTTCCTCCGATTGATTGAGAACCACCATGGTCACTTTGCTATCAAAAAACTCTCTGGCAACCGCCTCCATGATACCTGTAGCAAGATGGAAAAATGGGCAAAAGAAAGGAAAAACAGTTATGAATGAGCAGTGGATCTCAAATCGTGAGAGATCAGTGTGTGGTCAGTGATTCAATAGCTGCCAATTTCCTTGAAATATTTAATGAATCAGAAATTACACTCTGTCCACTTGGGAACTCCCTCAGGATTCAGGTGTTCCAGGTGACGTGCTACAGTAAGCGTTCTGACTCATTTCCGGTTTACTTCTTGCTCTGTGTACACTGTTTGGTGCTGTAGCTCTGTCAGTGAACGCTAAATCTAAATTTGTTTTACTCGTTACAGACGTTACTTTCCCGCTTAACATTTATACGTAGACTATTTCTACCTAAACACTCGGAGTTACTCCTTCTTTTAGCGACTTTTCGCTACTTTCAAAAGTTTTTCATACACGCTAGCTTCATTAGCATTAGCAGTTAGCTATGGCTTCTTCCTCTCCCTCTTCCCTCTCCTCTGTCCTGCTCAGTGTGTGAGATGTTTAGTTATTCCTCTGCCTCCTTTAATGATAATGGTTCTTGTATTAAGTGTAGTTTATTTACTGCGCTGGAGGCGAGGCTAGCCAGCCGGTGCGGTCCTACCGAAGGTAGCTTCTGTTAGCCGTCCTTCGGTAGATCCCCCGGTAGATCCCGAGCAGCCGGGAAGACAGGGAGGCTGGGTGACTGAGCGAAGGAAGACTAAAACGCCGAAGCCCACAGTTCACCACCAACCCATTCATGTTTCTAATAAATTGTCCCCACTCAGCGACACACCCGCTGAGGAACCAACTCTGGTTATTGGCAGCTCCATAGTCAGAAACGTGAAGTTAGTGAAGCCAGCGGCCATAGTTAAATGTATCCCTGGGGCCAGAGCGGGCGACATTGAATCAAATTTAAAACTGCTGGCTAAAGATAATCGTAAATATGGTGAGATTGTTATCCACGTCGGCGGTAATGACACCCGTTTAAGCCAATTGGAGGTCACTAAAATTAATGTGGAGTCGGTGTGTAATTATGCTAAAACAATGTCGGACTCCATAGTTTTCTCTGGACCCCTGCCCAATGTCACCAGTGATGAAATGTATTGCCGCATGTCGGACTTCCACCGCTGGCTGTCGAGGTGGTGTCCAGCAAACGATGTGGGCTTCATTGATAACTGGAAGCCTTTTTGGGGAAAACCTGGTCTGATTAGGAGAGACGGCATCCATCCCACTTTGGATGGAGTGGCTCTCTTATCTAGAAATATGGCGAAGTTTATTTGTAAAACCTGACAGTCCAGAGTTGGGATCAGGAAGCAGAGCTGCTGTCTTACACGCTTCTCTGTGCTTTCTTTAGAACAATCACCCACCCAAAACCCCATAGAGACTGTGTCTGTCCCCCGACCACCTAAATTATTTAAAGAAATACAAACAAGAGGAGTTCAACATAAAAATCTAATAAAAATTAAAACTAACTCCTCAGTAGCACAAAATAAAAGAATGAAATGTGGACTGTTAAATATCAGGTCTCTGTCCTCTAAAGCTGTTTTAGTGAATTAATTAATATCAGATTATGATATTGATTTACTTTGTCTTACTGAGACCTGGTTGTCCCACCAGGAGTATGTTAGCCTAAATTAATCCACCCCCCCCAGTCATATTAATTCTCACATTCCTCGAGGCACCGGCCGAGGAGGTGGAGTAGCAGCCATATATGATTCGAGCGTTTTAATGGATCCTAAACCTAAACTAAATTATAATTCATTCGAAAGCCTTGTTCTTAGTCTTTTTCACCCAAACTGGAAAACACTGCAGCCAGTTCTGTTTGTTATAGTGTACCGTGCTCCTGGACCGTACTCTGATTTTATATCTGAATTCTCAAGAGTTTTTATCAAGTTTTGTCCTTAAATCAGATAAAGTAATTATTGTAGGTGATTTTAATATTCATGTGGATGTTTACAATGACAGCCTTAGTAACGCATTTATATCATTAATAGACTCAATTGGCTTCTTTCAGAGTGTAAATAAACCAACTCATTGTTTTAGACACACTCTTGATCTTGTTCTATCATATGGCATTGATATTGAACATTTAATAGTCTTCCCACATAATCCTTTCCTATCTGACCATTATTTAATAACTTTTGAATTCATACTATTAGATCATAAGCCATTAGACAAAACTTCCTACAGCAGATGTCTATCTGACAGTGCCGTAGCTAAATTTAAGGAGGAGATTCCTTCAGTGTTAAATTCAGACATGGCATGGAATTAAACACAATCCTATAACAACTTTAGTCCCTCTGAAATTGATAACCTTGTTGATAGTGCTGCAGGCTCACTACGATCAACATTAGACTCTATCGCTCCTATAAAAAGGAAATTAGTAAAACATAGGAGACTAGCACCGTGGTACAATCACCAAACCCACCAGTTAAAGCAAATAGCTAGGAAATCCGAAAGGAAATGGCGCTCTTCCAAATTATCAGAATATTGCTCAATTTGGCAAGATAATCTTAAAACTTATAGAAAGGCCCTCCGTAATACCAGAGGACCCTATTACTCAGCACTAATAGAAGAAAATAAGAATAACCCTAGGTTCCTCTTCAGCACTGTAGCCAGGCTGACAGAGAGTCACAACTCTATTGAGCCACATATCCCCATAAACTTAAGTAGCAATGACTTCATGAGCTTCTTTTATAATAAAATTATTACTATTAGAGAGAAAATTAATCACCAACTGCCATCAACAGTTATCAGTGGCTCTCCAAGTTCAGGGACTTTTACTAATGTAAACTTAGATATATATTTAGACTGTTTCTCTGCTATCGATCTTCATCAGTTAACTTCAGTAATTTCTTCATTGAAGCCATCAACCGGTTTATTAGACCCGATCCCAGCTAGGCTGCTTAAAGAAGTTGTTCCCTTAATTGGCACTTCTTTACTGGATATGATTAATCTTTCTTTATTATCTGGATATGTACCACAGTCCTTTAAAGTAGCTGTAATTAAACCCCTTCTTAAAAAGCCCACTCTTGACCAAGGGGTTTTAGCCAACTATAGACCAATCTCTAACCTCCCCTTCCTCTCTAAGATTCTGGAGAAAGTAGTCGCCAAAGAGTTGTGTGACTTTCTACATAACAATAGTTTATTTGAGGATTTTCAGTCAGGATTTAGAGTTCATCATAGCACAGAGACAGCTCTGGTTAAAGTCAATAATGACCTTCTGATTGCTTCTGACAATGGACTTGTCTCTGTACTTGTATTATTAGATCTTAGTGCTGCATTTGACACCATTGACCATGATATTCTTTTACAGAGACTTGAGCATCAAATTGGCATTAAAGGAACCGCACTAAGCTGGTTTAAGTCATATTTATCAGATCGTTTGCAGTTTGTAGATGTTAACGATGAATCTTGAATAAATACTACAGTTAGTCATGGAGTTCCACAAGGTTCTGTACTTGGACCAATACTATTTACACTATATATGCTCCCTTTAGGCAACATTATTAAGAATCACTCCATTAAGGGGCGGCTGTGGCTCAGAGGCAGAGCGGGTCGTTCCTTAATCGGAAGGTTGTGGGTTCGATCCCTGGCTCCTGGTGCCACATGTCGAAGCATGCTTGAGCAAGATACTGAACCCCAAATTGCTCCTGATGCCGTGCATCGGTGTGTGAATGTGTATGAATGAGTTTGTTTCTGTTCGACGGACTTTGCCGTCACTGAGTGAATGTGTGTGGCACGTAGTGTAAAAGCGCTTTGAGTGGTCGGAAGACTAGAAAGCCGTTATACAAGTACAGGTCCATTTAGCATTAACTTTCACTGTTATGCAGATGATACGCATTTATATCTATCGATTAAGCCCGATGAAATTAATCAATTATCTAAATTACAAGCATGTTTTAAGGACATAAAATCCTGGATGAGCTGCAATTTTCTGATGTTAAACTCAGAAAAAAACGAAATTCTTGTTCTTGGCCCCCAAAACCTTAGAGACTCACTGTCTAAAGATATAGTTACTCTAGATGGCATTACCTTGGCCTCTAGCACCACTGTCTGGAATCTTGGAGTTATCTTTGATCAGGATTTGTCATTTAACTCCCACATAAAGCAAACCTCCAGGACTGCCTTCTTTCATTTACGTAATATTACAAAAATTAGACACATCCTATCACAGACAGATGCAGAAAAACTAATCCATGCATTTGTTACTTCAAGGCTGGATTTCTGCAACTCTTTGTTATCAGGTTGCCCCAATAAGTCCATTAAAATGCTCCAATTAATTCAGAACGCTGCAGCACGAGTACTGACAGGAACTAGAAAAAGAGATCACATCTCTCCTGTACTAGCTTCTCTGCACTGGCTCCCTGTAAAATGTAGAATAGAATTTAAAATCCTCCTCCTCACCTATAAAGCTCTTCATATCTTAAAGAGCTCATAGTACCCTATTGCCCCTCTAGAACACTACGTTCTCTGAATGCTGGGCTACTTGTGGTTCCTATAGTCTCTAAAAGTAGAACAGGAGCCAGAGCCTTTAGGTACCAATCTCCTCTCCTGTGGAATCAGCTTCCAGTTGTTGGTTAGGGAGGCAGACACCCTCACCACATTCAAGATCAGGTGAGTCCTGAACCATCCCTTCGTTATGCTGCTATAGGTCTAGACTATTGGGGGATTTCCCATGGTGCACTGAGCTCCTCTTTTCCTCTCTCTTCCTGCACTCATTCATGTCCCATTAATGCATGTTACTAACTTAACTTCTTCCCCGGAGTTCTTGTGCTTTCTCGTCTCGCAGGTTCTTATAGATCCTGGTGGAGCCTCCTGCCATGGTCCTGCTAGATTGCCATTGCCAATACTGTTGTTGCTGTACACCTGTGTGTGTCTCTCTCTCTCTCTCTCTCTCTCTCTCTCTCTCTCTCTCTCACCCCAACTGGTCGAGACAGAAGACCACCCACCCAGAGCCGAAGGATCTGTCCTAGGTTTCTGCCTTTTAACAGGCAGTTTTTCCTTGCCCTTGTCGCCAAGTGCTTGCTCATGGTGGTACTGTTGGGTCTCTGTAAATAATGTTATAAAGAGTTCGGTCTAGACCTGCTATATTTGAAAAGTGTCATGAGATAACTTTTGTTATGAATTGGCGCTATACAAATAAAATTGAATTGAAAATTGAAATGCTTCTGCACAAAAGGGAATAATGCACAGGTTTTGTTTAGAGACATTTCACATGCTGTGTAAAAGCCTTCTGCTACAACCCTCTCTCACAGCAATAATGCAATAGAGGGAAGGAGCAACTACTGCAGGAGGCCGATTATCACATTGAGACTACAGAGACTCGCAACACAGGTATAAACACTTTTGCCTTCAGATTATATTGGGCAACAAATCGTAAAAACTATATAAGGTATATATGTTATTGTACAAGGATAGGTATTTTTGTCTGTACACATAACATTATGCACCAGTTAATCCCTGTTAAACAATAACCTGTAAGAGGAACAAAACTTTTAGGCTGTTCAATGTGATGTGTAAAGGAGTGTTTTATTTTCAAATGCACATCTTTTGAAAACCAGACAAAGAGCAAGTGGCATGTGGCACAAATTTGAAACGTGAACTGCGAATTGCAGCAAGAGATAATTTCGTCTCCTGTTTATTTTGACATTATTTACTAAGCAAAACAAACTCCATACTTGTTACCCATGGAAGGTCATGCAGGAGTCTTGTACTCAACAAATTTATCTGCAAACAATCACTTTTGAAAGGTGACATTACCACTTTTTGCAATGAGTGTGTAAGCGTGCTTGCAAATTGCATTAGAAACACTTGCAGCTCTCTTTTTATGCTCTTTTTTTGGCAAGGTGTTCTACACAGCGATGAAGAGTCACGGCATCTGCTTTTGTTTAAGTTTCCACCTTTGGTTAGTTTAAATAAACCACGATTCATTCTCATATTCCTCTATTTGAAATTACTCACTCTCACACACAAACTCAACATGCCAATAGACTTCTGAGATAGGTTCATATGCTTGGCAATCTTGCAATGTTTGCTCTAAACAAACCCAGCAGAAACAGTAGTTTGGTGGCCAGACACAGATGTAGAAGCAGTAGGTAACCACTTCTAAATCTCAAAATCTGATACAGAGATGCGTTTTTTAATTCATTTTTTTGCTGTGATACCCAGAGCTCTTTCACCAGAGAAGAGCTTATAAACATCAGGGGAACAACTCCAGTGGATTTATTTCCCACTTCACTTTACTCCTATCATCTGTGGAATTATTGCGTTCACCTTTGCTCATTCAGTAAAACACCATAGGTGGTTCGTGCTTCTCCACCAGCACAGACATGGCACACCATCCCAAGCAATGTTTCTTTTCATCGTATGTTCACTGAGCAACAAACTGAACATCAGCTATTGGTGGGGGGAAAAACAGACTTTTCTTCATCTTCTGTTTTCTGCTTCACAGAATCCTGGCTGATCTTGTCCCAGAACAAACAGGAGCATAATGCTTTCAAGACAGTGGAGATAATTTTGGACTTCAGAAAGAATACAGCCCCATCCACCCCCATCACCCTGTGTGACTCCCCAGTCAGCACTGTGGAGTCCTGGGTACCATCATCACTCAGAACCTCAAGTGGGAGCTGAACATCAGTTCCCTTACCCATACCCTCTACAAAAAAGCACAACAGAGGATGTAGTTCCTGCAGCAGCTGAAGAAGTTCAACTTAACAAAGATGATGATGGTGCACTTACACTACACTGCCATCAAGTCCATCCTCGCCTCCTCCATCACCAAGGACAAGGGCAGACTGCAGCGTGTCATTCTCTCCATTGAGAAGGTGATCGGCTGCAATTTGCCATACCTTGAGGACCTGTACACCGTCAAGACTCTGAAGTGTGCAGGTAAGATTGTGGCTGACTCTTTGAGACACTTCCCTCTGGCAGGGGGCTGCGGTCCATCAGGACCAAAACCTCACACCACAAGAACAGTTTTTTTCCCATATGCAGCTGGCATACTAAACAAAATTGCAAACCAGAAGAAACAAAACCAATTACAAAACCTATTATTTGTTTTGTGTCCCTTGATTAATGTTTTTTTTTGATTGACTCTGACAACAAATGCTAATAAAGAAGCAACTACCTATCACTGTCTGAGTAAAAAGTAAAGTAATATGATAAATCTTTCAATGAATAATACATAATTAACTATTTAATTAAGTTTTGTTACACTGTTGTGGAAAAGGTTTCTAATGTGAATGGTAAATGGACTGTACTTATGTAACGTCTTTCTAGTCATTCGACCACTCAATGCGCTGTACACTACATGCCACACTCACCCATTTGCACACATTCACACTGATGGCAGTGGCTGCCATGCAAGCTGCTCATCAGAATGGAAACTAAGCATTCATACACACTTATATACCGATGCACAGCATCTGGAGCAATTTGGGGTTCAGTATCTTGCTTCGACATGCAGCCAGAAAAGCCAGGGATCGATTGAACCGCCAGCCTTCCCATTGAGTGGACGACCCGCTCTACCTCTGAACCTACTATAGACAATAATGTATCTTTGGTAGTCAATTAATTACCACTGTTAGTTGAAGTCATAACAAACCCTCTGCTACAATTTGTAAAATCAAGATTAATGCAGTGGATTGAGGAAGTGTAGGTTTTTTTTTTTTACCAGGCACAATATGGTACAAGCCCTTCCTGTCAGAATAGTAGTGAAGAAGCATCTTCCCATCATCTGTCATCTCCACTCGGAAAGACGGTGCATTCATTTCCTAAAAAACAGGTCAGATGTTTTAAGATAATAAAAAACACAACAAATTGAAGAAATTCAAGAAACTCTTGTCACAACATAATACATATATTAAAGCTGTAAAAGTGGACTGCATACATGGATGAATTTGTGCCTGGGTACAAATGCATCTTTTGTGTCGCTTTTAGCCATATATTGCAGATTAATTAAAACTGTAAAATGTTGGTTGAAAATAGATCCTGAACTTTAGGACACTGTTTATGCTGAAGATGAAAAATATATGTCTGAGTTCTTTGTTTTCTAAAGCAGATCCACGCTGATCCTCATCTCTGCAGATATAAGACTTTAGGATACTACACATAATAATAAGAAACCATCCAAGGATACCTGTTCTCCAGTTTTCTTAAATCTGAGCTACTCTGCTATCTCAGCACTAATCCATGACTGCAGGTTGACTCTGATTGAATTGCAGGTAAATGTAATCAATTAAGTTTTGTAAAATTACAGATATTTCATCTTTGAAAATGCATAACTTTAACTATATAAAATGATAATCTGCAAATTCACAGCAAAGGTAGCTGTTATTTATATTACGATTTGATTAATATGGTGGAGTAAATGTGCAATACCAAGTATAGTTGAAATATAAAGTAGTTCATGTTCAGAAATATGTAAATATACAGTATAAACAGTAAATGCACTGAGGTGTGTCTAGATCAATACCAATATTTTTCTTTTTGTAATTTATAACATATACAGCAAAAAAAAGAAGGAAAAAAATTGAGAGACCACTCAAAATATTTTTTTCTTTCTTTTTTTATCTACATGTATGGCAGCCATTCCATTCCAGTGTTTGTTGAATTCCAACACAAGCACACCTCATTCTACTAAATGAAGTACTGATTAAGGTGATCACCTGAACCAAATCTTATTTAACGAGGAAAAGTATAAATACCACTGCTGTGGTCATCACTATTCTCTTGCAATAGGAACAGCTGGATGGCAAAATGCTAGTGCTAGAAGTACCTCAAAAGTTAAAAAAAAGTAAAAACTATTGATCATGCCAAAAGAGTTGAAAAGAAAAGTTTTGAGTGAGGAAAAGAAAGGTTCAATTCTGGCTGTACTGGCAGATGGATACAGTGAGCGTCAGGTTGCTTCCATCCTTAAAATTTAAAAGATGGCGGTTCATAAGAACAAGCTCAAGCAGAAGACATTGGGGACAACAAAGCTGCAGATGGGCAGAGGGTGAAAACGACTTTCCACTGACCGGGATGACCGCCAATTCATTCATGTCACTTTTCACAAACTGTACCATATGGCCATGACAAAAGGAGGGAGATGCACACAACAAATCAAATTAACAAATTATTTATTAAGGAAAATAATTAAACTAACTAACAGTAATATGTGAAATCAGTGTAAGTGAGTGCATGAGTAGAAAAGTGTATGAGTGCTGTGTTGTATTAAGATGCAGCAACACAATCAAACCATCAAACCCAAAAACCAAATAGTTGTCTCAGGGAGGAGAGAGAGACAGTACTGAGCTCCCAGAGGGTTTTTAAAGGAGGAGGTGTGGCCAATTTACTGACGACCCTCTGTCACACCCACTTAAAGTACCTGCACAGAAAACAGCCAGACAAGCAAATGGCAGCTCGGGTGAAGTGCACGGCAAGAACAGTTCGAAACAGGCTGTTAAGGGCAGGGCTGAAGTCGTGCAAAGCTAGAAAGAAGCCCTTCATCAATGAGAAGCAAAGAAGAGCCAGGAAGAAAACTTCCCTTCTTCTGCTCTGACAATGTTTCCCAACTCTGAGGATTGTTTTTTCCAGCATTTTGTTTTAATTCCAGCTCCATGCCGCCCAGGTCAATCAAGGTGTGGATGAAGGACCATCACATCAAGACCCTGTCAGGGCCAGCCCAATCTACAGACCTGAACCCCATTGAAAACCTCTGGAATGTGATCAAGAGGAACATAGATGATCACATGCCATCAAACAAAGTGAGGTGCTTGAATTTTTGCACCAGGAGTGGCATAAAGTCACCCAACAGCAATGTGAAAGACTGGTGGAGAGCATACCAAGACGGTTATTCCTAAGTTAAAACATTAGTACTGTTTTGTTTAAAAATGATTATGAACTTGTTTTCTGTTTATATTCAAGGTCTGAAAACACTGCATCTTTCACACCAGTTGTCATTTTCTGCAAATAAATGCTCTAAATGACAATATTTTTATTTGGAATTTAGGAGAAATGTTGTCAGTAGTTTATAGAATAAAACAAAAAATTTCATTTTACTCAAACAAAATTACAGGAATGTCAAGTCAATCTTTTTACAATACTCATATGGAGGACCTTTTATTGTCAAAGTGAAAACATATCTCTACAAGGTGATCTAAAAGAATAATATTATATATAAAGTATTTGTTTGCATAATGATTCCCAGCTCTAAGTCAATATAGAGTAGCTTTGGGGTGGAGTGATGGCTCCCATCAAGCAGAAAGCCTTGAATGCAGTTGCCACACACACCACTGCTTTATGGGGCGGCTGTGGTGCAGAGGCAGAGCGGGTCGTCCCCTAATCGTAAGGTTGTTGGTTCGATCCTCGGCTCCTCCTGCCACATGTCGAAGTATCCTTGAGCAAGGTACTGAACCCTGAATTGCTCCTGATGCTGTGCATCAGTGTGCGAATGTGTATGAATGAGTTAGTTTCTGTTTTTCTTTGCCGTGAATGTGTGTAAACAGCAATGGCAAAGCCCATCAAACAGAAATTCATGCATTCATAAAAATTCACACACTGATGCACGGCATAGGGAGCAATTCGGGGTTGAGTATCTTGCTCAAGGATACTTTGACATGTGGCAGGAGGAGCCAGGGATAGAACCAACAACCTTCCGATTAGGGCGACCCGCTCTGCCTCTGCGCCCTTTACACATCCAGCAGACAGATTTGGAGTGGTGTTTGTGTCCAACTGATGAATGTGTGGCCAATATACACTCTGCCAAGCTTGTCTCTTACCATGTCTGTCTGCTGTTTGGTGTGGAGCCCCTAGTGTACAGTGGGACTTTAGAGTTTTTTCTCTGATAACAGCTGCCTGTTACAGTTGAAAACGACACTAAGAGACACTGAGCGTGAACCAAAATAGTAAAGTTGGGGGCTAAACAGCTAAACAACCTCAACAATTTTCTCTTTGTGCTGTTAACTATCACTTTTTCAACACTGACATAATCATCACAGTCACTAAGTAGTAAATTAGAAGGCTAAAACTAGGGGCTCTATATTTTAAATGGAGCACAGCACAGACTTGTACTGCTGAAATTACATTTTCCTAAGACTAAGACTGAGCACTCACAGTAAGAATATGGGTTAGTTTCAAATGTGACAAACTATTTGCCAAAGCCTGGTTGTTTTCTTTTAGGTTTGGTAAAATTTGCCATCAGGATGCAAACCAAAATAATAACACACGAGCATACCTGATAGGACAGAGCCAGGTAACTATGGAGAGCATCTAGATTTCCAATGAATTCAATGAGATTTCCTCCCAGTGTCCTCAGCATGGTGTCATAGCCTGCTTGCTTACAAAACAGAAAGAAATGTTCTCCAAAAAGCTTAAGAAGAACATCAGCAGGAACATCTGAAACATATAAAAAACATACAGAGCAACACTGTCACAGAACATTATAGATATTACATTCTCCGAGTGCACACCTGTGTATCTTATTACAGCATTGGCAGCAAGCACATATTCAATTACAGCCTATTCCCAAAAGTATGTACAGTTTAGATAATCAGACCCTTGGGAAGAGCTTAGTACAATGTTGACATGCTCTGACTAAACAAATCTTGTTTTGTTTTACACAGCTGTGTCCAGGGGCCTAGTGTTGCATGTACTAGTCAAATACAATCTATACATGTATGACTAAATAATTTACTTGTTCAGATACACTTGCGTACACAAGTTTTTTTAAACTGTTCACCCTATACAAATGTTTATAGCTTACTATACTCTGATGATACAATGTTTTTTCAGTACTGACATAAAAAAGGAAAATAAATTAAATGTATGTAAATAAATATACATGCTACGCAGGATAAATTAAAACTGAATCTAGAACTGCAGTCACATGGTGATCATTTCTACACTGTTATGGAATGTAAGTAATTATTTTAATGTAAAACAACATAAGTAAAAACTTTTTTGCATGTATTTTGAATTGTATTCAGTTTTAAGGGCAGATATTGTGCATGTGGTGATATAAAAAACATCTACTGGGTGTAACCTGTTGGATTTCATCAGGGACATTGTTAACACTTGAGTTATCACATGCATGCACAGACATGGTGCAAAATATAATTTACAACAACAACAAACAGCAAACATACACTGATCAGCCATAACATTATGACCACCTGGGCACCCTTGTAGTCATAATGTTATGCAGCCTCATACGCAACAACCACACGGGAGAGCCTTCGCTCCCCATGTTGGTCCATGTATGTTCAGCAGTGCAGCCTGCAAAAGGGCTGGGTGAAGGTGAATATAGATCACAGGTGGCGATTATTAAATACTATATTAAAAAAAAGACATTGATTTAGTGAAACCACTTGTATGATTATAACCTCGGACCATTGGACTGATGCTCATTTCGTAATAATTTGAATATATCTCACCTCATACATGGTCACATAGTTCAGTAATTAATGTTACACGACAGCGTTTGCACTGCAATGTGTTTAAAGGATTAAACATACAATATTGGTCTGCATTCGCCAGGGTATTAATTATCTCTTGATTACTTAGGACTGCTTCTTTTAGATTCCATGCAGACTCACTCATAGTCCAACACTTCTTGCAGTAACATCCTTATGGAATAAAATTAGGCCGAAAACACAAGATGGTCCAGTGCCTTGATCACATGAGATTTCATTCTGTATATATAAACTTTTATTCCATATATTCAAACTATCATTCCATATATTTAACCTTCATATTACATATATAATGATTTCCTAAAGGGCCTAAAGGGTATTCCAATATACATATATAGTTTTTACCTTGCATTCAATGGTCCTTGTGATGGCCTTAGAGTTGGCCTTATTCTGTTCCTCTTTCTTGGCTATTTTTTATTTTTTTCGTTTAATTAAATTATGTTAACTATTCTCAAACTGTGTGGTCTGCTCTTTCGTCACACACTTTTGGGCCAGGTTGTAACAAAAGGGGGGCTTTGTTTCCTTTGTTAAGTTTTCTAATGTTCATTAGAAACTTATTTGTAATTTGCTGGTAGGTTGGTATGTTTTGTCACCTCTATTCTCCCACTTATCTGCTTAGATTAAGGTTTGGGGCTACCTGTAGAAGAGGATAGAGAATAAATTTGTTCTTGTTCTTTTGTTTGTTGTTTTAGTTTTTTATGACCCAAGGAGGGAGGTAGTTAGGTAGTAGGTAGGTGCTAACAACCAGTTTTGGGAGGCTTCATAGTCCAGAGTTTTGGTTACTGGTTGAGATTGAGCAGAGTTTGTCTGTGTATAGAGGTTTGGTTAAAGTCCCTGTATAGTTTGTTGCTTTGTTTTGGTCAGTAGTGCAGGTTGTTAGGGCTAGAGATTTATTGCTGTTTTGTGTAGGACTGGAGACAGTTCTTGGAAATTTTGGGCCACGGTGACAGAGTTGATTGTTTGGGGTGCACATGTGGAAATTGGAGCTTTCTCTGGTAGGATGAACATTTCTCCTTTGGGAGTCGTTCATAAAATCATTAAGTGTTCCAGTGAAAACAGTTAAAGCAGTTGCTTGAGGGGGTCACTGTTTGTGCAGTTGCCTTCTTTGCTCTGGTGATTTCTAGTGCATAAATACTCAGTGTAACAAACTGAATGAAGACCAGGGTTGAAATTAGTAAGTTTATGGATAGGCAGTTAGCGGGAAAGCTCTAATTGTATGGCATCACAGTGATCAAAACTGTACTGTTATGGCTACTTTTGCTAATTCTGTACAGTCTACGTCTGAGGAGCTTTTAAATAGTTGTACCAAAGAGCAACGTTTGAAGCAAGTTGAGCATTATGACATCGACAATGGAGAGAAACGGTCATTGAGGGTGTGTTGTTTTAATGGAAAATGGTGTTCTGCCGGTTACTTTGCAGAGTTGAAGTGTCTGTGGTTTCTTCTCCAGGTTTAACTTTTTAAGCAGCAAAAGGTTGTTGCTGTTGCAAATGGAAAGGGATAAATGGGCATAAAAAAAGGAATGACTATGGCAGTCTTTGGAAAAAAGAAAACTGGAGTTACAGCACTTCAGGTTAAATCTAATCAGGGAAAGTAAGATGTCAGGTAATGATGCTACTGAGGGTTCATATGAGTCTGGTTCATCTGTATCTCAACGTTTGAAAATGTTTGATGTGGTGGGTAACTTGCGTTTAGTGCCGAAATTTTATTTGCTTTTTTTCTCTCTTTTTTAACCTGTCGCCAATGCTAGAGGTTGGCCAGATGCTGAACGGTTAGTAATGTTGCAATCTTATTCAGTGCTCAGTGCAGCTGACAGCCAAGTATATTCTACTGTTAAAGAGGCAATTTTAAAAGTTTATGAATTAGTACCAGACAGACCAACATTTCAGGTCTTGGAGGAAGTCTGATAAGCAGTCACATGTCGAGTTTGCAATGTTGTTCAGCATCAGAGGTCACAACTTTTAAAGATCTGTGTGATCTTATGGTGGTAGAGCAGTTTAACGATTGTATTCCACCTGAGGTTGCCACTCATATTGCTGAGCGTGGTGTAGAAACTGACTTTGAAGCTGCTATTCTGGCATATAAATATGTGTTGACACATAAAGGAACATTTGGAACAAATGGTGTGTCAGGTAATGCTAATATTAAGCTAATGGTCATTTTGCAAAATTGTCTTGGTCTGAGTCTTCAAAGACAAATCATGGTCCACGTTCAGGTGGTTTTGGTAAAGTTTGCAATTACTGCCACGAGAGGGGACACTGGAAAGCAGAGTGCACTGTGCTGAAAAGCAGCGTAAATCGAACAGGTGGTAATCATGTTAAACCAGTCGCTCTCAGTGTTCCAGTTAAGAAAGTTCCAGTTGTCACAGAGGTGTTTGGTGCAGTTGAAGCAGAAACCGAGAAATATACGCGTTTTGAAGTTTTCATGTCAGATGGGCTTGTGTCTCTCAGTGTTAGCGATGTTAACGTGCCTGTAAAAATTCTACGAGACACAGGAGCAAAGAATTAATTTATACTTGCTTCTGTGCTTCCATTTTCTCAAGACACAGATACTGGTGAATGTGTGGTGGTATGCTCCTGTGCGCAAATCCAGTCTGTCCTGTGTTCTTGTGAATGGTGATGTCCATGTTGCAGTTCAGCCCACCTTGCCTATAGATGGGATAGATGGGATTTTGGGGAACGATCTGGCTAGCAATCGGGTTACACATTTTGTTAAAGGAATCAGATGACTGTAAATAAGAGTTCCCTGATGTCTTTAGTGCTTGTGCTGTGACAAGGGCAATGACTAGAGCTAAATCAGATTCTTTAGTTCAGGAGGAAGAGTGTGATTTAAAAAATGACTTGCATCCACCTAATTCATTCTCTGTCTCAACAGGAGCTTATCATTGACATGCAAGCTGCTGCTGCTTTGAGTGAGCTGTTTGAGCAGGTGCAGACTAGTGATGAAGTACAGCCGTTGGGTATTTCCTGCAGAAAGAGGTTTTGGTTCGTATGTGGGTGCATCAGGGTTTTGATTGTGTGGGTGATTCTGTTGTTTAAATAGTAGTACCAACTAAGTATTGAAATCAAGTGTTGACATGTTCTCATGACCAGACAGGCATTCGGGGGTTAGGAAAACATATGGTCATGTGTTGCATTAGTTCTTTTCGCCTCGTCTTAAGCGTGATGCTGCTTACATTAAGACTTCCCATAAACCAAATCAGTCGATCAAGCCTGCCCCACTTTGTCCAGTCCCTGCTGTGAACAACCCATTTGAACATCTTATCATCAATTATGTTGGTTCTTTGCCTAAGTCAAAATCTGGGTCTGAGTATCTGTTGAAAGTCATATGCCAGGTTACGCGTTAGCCTGCAGCCTATCCATTGCACACTATCACAGCTAAGTATCTAGTTAAAGCCTTGTCTCAGTTTATTATATATAACACCAAATATCATTCCAAATGACCAAGGGTCAAACTTTTTGTCACATTTGTTCTTACAAGTTCTTAAGCAACTGAACATCAAGCATACCAACATCTGCTTATCATGCACAAAGCATGTCTTTGTTTTGAGCATATTGCACAGAAATGCACAGGGACTAGGAGGAAGGTTTGCCTTGGTTGCTTTTAGCAGCAAGGGAGGTGTGCCAATAGAGTGCTGAATATGTTGAAACCGTATTATGCCTGTGCTTCCTCTCCAGTTAAGCCAGCTTCCGCTTCCAAAGAAGGGTGTCTGGTTTTGACTGCTTGTACAGTGGTGCAAACAGCATTTAGTGGAACTGAGTCGCTTCAAAAAGCTTGAGGTTTTGCTGGCTCATTTGCCTGTTCAACTGATTAAAAGCTATCCGTCCTTATTTGGAGATACTCCTTCAAGAACAAATTTGATTGAACATGATGTTGATGATGCTAAACCAATTCGTCAAAGATTTTAGTCTCTGAGGAGAAGAGAAAAATTATTGACAGTGAAGTTAAGTACATGCTTGATAATCACATTGCAGTGCCTTCCTCTTCTAGTTGGGCTTCGCCATGTTTGCTTGTTGAGAAATCTGATAAGTCCCCAAGATGCTGTACAGATTTCCGAAAAATAAATGGTAAATGGTTGTTGAGTGACTTGATGATTGTGCTGTGTATTTAGATGATGATACCTGGGAGGATCATCCAAGTTGCATTCATGCTTTGTTTGCAGATGGAAATTTAACCGTAAACTTAGCTTTAAAGCATTTCCATGTCTATCTTGACTATGGAATGCCAATTGTTGTACTTACTGACCATAATCCACTAACCTTTTTGAACTCTCTGCAGAACCCAAATCATAGGCTCATGCGGTGGGCTTTGTTTTGCAGCCTTATATCTTGCCATATTAAGGGCAAAGGTAATATTATGCCGGATGCTTTGTCGCATGCACCTTTGTAAGTCTTAACATGTCTTTTACACTGTCCCCTGCAGCCTCTGTTTCCCTTCCTGTTTGCTCCTAGGCGCCAAGGTTGCTAAGGTTGGAGATGAGTCTGGAGAGGGGAGGAGTATCAACTTGTGTAAAAGGTTACATAGATAATTGCACTTTGTTAGGTCCAGGGTAGGAACTCTGTCTTATAGTTTTTACCCTGCTCCAACTGTCCTTGTGATGGCCTTTGTGTTTTATATTCATACATATACACCTCACCTTTCACTCACACAGACATACAGATTTGCTGACAGACATATTAATTGATTATTTGCATTTGCTTAATTAAATTGAGTTAATTATTCTCAGACTGTAATGGTAAATGGTAAATGGACCTGTACTTGTATAGCGCCTTTCTAGTCTTCTGACCACTCAAAGCTCTTTTACACACATTCACTCAGTGATGGCAAAGCCCATCGAACAGAAACTAACGCATTCATACACATTCACACACCGATGCACAGCATCAGGAGCAATTTGGGGTTCAGTATCATGCTCAGGGATACTTCGACACGTGGCGGGAGGAGCCTGGGATCGAACCAACAACCTTCTGATTAGTGGTAAATGGTTAATGGACCTGTACTTGTATAGCGCCTTTCTAGTCTTCCGACCACTCAAAGCGCTTTTACCCTATGTGCCACATTCACCCTTTCACCAGCGATGGCAAAGTCCATCAAACAGAAACTAACTCATTCATACACGTTCACACACCGATGCTGGGCATCGGGAGCAATTTGGGGTTCAGTATCTTGCTCAAGGATACTTCGACATGTGGCAGGAGGAGCTGGGGATCAAACCAACAACCTTCCGATCAGAAATGCCTCTGAGCCACAGTGGACAACCTGCTGAGCCACAGCCACGCCCCTACCGCTGTGTGGTCTGCTCTTTTGTCACACACTTTTGAGCCAGGTTGTGACATCCTGAATAAGACAGTCATCGGTCATTAAATCTCGTTGAGTCTTACCAACCCCACTCAGACTGGATTAACATTACATGGGGGAATATTATGCTTCTCTGTAATTTAACTCACTGCATTTAATTTATTTTAATTAAATTTTTTTTGTTTTCATTTATTCGTCTGTACAGCACTTTGGTCAACTTTGGTTGTTTTAAAGTGCTTAACAAATAAATATAAAAAAAACAAAACAATAATGAAATTACATGATCACATGGACATTCTGCAGGTCAAAGCAAAAAGAGAAAAGGAGAAGCCTCCCTGGGTCCATTAGAAATAAATCCACTTAGAAATAATATAAAAAAGACATTACAGAACTGAGAATCATCTTATTTTTAAGTTTTCTTTACTGTCAAAGTAATCCAGTGATTTTCAGTGTACATCCATGGATCCACTGAAAACAGGAGCTTATTAGCTTATTGCTAATGTTTTACTGGTGCCAATTTGCCAAAATCGACACTGAGGAGAATACCAGTATACAACAACCTATTTGATGAGCTTTTACCAGTTCTTGCTTTCCTGAAGGAGAAGCAACACTACCTGTGGAAAAAAACCCTCAACTTTAAAACATTAGATCTTTTCTCTGGATAGGAATAAATTACAGAAGAACCAGCCAGTTCACAGAAAAATAGTCAGTAATTTAGGCTGTATTTATTACTGAGGTGGGGGTGAGGAATTACCCAGATAGGCACTCCAGATGGGATTAAACTCAATGACCATTTCAGGTAATGTTCAAATCATCTTATCTCCCCTAGAGACATAAATCTAGACCCAGTGCGGCTACATCAATAAGGTATCTCATCAATTAGTAAGACTGTCATGAAAATGACTGAAAATACTCGAGCTCCAACCAAGACATTGTAAAATTTGAACTCACCCAGTAGTGAACAAGCCTCCTTCACCAGGCTTAGGGTTAGGATATCGTCGTAAACTGTATATGTCATGAAGGTATCCTGGACCCCTGCTAGAGTGCTATACAAAAAAACATACAAGTTGTCAAACTGATCACAATCATCATCTTGATCATACAGCCACTGCCATGCATTATGGTAATATATAGGTGTTTATGCGTCCAAACCTCAATTTGTCCCAGGTCACCTGGCCAAATCTCTCAATCACCAGAGACTGGAGGCAGCTGTTAATGAACCCATACTGGAAAGAAAACACTTAAGCTGGTCACCACTGTTCTCATCAGATTTGTACCTCCATTTATAGAAATCAACAAAAACAGTAAAGAATAAAGTTTCATATGTGCATTCCCTTAAAAAAAATACAATCCGAAAGCATTGAGTCACACAATCTAAAATTATGTTACAACAATGTTACATCTTGGGAAAACTATAACAATGATACTTTGTCATTAGTAATCCCCACTAGGTTTTGTTAGACAACTCTTTAATTTGTCAAAGAAGAAAGACATACTCACCATGTCTGTGATGTTATTCTACTCAGTTATTCAAACACAATGGTGCAAATCTAGAAATTGATTTTATACTGCTCTCTCTCTCGCTCTGTCTCTCTCTCTCTCTCTCTCCATCATCGTCGTGGGGGAAGGGGGTGAGAGAGGAGACAAACAGAGATGCACAATAACAACAAAAATAATAATAGAAATATCACTGCTTCTATTACTACTACTACTACTACTACTACTATTATTATTATTATTATTATTATTATTATTATTAATAGTGTAGGCCATATTAATTGGGCAGCCCATCACAAAGCTGTCTGAGGATTCCAATGATCTTGAACCTCTTACTCCCATTCACATTGCAATCGTGAACCTACCTTACCACCTGGAATGTTTATGAATGATCTGTAACTGAAAGTAAGGTGTAGACAGGTTCAATATATATCTTTTTATATTTTTTTGTAAAAAGTGGGTTAATGAGTACCTTCCTTGGCTTTAGGGATGAAAAAAATGTAACCAGGAAAATACAAGTCTTGTTCCTAGGGATATCATGTTTGTAGTGGGTACAGACCCCTGCATGTACATACATCTACCAGCAAGTTTCGCTATAATCAGCGTAAACACTTTTTGGCCCATATCTCCCACATACGACATTATACATTCAAAAACTTTATATCCATGCATTTGCTGAAGTAGCTGCAGTAACTCAATTCTTGTTAAGCTAGCTTGTGTGATTTATAATGCTATATCTGGATGCAAAGTTGTGTGTTCAGCTCAAAAAATAACAATGATAACTATGGAATATGGAAGGCCTGACAGACTGTGCTAATATGCCGTTACCATTAGCTACACTGACTGGTTATATTGTCAAGATTAAAACAAATAATGGCTTCAAACCCAGAGGAACTACGTTAGTGACGGCTGCATCCTTGACCTTGTCTCATGTTTGTGGTGGCAATTTGTTTAATAAAGCATACAAAGTATGATCTTGTCTTTCTGTAAGGTTTTATTCAAGTCATCCATGAATGGCCTCAACGCCGTCACACCCCTGTTGGAGCATCATTCTAACACAGTTACACATTCCTGAGTTCTGGGACAGTAAACACACACAGATGATGTGGTGACACGGACGTAAAAAAAACAATGTTACGCTATAGTAAACAGAGACCCGTCAAGCACTAGCGGAAAACGGCCAAAGCTGAAAGCCTGTTTCCCTTAGTTTAGACAGCCCACAAGCTCCTTGATTGGCTCTGCCGTTTCTTGTGTGATTGGCCGTCCCCGCTGTCACTCCATCTTGCTTGCACACCGGTCTGCTAGCCAGGAGTCCTTACTAATCTGCCACTGTAAAAGTTGGTCGTTTGTTCGGCCTGGGTCACGTCAGCTAGAAGCATTGTAATATCAGATGTTTCATTTAATTTCATTTACATTAACGTTTGAATCGGTGTCCATGTGCGTATGTGCGTGTAGTTGACTAACAAGGTGAAACAAAGAATTGGGTGGTAATGTTTTGCTACATGCTTTACAACCAGTCAAACCAAAAAAAGGAACAGTAAACTTAAAAGTAGCAATAGAAAACTAGAATAACTACTAGAAAACACTGAAAGAGTTAGAGTTTTTAAAAAAAAAATACTTGTCTCCCCACCTCTGAAATCAAAATTTCGTCTTTGTGTGGTGAGATGATCATGTCCTAGGCTTCTTGTCTGAAGTCTCAACATCCCGCTGTTTACTTGGACATATAGAGTGTAGTTAGAAACAGGGCTAAAGGTTATATGCATATAATAGCCTTTTAAACAGTTACTTAGGGTTTTACAATGACCAGGTCAAAGGGTTGTATAGGTTATTAAAAATTGCCATTACATGTTACAGTAAACTTAATGTTAGCTATGCGGTCGACTCAGTTGTAGCTGTTGATTAGCCATGAACAAGAAGTTTTTACTCACTAGCTAGCAGGCTAACATCAGTATAGCTAATGCTATAGTAACACTGATTAAAATAAATTTTTAGCCAAAAGAAAGACAAGGCAGTTAAATATAGCTTGCTAACAGACAATATGTAACTTGTATTTAGAGGGCATGGAGAAATCAAAACTCACCTTGAAGAAAACATAAATGCTTTTAGTCCCGTTTAGAACATGGGGTTGTGTTAGTGGTCCTCTTGTGGTTGAATTGAGTATTACAACAAAAAAAAAGGAAAAATAGTCTTGACAAAAAACAAAAAGGATTTAACACTACTGGAGGCTGGTGCAGAAAAAGTCAGACTTGAATTAGTATAAAGTGCTTATCAAGGAATCACAGAAATGTATTCATCATTATACAACACAAGGTTGCGTGATCCAGGATGTTAATGGAGCATGTGTCTGTGATGTTACGCAGACGTGGAATTTTTAGTGTTGCCATCCATATTGTCTGCCCAGAGAATTCACAAGTGTTTTTGTTGCTGCTGTTTACATCCCTCCAGATGCAAATTCTAAAATTGTGTAGACTGTGTGGGGTCACATGACACATGACAAAAGAAATCAATGGTGTTTTTATTGTTTCTGGTGATTTACTCAAACAGATCTCAGAACTGTTTTACCGAGATTCATAGGCATTCCCACCGGTGGAACAAATACACTTGATCATATCTACACAAATATTCCTGACAGCTACAAAGGCCTCCCCCATCCCCATCTTGGTCTAACAAACCTTCTACCATGGTCTGGGTGAATACTTAATTCTGAGGGCTGCTGGGTGTCCATTAATACCTGATGTAGGACACCTACTAAGTAGTTCCAGTGAAACTGCCTGCTTACAGTTCTAAATTGATGTCCTGAAATAAATTGAATGAAAACAAAATCTAGCAAGCTAAATATTTCATAAAACAGAGTGTAGTCCTTCAGTGCCTCATCGTCTAAACACCACAGGCTGGCATATGTAATACACAAACTAGATCTTGATACTGATTTGGGGACAATGACTTGGCTTGATAGTAAATATAATTTGACACAATGTTTAACAACAAGACAAACTAGCTGTTTGTTGGCTGTGCGCAATTTTACTGACTTTGAATCTTGCTAGCAAAACGTCTCGTAGCTGAGGCCACCGCCCAGGAGAACTGCATTCAGATCAGTTTTCTATATTTAAGGAGAAGACTATCCCAGCAGCAACTTCCTAGGCGACTACATTCCAGTGACAAACAACTTTTTCTCTTGATTAATAAACAAGAAACGGAGTGTTGTTATCCTGGCATAACAAAATAGTTCACTTCTGATCTTGAGATAATGGCATTCTAAAAATGTTTGAATCCATGACCGTACATAACAAATTACAGTATTGCTCACATAAATTAGAAGATTTATATGATATATTAAATCATGATTACTACTGATAACTACTACATACTACATATATGTATAAAAAAAAGGTCAAAAGGGCTCATACCAGGAAACTCTATACACTTACCTTTAAATATAATTTACTATAGCCCCTTGCTCAGTTCCTAATATTTATTCAATTGTTGATATAATGGCATAATGACTTATATTTATTTTATGTTATTATTCAACATTTAAATCAATAAGTTTGTTTTGTTTATTTTGAAAATATCTATTTTGTTGTTACTTGTGAGTAACTGATGGTTAAATGTACCCTTAAGTGTGATTCTGTTTTGAAAATGGAGCCTTATTCAAATTGTCGATGGTAAAGCACGTTTGTCACTGTGCGTATCCTACATGTGGTATAAGTAAAGTTGTTTTAAAAACAAAAAAAAGTCTAGTGTCGGATTCTCTTAGCACCGCGGATGTATTTTCCTAAATCCCTATGAATTTTCCTTCAAATCTTTCCTTGGCCTCATGCCGTTGTCCACTGAGATCATGGAATAGTCTTTAGGAAACAACATAGGACTTTTTTTTTTTTTACTGTTCGACCGCAACTGGACTAGACTGACAGCCGGAACACAAGCGGAAAACGAAATAGTTCCTACCCGGACCTTCAATTAGATGCACACTGCAACATGGCGGCCAACATAGAGCAAATTTTCCAAGATTTTATACTGAATAAAATCAGAGAAATTGAAGAGCAGAATGAAGACAAAGCGTACGTCACTGTTGTGTTTTGTATTCGTCTTAGTGATACAATTATATACAATACAATTAGCTAGCTAACGTAACGTTAAGTGAATGGAATTGAACAACAATGATAGTTTTCCATCTTCATCGGCCGGTTACCGCTCTGGTTTCCAAATTTACCATACAAGCTAATGTTAGCTATATATTACGTTATACACGCATGTCTATATTATAAATGCATATTTATAATATATCGGCCGACGGGCTACATCTGTTAACGGTTTTAAGTAGTGCTGGGTGTATGTAAATAAAACACCGGTTGAAAGTATCTCGTCAACAGAGTAAAGCGGTCCTGTTTGCACTTAATGTAATGTTTAAGAACGATAGATTATGTCGAATAAGACAATTTTACAGGTTAACTAGCTAGTTTTCATGCGTTCCTGTCAACGTGCATAAAGTATTTCCCCCTTGCGATAAGGATTATTTCCCTTTCAGAGGAAGGAATACACACATAACGATTCGTGTATGCTTTTAAAAAATTACCAGACAACCTTGAGATATGTTTGCTGCTCCTGAGCAATAACGACATATAATAAACTAAAAAGTCACTTAAAGGTGAGAACTGTTTTGAAAATGAGATAGAGATAACCCACCCTCTTGTTGGGGCAGTCCTCTAAATGCAGTTTCAGATTTAAGAATCAGAATCACTTTAATTGGCAAGGTGTGTGTACACATACAAGAAATCTGAATCGGGTTTCATGTTGCTCTCAATGTACATACACAGGATAAGTATAACTAAAAATGACATATATACATATGTGTACATATATAGATACACACATGCACACGCACACACACACACACACACACACACACACACAGACATATCGTTATAGACATTAGACTATGGTGCAATAACAAATAATGCAAGTAAATAGTAATATCCCCTTGTGTCCTGTGTGTCTATCAGTGCTGCTGAAGAAGTGGGTGCCAGCAGTGAAGTGAGTGTAGCAGAAGAAGCCACTTCACAGAGAAACAAACAGGAAGACTCAAAGGGGACTGGTTCACAAAAGAAACATAAGAAGCACAAAAAACACAAAAGTAAAAAGAAGAGGAGGAACAGAGAGAAGGAGGAAAATGAGAGCAGTTCAGAGTCTGATGCAGAACTGGAGGGAGGAAACAAACAACCAAGGTGAAACTCTAATGGTGAACAGTTGTCAATACTCACAAACTGGTCTTATTCAAACAATTTAACTACACTGTGAATACACTTCCATAGTACCATGAATAAACAGTTGCCATAGACAAAGTGAAATGGTTGCCCACGCTAAAGCTGACAGGGTGTGAACTGCACTGTAAGTTCAACACACGTGAATAGGCTACATACATAGATCACCAAACAATTATACAACAGGGGAATTAAGAAGACAACACATAGAGGTACTTATATAAAGATGTATATAAAAACACAAGCAGCTGCAGCCCACAAACAGACATGCACACAGTACAGCAAAACAAGACTCTTTGCACACTACAAAGTTAAATGTGAAATGAAGTGCTGAGGATGAATTTAGCAGTTTTACAGCCTCGAGGAAGAAGTTGTCCTTAAGTCTTATGGTATGGAAGTTCTGTAGATCTTTCCAGATGGCAGCAGGCTGAACAGGCTGTAGCTGGGTGGGTACTGTTTTTTAGTGTCCTTTCCTTTGGCCTCTACGCAGGCACCTTACCTCACTGATATCACTGATGTCAGGTAGATGAGTGCCAATCTTATGAGCATTTTAATTACTGTAGTGCCCTCCTGTCCTGGGCCTTGCACATCCCATGCCCGTTTGTGATAGTTCCAGTCAGGATACTTTCTATTGCTTCTCTATAAAAATAACAAGGACTTGGCACAGGAGCTTTGTTTTCTTAGGGTTCCTTAAAACAGTAATGTCTGTTCTTTTAAAAAAAAAAAAAAAAAAATATTAGACCACCCTTGTTTCTTCAGTTTCTTGTTCATTTCAATGCCTGGTACAACTAAAGGTTCATTTGTTTGGAGAAATATAATGATAACAACAAAAATAGCCCTTAAGAGTTTAATTTAAGAGCTGATATCTAGTCATTTTCCATGGTTTTCTTGATAATAACCAAAATCACTTAAGTTCTTACATCAATAGCTATGGCATTGTACTGCCAAAAACAGTGCTTTTAGGCTTTCCATGTTTTCTTTTCTGTCTGTTTTAGTCACATGATACACACAGGAGTTAGTACTTGATTGCATAACCATTGTTTTTGATGACTGCAGCCATGCGTCTTGGCATGCTCTCCACCAGCTTCTGACATTGTTCTGCTGTCACAGCAGCCCATTCCTGTTGCAAAAATTAATTCAACAAATTTGCTTTGTTTTTGGGCTTGTCGTTCTCCATTTTGAGTTTGATGATGTTCCACAGGTTTTCAATTGGATTTAGATCTGGTGATTGAGCAGGCCAAGGCATGGTTCAAATGTTCTGGTTCTCCATCCAGGCTTCAACTGATCTTGCCGTGTGGCAAGGGGCATTGTCTTCAAAATCCAGTCATTCGAGGCAGGAAAGAGTTTTATCAGCTGATGGATGAAGACTGTTTTCAAGAGTAGCTCTGTACGTGACCTGGTTCATTCGCCCTTCACACAATTGCATTTGCCCTGTTCCACCCATACTGAAACAACCCCAGATCATCACCGATCCATCCCCATATTTGTAGGGGCAAGACAGTCTGGTTTGTAGGCTTCGCCAGGCTTCCTCCTAACCAGTAAGTTGGCTGGAGTGGGCATCATCTCAAAATTGGATTCATCACTGAAGGGAACCTTAGCCCAATCATCAACAGTCCAATCCTTGTGATCCCTAGCAAAGAGTAACCGGGCATTCCTCTGCCTTTCGTTGATGAAGGGCTTCTTCTGTGCCCTGTGTGACTTCAGACCAGCTTCAAGAAGTCGGTTTCGAACTGTCCTTGCTGAACAAGTCACATTTCTTGACAGTGCCCACTCATTTTTAAGGCCCCCGGAGGTCTGACGATGATTCCTGACACAGGAACGGATGAGTGCACGGTCATCTCGTGGGGTAGAAAGACGTTTCCTGCCTCGACCAGCTAGAAATTTGGTAGTACCATGTTCGCCTTGCTTTTTCTTGGTGTAATGAACGGCTGTCTTGGAGATCTTCAGTTTTTTGGCTACCTGTCTCTCACTCATGCCAATTTCCAGCAGTGCAAAGATGGCTGCCTTTGTGGCTTCACATAATTCTTTTTTTTTAAGGCATTATGTGAGAGCTGACACTTCTGAGTTGTGCTACGGCTTGAATGTAAGCAGGAAACCACTCTAGGCCTTTGCATGTGCAGTGCTGCTTATGACATGAAAGGGCCTCTTATATACCCTGGGAATACAATTAAGCTTAAGCATGTCAAATAGGACATAAAGTATTATGGAATCGGCTGCATTTTGTGTCGTGTTCATTTCATTCTTCAGGTAATATACCTTTAGTGGTACCAGGCATTAAAATGAACAAGAACTTGAAGAAAACAAGGGTGGTCTAATTATTTTTTCCATGACTGTAGAGCCAGAGATTGGTTTATCTGTTTGGAGCTACTGTAGAAACACAGTGGTCCAACATGGTGGACTCTGTAGAAAAGGACTCTTTATTCATTGCAGCCAATCATGAATGATGGGTTGCAGTCTGCCCTTCATCCCTTGTCCTTTGCAACTGCTAACCAGATGGTGATCAGGTGACCAGAGGTGAGGGTGGACTCGATGGTGGTGTAGAATAGCACCATCATAGTGTCACCTCAAGAAGAACATCCTCTGTTGTGCTTTTTTGGTGAGGGAGCTAAGCCTGGCTCTTTTTCCAAAAATAATCTGTAATGCTGTTGCTCTGCTGTCTCACATGAGTGGCAAGCTAAGTTGTAAGTTGTAGAGACGCCCAGGCCTTTGCTGAGGTGGATGAGGTGACGCTGGTGGGCTGGAGCTGGTGGATGGAGTCACAGGGGACAGTGGACTGTCTTTAAATGATGTAAAATATACACACTTTTAATCTTACTAGTTCTGTTTTCTGCTGTGAAGTGAAAGTGGGTGTGACCCTTTCAGAAGCCCTCTTTGGTAGTAAATCTTGACGCTGTTTGAACTGCCTGACATCATGCAACAATGCAATAATCCAGTTAACTGTTCCAGCTGTTCAGAAACAACATACACAGGATGTCTACTTTGGTCTTGAGAAGCTTCAGCCTTTATTCACTGGCAAATTGTTACCTACACTGTTCATTTACTTACATTTACTAACTTCACTGCTCACCTTATCCTCTGCTCCATTGCAGTCACCATCACTCTCTGCCACTTGCTCCCTTTTGCTCAACCACACACTATCTTTAGAAAAAGGAGCTGCTCTATGGTGAAAAATGCCATTACCCCTGTTTAGGGGTGTTTTGGGTTTAGTCCCAGTGTTAAAGGTGAGCCAACATGTACGAAGATTTGTGCACATCATCTCTTTTCAGCCAACTGATGTGTTGGGATCTGCTGTGACAACCTACGTCATCAAGTCCTCCAGGAAGAATCTATTGAAGAATGGGGATTATTTTCTATCTGTTATTATTCTATGAGCCTAAGTCAAAGACTTTTCTAAGTACGCTAATTGCATATTAGACAAAGCATTGTAGGCTAGACAATGTTATACATGCTATAGTGACTTCTATTACCAGTAGCTCAGCTTTTACTTTGTTTTTTATGGTTTTAGACAAATATCTTCCTATACTGGTAGTGTGAGTGTTTGGGTTTATTTTGAAGTCTATATATCATTGTTTACAAAAAAGTTAATAACTGTTTTTCAAATGTGCCTAACTCAGGTTTTATCTTTGCTTCATAGAAGAGGAACACCAGCAGAGGCAAATAAGGAGCAAGGTAAGTCTGTCTCTTATTATTGCATGCAATTTGATGCAGTGTTATACAATTGTGTGTTTTTTAGAGGCAGCTTGTTTTCCATCAGTTATTTGTTGTGGCTGATGTATTCCTTAACAAAAAAATATGTCTGCCTACATTGCCACACTTGCTAAGACCCCCATATCATATAATTGTCAAAATGCAGTCTTTAGGTATACAGTAGTTTCTGTTGTACAAAATATGCTGAGACTGACACAGAGCTACTAAACTGTTTGTCCAGGTGAGGATAATGAGAGTAAGTCCAGATGCCACAAGAGACATTCAACTGGAAAGAGAAAGAAGAAGAAGAGAAGGAAGAAAGGTGAAGAGAACTCATCAGATTCCGACCTCCAATTCGTGTCAAAGCAGAGGGATAGCAAATGTGGTTTAAGCTTATTGCCAAGGCGACGAGAGGAGTTGCCAGATATCATCCCAAAACAGGTAAAAACTCCAAACGACATACAAAAAAAACAACACGTTTTCTTGATAATGTTGACAGAAAATAGTTGACCTAAATTTTCTTAGTATACAGATATATTGCTTTTGAAGGTTCTATTTGTAACTTTCCTGTTGCTCGCGCTGCATACACAGTCCGTAGCTACGAGTGAACATCCTCCTCGGCATTGGCCAAAAGTGACACTAGATACTCTAGACCAGAATTATTCAACTGGTGGCCACATCCAGCCTGCCAAATTTCCATCTGCAGAATGGCCACTAATATATAGATATGAATATTTATATATTTACTGTATAATGAACTGAGTATCTGTTGCAAAATACCTGGAGAAAGGCAGTATTAAGTTATTGTTAATACAGACTGAATATTTCCTACTGTTGAAGCTTTACATTAAGAGCATTTAACTGCCGAAACGTGACAGCGGATCAGTTTGAAATACTGCACTGAGTAATGGAACAAGAATGAGCAGCCACAGTGAGCTGTTGCATGAAGAGCTGTAGGCGACAGGCTGCAAACCTCCAACTTCTCAGCCAATTAACCAAAGTTACTTTCACTGTGGCTGTTCACAGACTTATTCGGTTGTGCAGCAGACGGAATTTCCCCGTTGTGGGACAAATTAAGGAATATCTATGAAGGAATATCTATCTAAAATAAGATTATGGTTGCTCACAGAATGATAGAAGGCCAATTATTGTCTGACTTCTGTATTAAAAAAAGTAATTTTTTCAGAATTATGTCACGTGTAGTATTTTTGCATTTAACTACAGGTGTAAATGGTAAATGGACCTGTACTTGTATAGCCCCTTTCTAGTCTTCCGACCATTAAAAGCGCTTTTACACTACATGCCACATTCGCCTTTTCACACACATTCACACAGCGATGGCAAAGCCCATCGAACAGAAACTAACTCATTCATACACATTCACACACCGATGCACAGCATCGGGAGCAATTTGGGGTTCAGTATCTTGCTCAAGGATACTTCGACATGTGGCAGGAGGAGCCAGGGATTGAACCAACAACCTTCCGATTAGGGGACGACCCACTCTGCCTCTGCAGCACAGCCGCCCATTATGTAATTTGGAAACATATAATTTCTTTGATCTATCTTTCTTGTCCTGTTTTAAACATTAGGTAAGCTCTAAGTTTATGTTTTCTTTGTCAAATAAAACCATTTCCATCAGCAGCAGGATTGGTAATGGAGGTCGTTCACGCAATCCATGTGTTTGACCAGCAGATGGCAGTTGCTGGCTATACAAATTTGTGACAAGCTCTATGAATGGCCAGAGTGGATTTTTCTTTTAAGCCTTAATTATGTCAAGATTGCTAGCTGTTAGGTGTCACAAGCATGATAACTGCATAATAGCATCAAAACGGGTTAAAAATCATCACAGATTCCCATGTTCTGTTCACACTGATCTGTTCACACTGATAAAGTGAAAAATAAAATGATAAAAATGCATTTTGTAAGAAAATGTAAATGTATTTATTTATGTTAGCTAAAATCAACACCATTTGTCATAATACATTAATATCATGGCTCACATTAGCTGGGGAAGTTTTTTGCAAGCATATTATTATGCTTTTCATCCATTTTACTTAATTATTGTAAACTCTGGAGGACTTTTGTCAGGATCCAGTAGGACTGATAACTCGTTTTTTCAGTGATCAGATTGGTTGATGGTGAGGCTGTTTTTTGAAACGTTTTAATTTGATATGATCTTTTATTTATTGAGGACAAGCGGATTGCAAATGCATTGAAACTGTTGGCCAGATCAGGTGTGGGTATATTCAGACAGGTGAAGGCTTTGACTATCAAACTGCAGAATTTTGAGACGCTTTTCTCATTAAAAATGCGAGGAGCCAAGTGGGACAGTATTAATAACTTGTGATTCACAGTTAAAAACTATACATTTCTGATCAGATACAGTCATATCTAGTAATTCCACAGAGGATATTCTTACACCCAGGGTAAATACAAGGTCCTGTGTATGACCACGATTATGTGTTTGTCCACATAAGTTAAAAGAAATCTGTAGCATGAACATTAGTGGAGTCATCAACATGAATATAAAAAATGACACATAGAACAACAACAAGTGTGGATAAAAATGTAGGGAGTTCTGATGAATAGTTGCCAGGTGGCTTTGGGGGGTGATAAATGATTGCAAATATGATTGGATAGAGACTGCCAAGTTTAAAAGTGAAAACTTTAAAGGACTTAAATCCATCAGAAGATACAAGCTCTTCCTAAAAACACTCACTACAATCACTGACACTGGGTTTGACATAGTTCAACAAGCTGACTATAATTATTGGTTTGCAACCAAGTTTCTGTTATAAAAGCATAACATTTACAGATGAAATAAAACTACTCATATTTTACCAGCATTTGGCTGATGCGACTTTCCCACCCTGCCATTGGCACATCAGCTGTTTTTACATTATCATAACATTTACTTTTACCTTAAATATAACCACTTCATGCTTATCCAGCACACAGCCTGTTGTGTTGCAAAATAAAAGGAATAAAAAGTCCCTGTTTATGTAACTATGGCATCTTCTTAGTCTTCACAGCAGAGTTGAAAGCAATCTAGTTAGCAGCTAACTGTTACAAGTCATTGTGGGGGGGTTTGCAAGGTGGACCTGTAGCTTCCAACTTGGCAGCTCCTGAACAGATTTGGAAGACTTCTTGTTTCAGGCTAGACTTCAGCCCGACTCAAAGCTGCTAACTAGCTAGACTCCATCACACACATGTTACCCAATACCCAAAAGGAAACCTTCCTTGAATGGGAACGCTTGGCTAGTAACTCATAGGTGCAAGTACAACAAAATCCTACCCCTGTGCTGCTAAATCCTAGAGGAAACACTCAAATGTTATGTAAGCCACATCAATGATGTTAAAGACTAATGACTTTCTTTCTTCATTGCTTCCCAACAGGACAGTTCCAATAAAGGAAGAGGAGATGATGAAAGACATGGCAGGAGGAGTTGTCGTTCCCGTTCACAATCACATTCCTATTCTCATTCACATTCCTGCCCAGTGAGGAGGAACTCTCGCTCTTGTTCTAGACACCGTCACCGAAGATCTAGGACTCATTCTCGATGCAGTTCACAGCACCACAGGACCAGGTCCAGGTATGAAGGAAAAACCATTAAAAGCTTGGATATTTTCTAAAGCTTTTTCATATCCATGCTGTTTGTGCATTTTATCATTGACATAAACTTAGGATAATGGTGATCTCACTTTTCCAAAAGAAAAAGTAAAATTAAGAAACTATTATTTTTTAACACTTCCTCCAATTCGGTTGTCCAGTTTATGAGATGTGTGCCAGCCACAGTATGTTTTTCTTTGTACCGTTATCACTGATTGTTGGCTATAATCAACACAGTTTGTCTGAATAAATAAGTTATTATCATGGATCACTTTGCTGGCATATCCACTCAGATAGTATTTTCCAAGTGATAACGTTAGTGGACAAGCAAGCCAAGCTTAGCCAGCCAGCTGCAATGCTATGCTGCATGGATCCAGTGCTAGCTGCCCTGCAACGCAAGTGGATTAAATCAGCTCATTAAACCAGACTCCTGGGGTTGTTTGCTAGGTAGGCTAGCTTGGAGTTTACAGTTGTTGGGTTTTTTTTGGGCACTTACAGGTTGCCTTGTTGGCTGGTGTTGCGGGCGGTCAGGTAGGATAACCTTATTCAGCCTGACTGGGTTGTAGCTGGCTAGCTAACCTTAGCTTACTTGCTCGTTTACATTATTACTATCAAAATACTATCTGAATAAATGTATTAAGACAAACTGTTGATTTTTGCTAATAATACATGATGATACAAAGCAAGTTTTGTTAAAGGTCCAGTGTGTAGGATTTATTGGAATCTAGCAGTGAAGTTTCAGTTCGCAACTAACTGAACACCACTGGTGTATTTGACGACCTGATAATGAGAATGGGCTGAAAAGTGAGTATGAGAAACTACGGCTATTTACAATCAGTGTTTGGTTTGTCCGTTCTAAGCTACTGTAGAAACATGTCTTACTCCCTGACACTACAAGTGACACTGGACGTGTGTAGGTAAAAACGTCTTATTTCATGGTAACATCAACCTATTTTCAGGTCATTATACACTAATGAAATTCCATAACAAAATACATCATTGCTGTTTACCAACACAAAAAAGTTTACAACACAGTTGTACATCACCACAATTTTAATCTGCTGGAAACTACAGTTGGTGGTGAATCATAGGGTCACTCATTAAATATGATACTATTTTGATTGTTTGCCCACAATATCGGAAATGACACAATAACTTGTAAACCACTGTGATTTTTATACTTTATCTTGTCATGATATGGCGGATGGTAGCTCCTCAGAGAAGAGAGGGTGTTTGGATGAATCCATGCGGTCCACTCAAGGTCCTTCAAAAGACCTCCAGCTGTCTCAGCTGGCCTCCAGCCCTAACCGAAGAAACATCAAATCAGAGCAACTGACAGAGTCAAGCGCAGAGCTTCAGAGCCCTGACCAAAGTGAAAAGCCATCAGAGAAACAAGAAAAGGAAACAGAGGACACAACACAAAAACTAGGTAGGACCTTTTTTGTACGTGACATTGTACTTAGCTTAGCATTGTAAACTATACACAAAGATACAGGGTCATTTAATTGCCATTTTATAGTTCCCTTTATGCTAAACATTTGGGTGATTTTTTGTTATTAAAAAGATGTAAACTTAATCTCTCTACGAAACATGTAACATGAAACAATATTTTCAGAAAACCTTAATGCATAGTTATGTTTTCTATCATAAATTTAAAAAATGAAAATGAAAACGTCATTATGGCATGTGCAAAATATTGGGCATCCTATGGCTTCTTTTTAGCTCCTTAGGTCTGAGTCATTGTCGTTAGAAAGCGTCAGTGTTGAACTGCTGCCAGTTTCAAAACTTTACAAACACTCAGTCTTCAAACCTTGTACGAACCTTCAGCAATTATGAATTTTTCTGAACAGTTGGAAAGACAAGACAAATTAAGAGAGGGCAGTTTAGGGCAGCTGTGGAGGTCAGGGGGAGATCTGGAAGATCAAGAAAACTCTTGGAGAGAACTCCTGCTCAAAAAGGCAAATCAAAACTTGAATACACATCATAAAATCCAACGTCATTTGTATACAACAGAACCTCTACAGAGCTCTGATATGTTTTGGAAACAATAGCTGTGGACTGAAATTAATGAAATTAAAAAAGGAGCAGCATTCCAAAAAAGAAAAGAGTTCTATCATGCTTTGGGGTTGTGTAGCAGGCAGTGGCACAGGAAACATTGCACAGGTAGAGGGAAGATTGGATTCCATTAAATACCAGCACATTCTGGAAGCAAACACCAGATATAAAAGAGCTGAAGCTGAAAAGAGGATGGCCTCTACAACAGGATAATGATCCTCAACATACCTCAAAATCCACCATGATCTACCTCAAAAGATAAAAGTTGAAGGTTTTTTCAATGGCCCTGACAGTCCCCTGCTTTTAATTTAATATCTGTGGATAGATCTTAAAAGAGCTGTGCATGCAATACGGCCCAAGAATATTACAGAACTAGAAGCCTTTTGAATGGAAGAATTGGAATAAATATACCAAAATACAACTGACAGACTTTTAGCTGGCTACAAAAAGCCTTTGCAAGCTGTATATCTACAATAGGAACTGTTACTAAGTAATGACAATGTACTTTTGCGCTTGATTTTGTTTTTATTATTATTATTTTTTTCTTAATGTTTGTTGAAAATATAACATTTTATCTTCCATATCCTAGAAAGCATGAGTTTACATCTTTTCAATTAAAAACAAATCTAAAAAATATTTATTTATGTATAGTCTTCCTGTCCTGCCCCGCACATATCCAATCCCAGTTTTTGATTTTTCCAGTCAGGATGCTTTCTGTTGAGGTACAAGGTAATTTTTTTTTTATCATTAACCCAAACAAAAAGAAAGTTGCAGTCCTTCCTTCATGCTACGCACACATAGAGCATATCAGACAATTATGTCTGGATAACAAAATGAAAAAAAAAAAACAATACATAAAGTTATTTATATACATACACATATACACACAGGAAATATTTCTGGAGTGACATTTTTTTATTTGCATCCGGGAGAATGTAATCAGCAGCAACAAAAGACATTGATGATAATATGGTTTCATCCTCACATAGAAAGAAATCGTGTCCATCCACTTTGGCTGCGTTCAAGCACCAAGCATCATCGATGAAAACACAGAGTCTGCCTCCTCTCGTCCTGTGCTCTGTCAGCTCAGAACACAGTCTGCCGGTGGAGTGCTGATCTGGGATGTCGATAAGGAGGTCTGTGTAAAGATGAAGTCAGAACAGTCTCTGATTTCCCATTGTTTGGCCTGACCAAACATAAGCCAGGAGCAACCTCAAGTCCAAGCTGGGCCAGTATGGCTCCTATCCCAGCTGTCTTACCTCTCCTCTTGGAGCGACAGCAACAGTGGGCAGCTCCTGCCGATGTGGCTGGGTGGATCATCTCAAAGTCAAGTTTAATTGGATTTAAAATCAAATCCAATTAAACATTGTTCAATGATGTTTTAGCAATAAAGCTGAAAACCATGACAGGTTCTCTCTGACTGGTTGATTCCCAGGAACCTAAAACTGTTCATCTGCTCCAACCTCAGCTCCACTGACGTAGGTGTCTTTGCTTCCTTTTTCCTAAAAGCCTACTCAACCAAGGAGTTGATTGTTGATGAGCACACAGCCCTGAGGAGCTCGGATGTTGTGCACTAAATGGTAAATGGTAAATAGACCTGTACTTGTATAGCGCCTTTCTAGTCTTCCGACCACTCAAAGCGCTTTTACACTACGTGCCACATTCGCCCTTTCACAGACATTCACACACCGATGCACAGCATCTGGAGCGATTTTGGGGTTCAGTATCTTGCTCAAGGATACTTCGACATGTGACAGGAGGAGCCAGGGATCGAACCACCAACCTTCCGATTAGGGGACGACCTGCTTTGAGCCACAGCTGCCCTAAAGTGATGGAGGGGTGACCACCAACATTCTGCGGTCTGTTTTGTGAAGAAGTCAGATATCCATGTTGCAGAGTGTCATACTCAGGCCCAGTGTGCTGAATCTGGCAGTTTCACAAGAGAGATTTTGTTGAAGGCTTGATTTTAATCAACAAATAGCATTCTGACATTTAAACTGGAGACTTTTTAGATACAATCTTGGTGGCTGCATTGAAGTAGCTGAGAAGACTCTCTTTTGGTATTGATATATGTAAAATAACGTCAGTTAAAACATTGTTTGGCACATTTTTACAAAACCAGGGATGTTATCAAGCCCAGCAGACCAAAAACAAGCATAAAATGTGTTTAGCTTATATGGCAACATGGCCTCACACATGATGGGTGGTTCTTTCTTTTGTAGTCTATGATGTTCTGGATCTCCTGCCAGATATCTTTGGTGTTGTGAGTGTTGAGGTCTCTCTCCAGTCTCTCCTGGTGTCTCCATGCTTTGCCTCCTTGATGCAAGTTTTTAGTTTAGCTCTGGTGTTGCTGTATGTCAGCTGACCTAAAGGCAGATTTTTAAGCACTCGATAAAGGCCTCACCTCTCCATTCATCCAGGCTTTCTGATTTTATTGTCTTTGTGATCACCACATCATCAGCACATTTGCTGATGTATGATGTCACTGATAATGTATATTCCTCAAGATTGGTGTGGTTCCAGTCAAAATAGTCCTAGAGCTGCTTCATCTGTCCACACTTGTACAATTTTTACTGATGGTTTGAGCCTTTGTAGCTGCCAGAAATATTTGTGTAGACATGGTCCAGTGTATTTGGATATCCTATCTCAGGACACTTTTCAAATAGAGCAGGTCTAGACCGAACTCCTAATAACATTATTTACAGAGACCCAACAGTACCACCACGAGCAAGCACTTGGCGACAGGGGCAAGGAAAAACTGCCTTTTAAGATGCAGAAACCTAGGACAGACCCTTCTTCAAATATAATCAAATATTAAATGAGAAATTTCACTTAAAGGACACACACAACACAGACTGTAGGAAAAATAAGGAACAAAAGGCAGAGTGCAAGATCTAGATTTTAATAAGGTGAAATGATTGAACTTGGGCCGTTAACTTTTTTTGGAGTCCCCAACAATCATTCTTTCACTGGGGTAAACACCAGTCAGACATTTGGCTAAAGTTAGGTATTGTTTCCATCTTTATCGCTGCTGTTTTCACACAGCCATCTGTTCCAGAGTAGGTTTGTGTAATTTTTCCCAGCTGGCCATAAGAAACAAGGATGTTTGGGGTCAACAACCAAGACAGCTTGTCTACACTTGAGGTTCTTCTTCTTCATGTTCATTTAAGTCTCTGTTATGAATCTGAAAGGCAGTTTCTGATAAAACTTGCCTAGAGATGGTCGGCCAGGATTGGTTATGCCAGCATCTTTTCCCAATCAGCTCACTGCACACAAACAGGCTGAGGGAGCCACCCCATCAAGGGTAGATTTGGGGTGACAGGGTCCCGATCAACAGTGTCTTAGTAAACATTTCCGAGAGGCTTTTAATTCAGCATGCCTTCCACTTCCACTTGTACGATATGCCTAACTGCAGCTGGGTCAGATTGGATGCACAGGACCACCCTCAGAGCATCCTTCACAGACTTTCTCTCTCTCTCCCAGATTCCGCTAAAGTGTGGACAGCTGGGGGATTGAAACTGAAGCTGTCCTGTGTTTGCCTGAAGTGAAGAACAACACCCAGTAATGAAGGTCCCGAGGATGGGACCAGGTAAGAGGTTATCATTTATGCTCTGGCTTTGTTGCTAGTAGGAGGTTGAGTTGTGCTTTCCACTGTGCTTTCTGACTACCTAATGGGAAAAGAATCGAGTCTCAGCGATATTGTGATGACAACCTAGCTCAGGCCAGGTCACATAATATCCTTGGAATGAAATTTTGATCTCTTGTTCAGTTCTTAAGAGAGGTGGCTGGGGTAACAGGATTTGTTTGCCAACAAAGTAGGGAATGTGAGATAACTTCCAGAACTTGGGAGGCATATAGCAGTTGTCCATGTTGACCATTTCACTGAAGGAGTCAAGGATGTGGAGGGCATACTGGTCATGTTTGGATTGTGTACTTCTCATTACAGTGAAGAAAGGAATCCAATTGCCATGACAAATGCTTTTGTAAAACAGTAGCTGGACAGGCATGGTCCATCATCAGCAGTACTTGAATGCATTCTCTACTTGGTATTTTCTTGGCAGGTCCCCTCCTGTGATATAAGGAGAGCTACTGTGGCTCCTTTCACTTGCAGAACATCTTGTCTGATGGTTTGAAGACCAAAGATCTGAGTCACACTTAAGTTTCAGATGTTTAGCAGCTGCAGGTAGAATTACAGATGTGTCTGAACCATCAGACACCATTCCAGTGCCATGGAATGGCGCCGGCGACAACGGCAGCCTGTCATGGCAGCTCCTATCATTGTTGTAGTTTTAGTGTGTTTTCAGTGTTTTTAGCCGTTGTTTTTTGCTATTTTTAACTGTTTTCTTACTTTCTTACTACTTTGTTCACGTCGCCTACATACTTTTTTGGCGTTTTTGAGCACTTTTTATTTTTTGTTTGCATGGGTCTCCATGGCGACAGCGAGTCGCATTGTTTACACCCGCGACCAGATGATCGCCCTGAGGTACCCTAGCATCCTGACTGGAGAGAGAGCCTCCATACCGGAGGAGCTGAGGAGACGGCGAGGCTGCAGAGCGGGGGTTAAACGGAGGATGAAGAAGAGGAGGTTTAAACCCTACAAACGTGGCTACACAAGCAGATTCCAGACTCCAACGTCTTCCCGGCTTCCAGGCGATTCGAGCCAACAGGGACACCACCGCGACCGGCAAGAAGAAAGGAGGGGGACTGTCTCTGCTCATAAACAACAGGTGGTGTAACGCCGGGCACGTCTGTGTGAAAGAGCGTGTCTGCAGCCTGGACATCGAGCTCGTCGCCGTCAGACTTCCATCTCTTCCATCTTGTCTGCCACGGTGGCTTTCCAGCGTTGTTGCCATCACTGTCTATGTTCCTCACAGTGGTCTTCATCATCACTATCACTGTTTACATTTATGATGTCTTATTTATTCTCCTGTACAGCACTTTGGTCAACTTTGGTTGTTTTTAAAGTGCTTAACAAATAAAGTTGGATTGGATTGGATCATCCAAGTTGGTGTCTTTAGTTGCTTGTTGTACAACTGGGACAACCTTCAAGGACTCGTGGGGATCTGTTAGGACTACCATGGTAGATGGATCGGGCTGGCATGCTAAGCATCATGTATGTGATGTCAGTTGAAAGTATGGTGTAATAGAGAATGGTGGAGTGGATCTTGTCAACAGGGTTTCTTGAGGACACCGTCGCCGGGGAATATGTCCTACTGCACTTCCAGCACTGATTATTTACATTTATTCACAAAACTCTCTCAGCAATGTTAACTTGGTGAATTCAGACTTGGCTTCAGAATTCAGAGATTGAATAAGAAAGTATTTTTTGGAAGGAACTTTGTTTTACCTCCTGGATTTTTGGTCAGCTTGAAAGTTGTGTCCACATTTGGTTGAGCCTCTTTGGAAAGATACATGGTTGCTTCAGAATGCTACAAGAGGAAGAAACCAGAGGTTCTGTCAGATTTGGCCTGATTTTGGGCTGCAGAGGAGGAGGAACATTTTGTTGAGGGCTGAGTGGGTGATTCCAAGATCTACTGGCCAGCTGCAGGATGCTGAACATGGGAGAAGGAACGCCCCCTGGCCATGGTTCTGCTACTCTGGAGAGTGGGTCAAAAAGATCACTGAGAAGCTGATGTAGAGGTGGGAACAGAAAGCATGTTTGGTGGCTGTAAGAGACCTGGATGCCAACCTGGGCTCTAGTTATAAATGAGCAACAGAAGACACGTCACCAAGTGAGAAGAGGAAATTGAGATGGACTAAAACTCACACGAAGTCAGAACAATTATTTGGAAGTGAAGAGGAAATTAGCTCAGCTTCATCTAGATCTTGCTGTCCTTCTCTGGCACATTGAATCACTTCTGTGAGTAGCAAAGGATACACTACAGTCTCTCCTTGTCCTTGGCAGTGCCAGCAGAGTGCCAGATGGTTTACTCCTTTAGGGAAATTGTGGTAGATCAGATATGCAGTTTTGATTGGGCCCCAAAACTGACCCAACCCAAGCCCAAAGACATTATGTGGGAACCCCAACACAAGCCCAGACTACAGAAGAGTTTTGGGACTGAACCAGATCTGAACACATATTTCCTCTTCCTTTCATTCACAAATGTAACACCTTTGCATCACCATGCTTTATCCAGTTGTCCCACAAGTTGTCCACTTATTGCACATGCAGATACATTCACATAAGAACGTTGTGCTAAATATGTCTTTACTTTAATAAACGATTAATCATATTGGATTAATTATTAAAGAAAATAAATAATTACTTTAATTAATATTAAACTTCCTCGGGGTACCACCCTTAAAGAAGGGAAACAATAGCCAATAATCATTGATGTAGTCTCATAAAATACACTTAACTATTAATTTGACTACACCCAAAATCATCAATTGATAGTTTAAGTGGAAGGATTAGGAGTTCTGCATAGAATAGGCTGTGTGTGTGTGTGTGTGTGTGTGTGTGTGTGTGTGTGTGTGTGTGTGTGTGTGTGTATGTGTGACAGAGAGAGAGAGAGGGTGCTTATGGGGGGTTGAGGACCAGAAAAGATATGTATCTTTGTTCTCTTTGGGTGGTTGCTGGTGTGCTGCATTCTTCAGGTGACGATCCCTTCAGTTTGTTTGCTCACATTTGCGGTGCGCTATCCAGGACTCTCAGGGAAATCGCAGGCTCTTGTGCTGCACTTTAATCCTTTCTTGTGCATTCATTGGTGGGCCTAGCCGCACTGTGGTCCGGGAGCTTATCACCAGAGGTGGGTAGAGTAGCCAAAAATTGTATTCAAGTAAAAGTACTGTTACTTCAGAATAATATGACTCAAGTAAAAGTAAAAAGTAGTCATCCAAATAATTACTTGAGTAAGAGTAAAAAAGTGCTTGGTGAAAAAACTACTGAAGTACTGAGTAACTGTTGAGTAACATCTGATTTATTTTTTAACACAAGCATTCAATCAGACAGACAAAAATACAAAATAATCATCTTTAGGAAAATTATAGTTCATCCAATCAATAAAATGAATTAAAATTAACTAATTAATTACAAAGTAGCTTAAATTAAAATAATCCAGGTAAATTCAAGTACTTGAAAAATAAAATCAATAAAATAATAATAAATAAAAAATAAATAAGCACAAGTAACACAAATTTCCAAACCTTTATACTTTTTTACCAGGCTCTGCAGGCAGAACTAGAACAAGGCAGCCCATAAACTCTCATAAAGTGTGTGTGTGTGTGTGTGTGTGTGTGTGTGTGTGTGTGTGTGTGTGTGTGTGTGTGTGTGTGTGTGTGTATTTGGAAATTACTGAAATGTCCGGTTTTTTTGGTAGACACAGAACACACTGCATAATGTAGCTGCTGTTTCGCACTTTTACTAAGGTAAACATGCTTTCAGTATGAGGCCAGGGGTGTTCCTCCTCGTCTGTGTCTGCATTGCCGACGGTTGATTCTGATATTTTTGTTTGCTACGACTGTAAAGCTCCGTCCCGCCGCTGAGATTGAGTATGGTCACGTGACGAGACTGCACAACTACGTTTGATTTAGGGATGCACCGATTCACATTTTTTCACTTCCAATCCGATCCCGATACCTGAATTTGGATATCGGTCGATACCGATACTATTCCGATACCAGAGCTGTGTTTGCTTTAATATTATTATTATCATTATTGTTGATTTTATATGAGGCTGAAATAAACTCCTCTCAACAGGCAAGTATGATATGTACGTATGTATGCATGTCTGTCCCAAAAGGCAACTTGAGGTAAGTATAAGGTCAGAAAAGGAAGTCAGAAAAACTGGAAATCCTGTTAACAGGAAGAATCACATTCTGAAAACAAATATGCAACTGTAAGGGTTTCAAATTTATTTTCATGTCAATATTTATTAAATTCCCAAAATGTCAAATATTTGAGTCTTGAAATACAAGAAAAGTGCAATAAGTGTAAACATCGTACACACACTATCAATAAAACAGTGTGCATCTGAACACCACAAATCAAGTACACTGGCTCTTGTAGCATCAACAAATCAAGGTTTTAAATTGTCAATTATCTGAAATATAAGAAAAGTGCAATAACTGTGCGCACACACCCGCACCCACACACACACACACGCATACACACACACACACACGCACACACACACGCACACACACACACACACACACACACTCGGTAATCCCTTTAGCTTCAAGGTGTCTGCCTGGAGTTTACCTTGTTTTTGGAATGACTCCAGAAGTGATTCCTGACAGCTTGCCTAAAAAATCCTTGTGCTGTTTCGTGTGGTGCTTTTTTAAAAATGTTTGATTGCGTTCGTAGTGTTGTACGACGCGAGGGAGCTTCTGCGTCTCTGAATTACGGCTTTGCAAACATTGCATTTTGCTGTCTTGCTCTGCGGTGTTTCCAGTGTAAAGTATTTCCACACAGCGAACATGTTGGCTAGCCACAATGCTGCTCAATGCTATCCTGCTAGCTGGCTGCAAACTGCGGAATGTATTTCCTGAGTGTGGGCATGTCTCATAACTCTGTGTCTCATTGAGCCGCACCTCCGTTCAGAAAATCCATTCCACAGTTTGCAGCCAGCTAGCAGACTGGCCGGCAGGAATCACCTGTGGAGTCATTTCAGTAGACAACGTTAACGCAGACCTGGCTCATGGATATCGGAAATGTGCGCAGGTTGGATCGGGAAATACCAATGTGTGAATTACGCTGGTATCGGTCCCGATACCAATACTGGATCGGATCGGCCCCATCCCTAGTTTGAGCAGAAGTCTCTCTCTCTGTCAAAATAAAACATCAAAATGAGGTGTATGCGGGGGGGATAAAAACAATGACGCGTAGAATACCAAAGAGGTAAAAGAAAAGTAACGAGCTCATTGTAGCCTAATGTAGCGGAGTAAGAGTACAGTTTCTTCTTCACAAATCTACTCAAGTAAAATTAAAAAGTATAGTGTTTTAAAACTACTCCTAGAAGTATATTGTACTCAAGTAAATGTAACGGAGTAAATGTAACTCGTTACTACCCACCTCTGCCCATCACCCAGTGTGGGCAAAGGTGAAGAGAGCAGATAGAGCTAAAAGAGAGCTAATAATGGGTTGCCCAGGAGTTTTGTTACCGCTGCTAACGTTATGCTGGTCACAGGTAACAGCGGTGTCCCTATGTCGGGATGGGAGCTAGAAATCAGACTGGCACCAATGCATAAAAATTATTTTTCACATTCACACTTGCATATGCAGCTGAATGCTACACTGTGGGCTGTCATGAAGCAAAACACCACAACACTAGGAGAGTACAGTAAACAAAGGATCTGCTTTATTTTATCCTATTCTGATCCATTATCTTCATCTATCTTATAGGTATCTCAACGACCAGTTGTTTTAAACCAAGTGGGTAGGTTGAAGAGTATGTGACAGACCCATAGACAGATGAAACGAGACAGCACTTTTCTTTATTTTGATTGCACCCTAAAAGATTCAATGTCTATGTAAAGGTTATGCTCTACAAAGAAAGAACATATTAACATGCAAATCATGTTTGTTTTGAGAAAAACTGTTCATAGGTTAAGTCAATATATCGTGTTAATGTTTAAACTGAACATAATGTCCAGTGTCATCTTACAATATACAGCATCCATTGAGGGGACACCCAAACATCCAAACTTGCACTAGAGCACCTGCATTTCAGAGCAAAACAACGGGCACTATGGCTGACCAGATTCCTTTCATTTAACCACTTGAAACACTGAAACAAAATAAGACTTACCAAAATTGTATTTGTTAGTCTTTCTACAGTCTGCAGTCAGCAATGTTTGTTTGGAAAAAATAAACTCATTAATTCACAAGTTACATTAGAAAATATCCAAATAAGAGGCTCCTATGGCTACTATGTAACGTTAGCTAATCCTTGGGGGACAAAAAGTACAGAAAGGAACTACATCCTCTAAAAGTGTTTGTTGTCCTGGTGCCCTCTCGTTTTGTCGTTTCTTCCGGGAAATTCTTGTAATTTGCATGGCCCTCAAATTTTTAAGTTTATCTGATGCCACCCAAGTTGCCATATCATCTATGAAAACACAATCTGCACACAATCCACATCCTGACAACCTACAACCCGATTCTAGGTGCGTATGCACAGATACTGTCTGCTTAGGCAGACGGGGTTGGCTACAGTAACTTAACATGAGCTAAAAATATCAGGGCAGGATGTTGTCCTACCTAAAAATGTTTTCCATTTTCTGTCTGCTGGAAGCCACACACTCATACTGATGAACGTGTGAAGTAAAGAGCCTAATGTTACCTTACAGTTCTTTGGTTTATCAGTGAAGTGTACTCACTATACCGGTAAACCAGACTGTGGTAAACCATTAATGATAGGATTGTTTCAGTTTACCGTTCACTCACATGACTCTTTATCCATTTTGATGTCCAGGGATATAGAAAAAATGTGACGAGCAGCATCATTAAGACGAAGCTTAAAAGTTTGAGTTTATTGATCAGATTGGTTAATTTGCAATATGGTTGTTGTTCATTTAGAAATAAAATAATTATTTTGTACCTTTTATCCCTTTACCTTAGACACAAACCTTTTAAACTAGATTAGTTTAGTTATTCAAGGTGTGTCCAAGTGATGTGTTTTGTGCTCCAGGTTCTAGCGTATCCAAGTCCATGCAGATCCAGTCCATATCTACTGAACCTGACCAGACCACTCAGCGCAGCTTCTCTCAGCTTAAAGCATCAGAATTCCCCGGGTCCTTTGCCACCAATGTTAAATTACCAGCAAAGAAGAAGAGGAAACCATCCAAGTCTCCACAGAGGAAAAAAGAAGCAAAGTCATCAAAGAGGCAGAAAAGATCCAAGTCACCATGTAGGAGTCACAGGGGGGGATCGAGATCCAAGAGCCCTTCAAAGAAGAAGCGATCACGGTCAAGGTAGGGACATTTTTAGTTTTACTAATACCAATTAAAGCTGCAAGCAGCATTGGGCGGGACCTCGCACTCCACGCAACTCTGGGCGTGCTGCAGCCCTAACGTTCCGTCGTAACACATGCGGACCGCAACATGAAAATATCACGTAAATCAGCTCAAAATCACCACGCAGCGCTTAATTCCTGTTGCCAGTAGGTGGCGCTATCACTATGTCTGAATATTGTCATGTAGACATGTTCAGGGCGGGACTCTTATCAAACACGTGAAGTTTCATTGAGATTGGACCACGTACGCTGAAGTTATGAGGATGTGTTCAGGAAGAGGCTGTTACAGAATATATGAAGTTTATTGGAGATTGGACATTGCACACTGAAGTTATGAGTACTGTTTTATGGGGAATCGGCTGAATTCAACAAGTCGTCACGTCGACACACAGTCACAAATAGCGCAACTTTTCATCTACAGTATGTTTTGATTGTACTGACCAATTCTGATATTGATCCGATATATTCCCTAGGAAGAATTCGTTCAAATAAAACATGGAAAATTGCCAAAAATAACAAAAAATTTAAAAAGGCCGACTTTGACGCACATCCTTCAACGTACATGAACAAATAGCACAAATTTTAATCAGCAAAGATTTTTGCTGTCTAAGTTTGAAGTAGATTCGATAAGTCCCCTATGATGAGTACATTCAAATACAACGTGAAAAGTTCGCTGAAAGTGAAAATCAAAATCAAAATGGCCGACATCCCGTGGGCTTGGGGGTATGGGTCCAAGAAGCTTTTGTGTAGGTCTCGGCACGTTACACACGTGCCTACCGAGTTTCATATATATCGGTGAAATGTGGCTGCTTTGTTGAAATACTGTAGGGTGTGCTACAAACACGACAAATACGATTGTTAGTATGTGAGCTACAGGCAACAGTCTACACCGCCCTGTGAATTTCATGTTCACAAGTATTACAGTCTCTGCACAGTAATGTACCCTGCCACCAGAGCGCCACCTAGTGCATAGGAGGAACATGAAAAAGTAGTTTATGGACATTTCGCGCTCTAACGGAAAAAAAATCTAGGCGGAATTGGGCGTGTCCTATATGGGGAGATGAAGCTCCATTCACCGAACGCATGGATATAAGGTTTTTGAATGTGCGACAAATGATGCGGGAGTTATTAGCCTAAACGCACTTTTGATGATGGTAGCAACACCTAGTGGCCGACCCAAAAGCGACGCATAGAATATAAAATTTTTTACCAGGCCAGATAACTTTGCCAAATAAAATTGAGTTTTCGTATATGTTCAGGGGGGCAAAAACGCAGTCAAAGGGGCTAAAAATAATAGCTAAGAAGAATAAGAAACATAGCAAATACAATAGGGACCTCAAGCGGTCATTGGCTCGGTCCCTAATTAAAGCTGCAAGCAGCACTGGGCGGGACCTCGCCATCAATCTACGTCGGGGCCTGCACGGTGGTCGCCCACCGCAGCCGCGCCACACCACATCACCCCACTCCAAAACCCTCATCGCCAGAAGCTGAGGGAGACCGCTCTACGTTGTCACGCGTTTCAGACACTGTGCAAAAGACTTAAGCTTTGATAGCGAGACTCTTCACTGCGAAACATGGAAATTCAGGGCTACGCCACGGACACACCGTTTGACGCACAGTAAATATTTGATTGACTTTTGATCACCAACGTGTCTAGATTGCAGTGATCGAATTTGAAGTCAATGCCATAAAATCTGTAGGAGTAGTTAGTTAAAATAGCATCCCTGAAATGCCGGAAATGGCATCACAGTTGGCCAACTTTGACGGCATGCCACAGACCTACAGTCGCAAAATGCACAACTTTTAATCAGCAACATTTTTTGGCTGTACTGACCAAATTTGAAGCAGATCCGATAAATTCCCTAGGAGGAGTTTGTTCAAATGCATGGCAAAAATTTGCCAAAAGTGAAATTTAAAATCAAAATAGCCGATTCTCTGCATCTTTTTGTGCAGATGTGCCTGATTTTTGCAATGTTATGTAGGTGAAACAAGGCAGTCCTTGAAGTTTGTATTATGTGTGGAGTCAAAGGACAAATCCTGATCAAAATAACCTTAGATTCCTTATGGTGGTGCTTGAGGCCAGAGTAATCCCATCTACAATCTAGAAGAATTCATTGAATTTAGTTGGTAAGATTGATGGGAGAAAAGCCAAAGTCAGTATATATCTGGTTTTACAGCTGTTGAGGTTCCTGCATTTGAAGCTAATTAATAGGGAAAAAGTTAAATTAAATCCAATCCAATCCAACTTTGTCAAGCACTTTAAAACAACCAAAGTTGACCAAAGTGCTGTACAGAAGAATAAATAATACATCATAAATAAAAGACATAACAGCTCACATGAGGCGCAAAATTACATATAAAATACAACAATAAAATGAAAAGACATAAAACATGAGTAAAGATAATAGCCACGCAATAAAAAGCAATCAAAATAAGAAATTAAATCAAGTAAATAAAGTCGACATCTTACTAGGTGTCAAAGGCCACAGAGAAGAGATGGGTTTTAAGACGGGTTTTAAAAACAGACAGAGAAGAGGCCTGTTTAACGTGCAGAGGCAGATCATTCCATAATTTAGGAGCAGACACAGCAAAGGCACGGTCCCCTCTGAGCTTCCACTTAGTTTTAGGCACACTCAGGAGCAGCTGATCATCTGACCTGAGAGAGCGGACGGGTATATAGGGGTGTAGAAGCTCAGAGAGGTAGGGCGGGGCAAGACCATTCAGGGATTTAAAAGCAAATAAAATTTTAAAATGGATCCTAAATTGAACAGGCAGCCAGTGGAGTGAGGCTAAAATGGGGGAAATGTGCTCATGTTTACGTGTGCCAGTTAAAAGACGTGCAGCAGCATTCTGTGCCATCTGGAGACGGGCGATGGAGGACCCACTAACCCCCACATACAGTGCATTACAGTAATCCAGCCGAGTGGTAACAAAGGCGTGGATTACCGTCTCAAAGTGCTGCCTTGATAGAATTGGCTTTATTTTGGCCAGCTGCCTCAAATGGAAAAAGCTTGATTTGACAACAGCCTTGATCTGACTGTCAAACTTAAGCTCAGGGTCCACTTAAACCCCTAGGTTTGTGATGCTAGGTTTAATATACTGGGCCAAGGAACCCAGATCTACAGGTGGGGTCCCAGTGGTGCCACCGAAAACCATCACTTCCGTCTTTTTGTCATTGAAATTTAAAAAGTTCAGAGCCAGTCGAGGCAGACGACCACCCACCTAGAGCCGAATCCGGATCTGTCCTAGGTTTCTGCCTTTTAACAGGCAATTTTTTCTTGCCCTTGTCGCCAAGTGCTTGCTCATGGTGGTACTGTTGGGTCTCTGTAAATAATGTTTTAAAGAGTTTGGTCTAGACCTACTCTATTTGAAAAGTGTCCTGAGATAACGTCTGTTATGAATTGGCGCTATACAAATAAAATTGAATTGAAAAATTGAATCCAGGCCTTTATGTCGTCGAGACACTTAAGTAGCAGTCTGACAGAGTATTCATTTTTCTTTTTAAGAGGCACATAAATCTGACTGTCGTCTGCATAACAGTGGAATGAAAAGCCGTGCTTCCTAAGTATGGAACCAAGTGGGAGCGAATAGAGAGAAAAGGAGAGGGCCAAGAACTGAGCCCTATGGGACCCCACACGAGAGAGAAGCAGAGGAGGATACAGAGTCACCTAGGCTGACACAGAAAGTTCGATCAGCCAAGTACGACTTAAACCACTCCAGTGCTATGCCCCTGATTCCCACCCACTGCTTCAAACGTGAGATCAATATTTCATGATCCACTGTGTCAAATGCAGCAGTTAAATCTAAAAGCACAAGGATAACACAGTCACCAGACTCAGTAGCTAAAGAGATGTCATTAAAAACTCTTAAGAGAGCTGATTTGGTGCTGTGCAGGGTTTTAAAACTGGATTGGAAAACCTCTAGGATATTATGTTCTTCCAGAAAGGCCATTAAGATTTTTTAATCAGAGGTTGTACAACTGCATGTTTAACATTTTCGGGAACCACACCTGAGGTCAGACTGCTATTTATGACTGCAATAACAGATGGTCCTACAGTGGGGAAAACCTCCTTAAATAGTCGAGGGGGGACGGCATCATTTGGAGAACCTGAGGGCTTCTTTTAGCATCTTTCACAGTTTTCTGATAATGACGCCAGCAGTCCCTTAACATTTGAAAAGACACCTGCAGTTTGTCCTTCTTCACTTGCACTCAGCTCTACGGCACTCACGTCTGACCGCATGAGTCGTGTCATTTAGCCAGGGCTCAGATTTAGTTTTAGGCTGCCTGGATTTTAATGGAGCCACACTAGAGTTGGTTTCGCCATGGGTGTGTTGCTTAGTGGGGGAAACCTGTTTGAAACATGAACTTGTTGGTGGTGAACCATGGGCATCTGCTGCTTTGGACAATCACAATGTCTCCATGGCTAGCAGAAACTACATTTTGTCTGCTCGCTCAGCTACTGGGGGCATGCCAACTATAGCGGCTAACGATTTTTCAGTGGTGCAGTTCTTGCTGGGATTTCAACTCCTCAGAGCAAAAAGTGTCTTGTTCATCTTTTCCTGACTTACAGCCAGAAAATCTGTGGGCAAGACTGAGAAGATGTGACTACACTGATTGTATTTTTGAGGCTACAGCCACAGACATGGATGAACTCAGTGACAATATGACCTTCTGTGAGGACATGTGTGTGACCTTCTGTGCATACAACCGCATACCCTGGTTTATAGCAAAACTCAGGCAGCTTTGTCAAGCCAAGGAGGAGGCCTACATAAGTGGGGACAGAATCCTGTACAACCAGACCAGAAATGCACAACAGAAAATCAGCAAAGAAAAGCAGCAAAGAGAAGCTACTCTGAAAAGTTGAACAGCTGGTCCTCTGGTGTTGTCAGAACAATATGGAGCAGAAAACTCTGTGTCTGCTGTGGATACCTTTAGGTTTCTGGGATGCACAATCTACCAGGACCTAAAGTGGAAGTCCAACATAGACTCCATCATCAAGGATGCCTAGCAGAGGATGTACTTCCTGCGCCATTTCAAGAAGCTCAACCTGCCTAAGGAGGTGCTGATCCAGTTCTACATCGCCATTATTTAGTCTGTTTTCTGCTTATCCATCACTGTCCGATTTGGATCTGCCACCAAACTGGACAGGAACAGATTACAACCTGCCACTAGCTCGCTCAAACTTGCTGCAATTTTGTTTGAATATGTATTTTTTTCAAAGATGGATAGGAGCCATGCCGGCCCAGCTTGGATTTAACGCTGCTCCTGGCTTATCTCCGTTTTTTTTGTTGTTAGGAGGGTTCAACCCCACAGATTTCACACACAGGGTTATCTCTCTCATCCATGCTCTGTTCACCGGGAATTAAAATTGAGGACAGTGATTTGTTGTTTCTTTGTGAAACTTCACAGATTTTATTTTTCTCTCTAATCTCAAGCAGGGACACACTACAAACTTTTTAAATAATGGTGCATCATACACTATAGGATGTACCAGATAATCTGGGCCGAACATCCGTACTGACCAAGGTCTCAAGACCAGGCCTAGGGGCAAAAATAATACGGTCAGTGCAAAACTGCCAATCAGAGGAATAGTTTCTCTTGCTATTGGAGGGGACTTCATGTGCAGATATGGTTTAACAGTTGCTTCACTATAAATTAATTTAACTCTATGTTGTCTGTGCAGGTCAGGGGGCTGGAGATCACGGAGGTCACGGTCAGCGTCACAGGGTCGGAGGAGGGCTACATATAGCCAGAGAGACCGTTGGAAACGAGAACCAAGTCACTCCCCTGTACTCATCCTTCGCAAAAATAGATCCCCCACCCGGAAACACTGCAGTTTGAGCAACAGCCCTCAACGCATCAGTGAACTGGGTCAGATCAGTCATTTGAATGTTTTACACCAACTGCTGTTTCATTTACAAGTTGACATTATCATCATTATAATCATGAGACAGTTAAATCGGTTAAAGATGTCATGAAGTCACTATACGCAATTGGTACATGCTCGAGTGGAAAACTTTACACCTGAAACTGAATGAAAAACTGCTAAAGCATTGCTGCAATGGTATAGCTCTGTTGTATAAACAACTGCACAGTATATTTGGAAAGATTTCAGTTTTTGCAGACCGCCAGGCTAAACAAAGGCAAAGCACCATGTTTCTCAGGAGATGTGTAACATTAACCACTGCATTTTAATGTAGTTGTTGTGTTACATTGTTTAGTCTGGTAAGTGTGCAGCAACTGCTCAGTCTTCCAAAAACTCTATCAACAGGTATATAGTCTAGAAATAATTAAGTTGGTTTGTGAGTAGATTTGTAAATGTGGAACATCGTAGAAAACATCCTAAAAACAGGTATTGCATCAACACATCCATTTAATTAATTGAGTCCTTTATTATATTTATGTTTATTCGTTGTGTTTCCTCAGATAAGGACCAGTTGTTGGAAATTGCCAAGGCCAATGCTGCTGCCATGTGTGCCAAAGCAGGTATGCCCATCCCTGCTAGCCTGAGGTCCACAGTCCTTCCCCTGGCTCTTCCAAGTATGGCCATGAATGCTGCTATGGCCAGTATGACTGCTGGTATGATTTTGAATCTTGTTTCCTTAATGCATGATGTTTTTTTCTAAAATTACTGATCCATCAACTGCATTGTCCAGTCATTTTGGTCATCCCTTTAGGCTCCTATAATTCAATGTAATAATTTGCCAATAATGTAATACAATTTCTGAACCAATAACGTAATAATTTTTTGCGCATATTGTTAAAAGTAATTCAGGGATGTAACAATATATTGTGAGACAGTTAAATCGTAATACAAATATGTGAAGAATAAAATAGGTAGGATGAAAAATAAATTGTGATACTCTTTTTAAACAGCAGAGGGCGCTATCTGCTTTTGACTTTGCTTGTTTGATGTCTTATCACTCACCTCAGTTATACAGTCAAAAGTATATTAAGACATGTTACGAAATGGTGAATAGAGACATTGAAATTATCCTGTTTAAAATTGGAGGTGTGGCAGCTTTTTGGCTTTGTTTAGTTGGAAAATGAAAAAATGTAAGAAGATAGAAATGACAAGTGGTGTGAGGCCGTTTTCTGTAGTTGACAGGGTTATATTTTTAATTTCACTTTTACAAAGAAAACAAAATATGCAGTTTTGCATAGTATTTGAAACTTTATTTGAGTCAGACCTGTTGTTAATTTTTGTTAACAGTAGTGTTGGGGGTTAGCTCAGCTATGAATATTGAATTATTTACCTGACTACATCTCAACATTTCTTACCCTCAAGTATACATAAACTGCAGGTTATGAACTTCTTTTTAAAATACAAAAAATACTGTTTATAGGTCTGCAGCTATTGATTAATTAAGTAATTAAGTATTCTACAGATTATTACATCAATTAATCGAGTAATTGGACATGAAATACTTTTGTTTTATTAAAGCAATAGAGCAATAGTAAATAATCTTTTAACTTTCAGTCAGGGTGGGTAAGGCTTCTGCTGTACCCCCATTGTACTTGTAGTAGGGTATTAGTATTTTTGAATCTGAACCTTCCTCCACCCACAGCCTAACTGCCCCTGTATATTACTAGTCAAGTCTTTCCCTTTAAGAGAGGTGGGCTGTTTAGGTGACCTGTGACAGTTCTTTCCAAGTGTGTGAGGGGTTACATGACTTTACTCCGCCATAAAGTGTGTAGCTAAGCTCTGCTTGCAGTGTAATAGTTACTGAAAGGTTGCGTTTCTTTGCTGCCACAGAGATGAAATAAAAAGTCCCTGTTTATGTAACGTTAATGTTACTATGGTGTACAGACAGGTGTAAATTCAACTTTATGGTAATTTTGGAAGCTGAAGGGCTTTGTTGCAGTTGCAGTGGTATGGTGACTGTGTGGCTCTCCACCACTAACACTCCTAATGTATGTCCTATTTATTAATTGAATCCCAATGTGTGTGTTTTATTTATGTTTATTTACAAACATACAAACAATTATTACACCTCTATCTTAGCCTAGGTGTTAAGAATTTGAGGAAATTATATAGTTCAAATACACTATTTTAAGTTGCTATGTAGGTCAGACAAACAGTTGACAAGCTTGACTCTTACTTAAATAAGCAACTATACTTGTTTTTAATTGGCTCCTCTCTTGTTTTCTTTCTCTGTGTTTCTATCTTCCTTATAGCCACCATGACAGCCGCTTTGTCTAGCATGGGCACTCTGTCTTCACTGCTCTCACTGCCCTCCAGTACCAACAAGCCACCTCCTGTTCTTGCTCAGCCCAACATTTCTGCTTTGGAGGAAGTGAAGAGGAAAGTAGCAAAGCAGGCCAACAGTATCAGCATTAAAGAGTTTACTGATGTAAGTGTACAGAGCTTTTATTATACATCTTAACCATTTACCATTTACTAGGGAACAAGGTAGATGCACGAATTATGACAAGTCAGTTATTTTATTACTCTTTATGCATAACAGAAAATTGCTACTGTCATCTGGTTCCCACCTCAGACAACCACCAGCCTGAATTAACAGATAAACATTCTCTTTCGTACCCACCACTATTTGTGTGCTCAACTCTGTGAAGTATCAGCACATCTCCACCACACCTGTCCTGTCATTAATGCGTAATTGACTTGGTACTTTGCGCCTTAAATTAAGTAAAAGTTGTTATTATTGTTACTGTTTTCTGTAAAACTACAATAGTAAAGCAAGTCTGTTCTTTTTCAGACCGTACCCAACAATATTGCAGTGTGAAATGCTACACAGTACAAGCAGTGAACAGAGCATATAGCAACCATGCAGAGGTTCCAAGTAGTGTGGTAAATAAATGTTGCTTGAAGACAGTTCTTGCTTGTGTTTGCTTTGTTTGTAGAAGTGCAAGATGATTGTGGACAGTAAAGGAGAGCTACCGGTGGCAATGCCTCATGTTTCAGATGAAGAAGATGATGGGAAACCCTTTGGAGGATCAGCTCTTCGAGAACAAAAAGCCATCAGCTTCAGCATCAATGTAAAATCCACACACAGGCTACATTGCATCTTATATGAGTTTACATATATTTATGTTTCCTCCCTAATTTTGCTATGATTTCCTGCAGTGTAATATATCATGCACCACTATTTAGTGTATCTGTCCTGACATATTATTTTAATGCACACCTGCCATTCTTCTTCAGGGTTAAATGGGTAAATAACTTAAATGTAAGTCAAAGGTCTAGTGTGTAGGATTTAGTGGCATTTAGCATTGTAGTTCCTTGTTGCAATGCCCCTATCTCACCCTCCTGTTCCAAGCATGTAGGAGAAACTACCGTAGCCACAAAACTCACAAAAGGCCCTATCTGGAGCCAGTATTTGGTTTCTCCATCCTGGGCTACTGTAAATACATAGCGATTCAACATGGCGGACTCTGTAGAAGAGGACCTCCCTTTGTAGATAAAAACGGCTCTTTCTAAGGTCATTATTTTCAGGTCATTATAAGCTAGTGAAAACATACCTATGAATATTATATTCCAGTTCAGCTAATAGGTCCTACTCAATGTTACACACTGAACCTTTAAGTACTTTAAGAAGTCTCATCTTCTTTTTCCCTCCAGAACACGACAGTACGTCCAGCAGTGCGTAGTGATGCAGGCATGGCCAAGGAGTTTCCTGTGTCTTCAGGGTCCCAACATCGTAAGAAGGTCTGCATGGATGTGCATTGTACCATTTTTGAAAGTTCAGGTTTAAATTCTATGAGATACTTCAAGCTGAAGTACAGCAAACCTACTACCATGCCGTCCACAATTAACCTCTTTTGTGCGGACATTTACTGAAATTTTATTATTTCAGATAATTGAGAGCTACACGCCATAAATTATTCCACCTATGGGTGTAGTGAGAAAGACAGGAGCAATTGTAACACAGTAGTAACAATAACAACTATAATTGTATATGACTAATGGTGATGGTGATGGTTATGGTGATGATGATGACAAGGATGACAAGAAAGATTACAGATAATTAAAATAATATATACGTATGCATCCACATATATATTGATATTATAAATTATATATATATGGGTTGTCAAGAGAACCAATACTACGTTTGTCGATACCAAAATTCTGAAAACTTGCCCTTTTTCTACAGTACCATAGGTACAGAAGGTACCAATAATTAAATGTTTCCGGGCCTGACAGCGCGTCATGTGCCCCCATACGTATTCTAAATACTACAGAAAGAAGAACATGTTGTCAACTCTCTGTGTCTCTGTTGCTGTGTGTGTGTGTGTGTGTGTGTGTGTGTGTATGAGTCATGTCGATGTTATGTTATGGTTCATCGTTGTATATTACAGACAGACATTAAGACAATAGTGTAATGGTGGAGTGCAAAGGATGCTGGAATAAATATTATTATTATAATTATAAATGCTTATAGATATACATGCTGGTCAATTTTATCCAAATCCTACAACCTATTTGCAATTGATGGTACTTTTGGTTGTGGCTAGTGTAAGAATTGTCACAGTAGCCAATAGCACTGTGAGATTAAACTTGAAAGTAGCTAAAGAAAGACAAATTTCCATAATAATTACAAATGAACAAATTTCATAAAGTATTTCTGATTCTGATTCTGAAGACTGCTTTCTCAAAGTTCCTATTTAAAATACTTGAATTAATGTGAGTAATGTAATGTGTTGCACTGTTCAGGAAGGTGAGTCACTGGGTGCCTATGGAGAATGGGTTCCGGTTGACAAAACAGCAGACAAAGCTGCAGCTGCATCCAGAAAGGCCCTGACCAGTATTCCCATAGCAACAGCCACCTTAGCATCAGGTGAAACAGCAACAGCAGCAGGTTTATCAGACATTGTCGAACAGCCTGCATTTGGGGGAGATAATGACAGAGTTTTTCCTGACCCACTACTGCAGGTGAGAACTGGAGAAGTATGTGTCTATTTCCTATTGAATTGTTAGTAAAATCTTTTGTCAAGAGGAATGCCTTGTCTTTTACTGCAAACCAATAGATTTGGAGTTATGTATATACACAGTAGTATATACTATATATATATATATATATATATATATGGTATATCTATGAATGTATTTAATGGGGAATATGATTCAAATCCCTGAAAATGATTATCATGCATGGCTTTATAGTCCAGGTGATATGTAAATTAATAACAGCGTAAAACTCACACATGTATAGTTTGGGGCCCTGAACATTTTCAAACGTCGAATCATTGCAAAAACGTATGCCATCTCCAATAGACTTAGGTTGGATGCACCCAAGTGATTCGAGACCATTGTGGTCAACTCTTCCACAGGCAAGCCAGTCCGTCCCTGTAAGGAAGGCTGCCAGAGATACTGCACATGCAAAAAAGTCTTCTTTAAGTTTACAGCTTTGTGTCAATGTAGAGGAGACTGTTTTAGGTTTTAGGTTTATTATTTTTAAGCTAAGATGTTATGGTCATATTAGTCTTACGTTCACAGGAAATTTGGTGTCCGTATACGCCTGCCATTGGCTGACTATATCAGTCAGGATTCCCTTCCCCTTTCGGCCATTTGCGTGTTAGCATTTCCAGAGTCCCTGACGCTATGTGAAACAACAACAAGCTTTCAAGCTAGCAACCTACTTCCTGATTTGGAACATATTCTAACTCTGACAGCAGTCTGCATCACTGACATTGACTTCACCAATGTACCAATCCATTCCACTTCAGACGAGCCTCTTTGATACTGGTTTAATAACGTTCTGCTAGACCACTCACTATTAATTATTCACCAGTTTATGATGGTATCTTTGTAATCTTTGACCATGAAAACGTAGGGGTAGACAATCTATTCGGTTGTATTATGTTTTATTCAGGAGATAGCAAATACTTTCAGGTGATGCAAAATACATAATTTGGTTACGATGGAAAGTAAAATGACCAATAGCTCCATTTCTGAAAATGTTCAGGCCTCCCAACTGTGTGAGTTTCATGCTTTTATGAAAAAGTGATCATATCACTTCAGATTTGGCATATATGAACTGGAATATGATTAGATCTAAGTTTGTCTCAATTAACTGTTTGTTAGGTCTATACTTAAGAAGTCTTTTTTTTTTTTTTTAAGTTTAAAATCTTTCCCCCTATCCCTCTTTCTCTCCTCTCAATACTATTTTTCACCTCTCTCTCTTTCTCGTTCTGCAGCCAGTAGATATCACTCAGGCTGTAACTGAGAGAATCAAGGCTCAGAGGCGATTGGCTGAGAACCCCTATGATGTCAGTGCTATCTGCATGCTCAGCCGGGCACAAGAGCAGGTATAATGCACATATTTTAAGGATTATTATAATGAAAGATAATAAATAAAATTAAACAAACAAGATTCTACAACCACACTAGTGGCTTTGTTTAGTTTTGCTTAGGAACAGCAGTACTTTGTGCTACATGCTCAAATGTCAGCAACTAACATGCTCACAATGAAAATGGAAAAATGTTCACCATATTAGTTTTGTGACTTAGCATGCAAACATTTTCTAATTAGAACTTAGCACAAAGTAACACTGAAGTTGCAATGATGCATAATGCAGATTAGTTACTTAAAGCAGCTACAAGTAAGGGTTAGGGTTAACAGGCGTTAAGCCGTCCACGAGCCGGGCATATCAAACTGTTTATTGCCCTGCCTCTCGGTGATTATTCCGTTTATTCTACTTCTTGCTTGCCAACATAATAAAACAATTCAAATACTTTAATAATTATGCTTTTTCTTATTCGTATTGCATGCTTATTAAATGTATACTCTGTTTGAGTTCATCTCCTTCAAAAAGTAGTCCCCTTTAGAACTACGGTGAAAAACGTTAGGTCAGCTCTAGCTAATTAGTTTCTATAGCAACCACACAAGGCTGCATCTGATCACTAGTTTAATAACGTAGTTGCTACATTGTATCAAGTCAGCTTTAATTACGATCGATCAAACATGCATTCCTTATTCCAAATAATTTTTATTTGCAATAAATGTATAACAAAATTATTGCGATTCAGGCGATTAATTTATGTGTATTAAACTGGACATTCCCATTGATGGTAAAATGAGACATAGAGAAGGGCATAGAGAAATTCATGGCAGAGAAAGATGAATCAGACGAGGTAGGCCGAGAGGATTGCGCAGCTTAGGGGGGAGAGACCATGCTTGCTGCGGAGGCCTGCTGGGGTGCAGACAACACCCGACTCCAAACTTTTTTGTCCGTGTTGGATGGCGCCCAGTAGCTTTTGAGGCTGGATTCACACCTGCAAAAAAAATTATAAAAAAAATTATATTTGCAGTAGGCTTCAGGTAGGCTTCAGGTTATTATTACCACAGTGAATTTATAACCTAGGCTTAGGCTTACCTGTGTCCCGTAACAGACATGATTTGTCTGGACTCCAGCCCGGCCTCAGACAGACGACGGACAGCCGTGCTTCTAAGACTGTGGTTGGTGTATCTGGTGGTCAGTCCAGCTGCTTTGGAAAATCGTGGAAGCATGTCCCCCAGGTAGTTCTTCCCCATCGGCTGTGTGGAGTACCAGAGATGTGGTTGGGGGTCCTTCAGTGGATGGAGGTAGAAGGCGGTGACACCCAGCGGACGTCTGGCGAGATATTTTTTGAAGCTCAGGACTGGACGTCTGGGGTTGCCTGGCTCCACATACATTGCGCCTCGGAGGTTTTCCTTGTTTGGGTCATTTGGATGTTTGTTGTTCTTCGTCTCCGGTTTGAACGACAAACTAACATATTCATCCCCGGCGTCATCCACTTTTATGGCGAATGAGGACGCAGTCAGCTCCCGAGTGCCCTCCCTGCCTCACCTCGCCAAGCAAAGCTGGAGGTCAAACCAAATTTTGGAGACAAGACCTAATGGGGTGTCCGGGGAGAGAGCTGTGGATTCACGCAGCAATTTCAGGTCAGCCTCGGTGATGGGGGATGGTGTTTCGCCTTGTCTTGGCCATTCTTTTGATGGGTTTTTATGATGGATTTGAACACCCTGTTGCTGGTGGTAAACTCACTGTCCGCATATAAATTGAACCTTGAGAAATTACGGTTCAGTGAGGCTCTGATGCCGGTCATCGTTGCCACACTGTATGGCTTGCCTACTGCGTTTTGAACTGTAGCATAAAAACGTCTTAACAATTTGTTAAGTTCTTTGGCGCTGCAGGTGTCCGGGTCAGTTGTCACTGTCAGTCTATCCTTCTGGTGGCTCTTCCACTCGGTGAAAACCTTGATAGCAAAGGCAGTTGCCTTTTTCGTGTTTGATTCAAGGGCCCCGTCTTCAATTGTACGCATCTCTTCATCTGTCAGATCTAGGAAACGGGTATCCTGGGCCTTGTCTTTTGCTTTTGTCATTTGGTCGTCCTCGTTGCTCTTTAACCAGTCCTCAAATGTCTTCCCTATTCCAAATATATTAAAATTGACAATGAATTTGTCCATTTTTAAAACGCTGCAACGTTTAGAACTACAGTGAATAACATTAGCTCAGCTGTAGCTAATTAGTTTCTAAAGCAACCACACAAGGCTGCATCTGATCACTAGTTTAATAACGTAGTTGCTACATTGTATCTCGCTTGCAAAACTATGTATTGACTGACCCTCCGATAGATTTCCAACACATTTTAGAAACTTTTTTAAACAAGGTTTATTTTTACAATGGACCTCATGTTTGAAATTTCTGTAATAGAAAAAAGCGGCGTATTAACTAATTATAACTATTTTATACAGTAAACTGTTGCAGAGGTTGCATTAGACTTTCTCATTATCCATCATTTTGAGAGAAAAGGTCATAAAAATCCATATTATTATTACCTTATTTTTTTTATTTTTTATAAGAATGAGACATATAGCCTATTTAGTAGCATTTCATTTTCAAAAACACTCGATCACAATTTAATTTTATTTACAGATTAGACTGTAGACTGGGAACACCCCTTAAGAGCTCAAAAGCCATACGCTTGCCCATTTTCCAAGATATCAACTTTAAGGACTAAATGTTCACTTGCTACCTGATATATCCCACTCACTGATGGGTGCCATTTCTTTTTTTTCTTTTTTTTTTTTTTAAATAGCTCCACCCTTTCAGTCTTTCAGCTTTGCATATACCACTGTCAAAGTAGTGGCCATTGTCTGGAGGAAAAACAGATGTCCAACTGCAATAACTTAACAATAACTTATGCAATAAAGCTACTGTTGAGCATTATGATCAGACCTGCTCAGCCTAAAGTGCATGCATTGACTTAATATGTTTCTCTATATTTAACTACATGTCCAGTACTGCACTGCTTAATTTTTTCAGACAGTATTGGATCTGATTCCTTGATTCATTTGACTATCCTGTTCTGATAGGTGGATGCATGGGCCCAATCCAACACTGTTCCTGGTCTGTTCACTGGTTCAACTGGAGCGCAGGTCCTCAGCTCAGAAGAACTTTCCACCAGTGGACCACAAGCATGGCTAAAGAAGGTAAGACACAACCAAATAAAACGTACCAAAACAGCATTCAGACAAATCTTGCAAATAATTTGCATGGTCAAGGTTATTTGACCATGCTTTTTATTGCCAATTTTCCCAATTTACAAAATATAAACAGTGCACTTTGTCTAAGAAGATATCTAGAGAGAGAATAAGATATATTAATCCCCAATGGGGAAATCATGCACTATAGACATGCAAATGTGGACAGTGGAATGATGGGCTGCCACTTAGGGGCGCGCCACGAGAAGTTAGGGTCTGGGTGCCTTGCTCGAGGGCACCTCGGCAGTGCACAGGAGGTGGAACTGGCACCACTCCAGCTGCCATTCCACACTCCATACTGTGCTGGATTTGAACCAGCAACCCCCTGGGTTCTAAGCCAAGTCCCTACAGACTGACTTACTGCTGCCCCTAAACTAATCCCAGGTATCTATGCAGCCATGCTGCCTAAATAGCCTCCTAAACTGGGTGAGTGGTATAATTAGAAATGGGCCCTACACGTCTAGGTATACACACACAAAGCAAAACGTAAAACATCTATAGCTGCCACGCATATGTACATTTACATGTACTTTAGGGCTGCCAACGAATATTCTTAATTGGATAATACAATCAAATTGCAAAAAAGCGAAGCATTTGATTATAAAAATTAAATGGTGGTTGTGATTTTAAAAACACTGCAGGATGTCATGTCACTTTCATTGATTGAAAATGACATGTAGGTCAACCTGAAACAAGTAAATTATTCAACTATAATTGTGTGGTCATGATGGCAGAAAGTGTACAATCAAACCTGGCCACAGAGAGAGTGATTTGCAATCTAAAAGCCCTGTTTGTAATAATCAGAAGCGGCAAATGATAACTAGATTCTAGAGAATCCTGTCCGAAAAAACCCCAGAGATGTGATTGTGGTTGGGTGCTATTATGCACAGGCATTAATTAGATAGCTCTGAAATGCATCAAGAAACAATGCTTGCATGCCTTTTCCTTTTTTTTGTTTTTTGTTTTTTCTTACACAATTATGTATAAAATAGTACATTCTCTGTAATCTCTTTGGCGTTGTCGCTGTCTGGAACAAGTTTCTTTCTCTAGTGTTTCTCTTGGTGCTTCAGTGCAGCTTTTGCCTGAATAAACTGTATTCTGCTTAGCATTTATAACCGTTGTTTCTATACTTTTTGTTGCATTTGCAGTGGTGTGTTGAGTGTGGAGTATGGAGCTATTATTGTTGCAAAACTATTTACAAATGTGCGTGGAGATTTGGGTAACTGTATTTCAATCCATGCGTGTGTAATCAGATTTGTAAATGTGTAAAAAAAAAATTACAAATCTATATTCAGATTTGTAAATATGTAGACAAATCTGTAAATGCGTATATATATCTGTATTTAAGCAGACAAATCTGTAGATGCATCAATATTTACAACTTTTGCTACACATCTGCTGTGGCAGAGATCTGCAAATGCGTGTCGTGATTTGTGTGTGTGTGAGGAGAAATTTGTCTGTGTGCCTCAGTAGCTATGCCCACTTCTGTCTGGGAAAGCCTCAAGGGCATAAGTAACAGTAGGTTAGTCAGTAAGGCCCAAGAAAAAATAGTCAGTGAGGCCCCAGAAACAAGGCCAATTAAATTCAGTGCTCCATATCGCTATTTTCCTGATTTCATAGGTGGTAGGTGAAAAAATGTAGACAGCTCAGCAATGTCATGCTACTGCCGACTGGTGGTATGTAGGCTGTATAGCTTCTGAGACACATAGACAAATCTCTCCTCACGCACACACATTACTGGCAGATTTCAGCCACAGCAGAGGTATAGCAAAAGTTGTGTTAAAAGACAGCCAATTAAAATTCCCATCTGAGTAGTAACGGATGAATCGTCTGTACTTTCAGCTCATGGAGAAAATACTTAGACTTCTCATACATTAATATGTATATCTGCATTTACATATTTGTCCACACATTTTCAGATCATAATTACAGATTTGTCTACATGTTTACAAATTTCAATACATTTGCAAAACTGAATACAAAATTTTACACATTTACAAATCTGTTTAGGCACACACAGATTCTGAGCACACATTTGCAGATTCCTGTACATATTCACAAATCTCAGTACATATTTACAGAATATTTTACGCATTTACAAACCTGGACTACACACACGGATTGAGATGGCTGCACCGTGTTTGAAAGCTTTGTGAGTAAAAGCTGTTAGACATTTGTCATAAATCAAAAAATCATATCAGCTCAATATAGCTGATACCAATCAGTTAAAAAATGACTTGATCAAGCCGATACTGATCTTTTCGATTGGATCGAGAAATCCCCAGTTTGTACTTTTGTAAACTTTCAGTCTGGCAGCAGGGTAAGGGGAGGGATTCTCCAGAAGATAGATGTAAACATCGCCAAACTGGAGCTCTGGCAAGGGTGTTTTCAGGTCAAGTTATCAAGTCCCCAAATCTTCTAGTTTGTTCATGTATCTTTGGTTTTCTTTTGAGAGGTGATCTAAATATTTGTCAACCTGACAAATGTAAAAAGTTATTGAAAAATTGTATGATGTAGACCCCCAATCCAAACTTTTAATACTTTAAAAAAAATTAGACTTTAGTAACTGGGGTCATGGGGTGTGGAGGTGTAGTCTGAAAAGCTAGTGACTTTGCACATCCTGTCCTCCTTTCCAAGACGGAAGTGTTTTCTTTAAATAACGTGCAATGTGTGCGTTTGCACACACACACAAGTGCTGGCCTTGCCAAATGTCATCTTAGGTAGGTACCAACACCAGCTGTATATCACTCCAGTGTGTTGGTATTTGACTCAATTTAACTGTTTAAAGGGTGGGCTTTTTCTTCCTGTTTCTCAACCAAAGCATGAGTCATCCTTATTTCCGCTCAATCATCTCTCACTATTTGTCACATCCCACTGATCTTCCTTTTTCCCCCTCTTTCTCTGTCTCACTATTTTTCTTCATTAGGACCAGTTCCTCAGGGCAACTCCAGTATCCGGAGGTGTCGGGGAGTTCCTGATGAGAAAGATGGGCTGGAAGACTGGAGAGGGCCTAGGAAGGAACCGCGAGGGCACCGTGGAGCCAATAATAATTGACTTCAAGGTTGACCGCAAAGGTCTGAGGCCACAGAATACTGGACCAAAAGCCTAGTGATACAGATTATGATAATGAGTGGCCATTTGGCTGTCTTAGCTCATCTAGACCTGTCTCAGTGTCTGTTGGGAAAAGGGAATGGCAGAGCAGAAGTAAGTTTTCTAGGTTTTGAATGTGGCTATGAAAAAAAGCTCTTGAAGAGCCTCTCATCCTTTGAGCTTGAAATGCTATAGTTGCATCTACTTAAATTTAATTCTGGTGGTGGAATTTGAAGAATCTATACCCCACCCGCCAATTCATACTTTGCACGTGGCGTCACAACTACTAGCTGACGGGCAAGAACATCGTTCTCCAGCAACGAAACCCAGTAAACTAATCAAGGATCTTGCCAGGACGTCGCCAGTTTTACTATACAAAAGTATATATATCATATGTACGTGATTTGATATGATATGATGAGAAGAAGAATACATGTTACAGTACACACGTTACTGTTGAACTGTGTCTACTTACTTACTTACAGTTACTTTGCATACATACTATCGTACAGTTATTACTACTACATTAACGTTACAACCTAACAGATTGCTAATAGGATTATAGGCATTTCGCTGCCCCAGCTGCTCTTGTCTTTTGTCTGATGCTATGTGGAGTGGATAAGCAGGTAGGCTAGAATGTTTGACATCCTGCTAGCCATATATGATACAGCCTAGTTGGCATAAGGTTTTTTTTTTAAACTAACGTTACTTATCAAGCTGTCATTCGCCGGCAGGCAGGGTGTACATATTCAGATGAAGACTTCATCACACGACGGAACAGATGTCACTTTGTGTATAGCTACAAACATGCAAACATTAGCAAACGTTAGCTGGTAACGTTAGCTAGCTAACTAGTAACACTCATGTTTGCTTTGATTATGAAGTTATTCCTGTTTTTCACCTCCCATACGACAGCGTTGTTAACCCATCCACTCTTGAAAAAAAGATAGCTATCCGTACTTTTGTAAGCTTTCAGTTTTTGTGCGGTGTAAGGTGACAGATGTGTAAATATATATGTTTCTTGCCCGCCAGGTAACCATGGTAATCACGTGACTGCAAAGTATGAATAAGAACACACTTCATTTACTTTCAAAATACAGTTTTCCACTCAGTGAAGATCTTCAATGTGAAATTTCCACTCACTACTATGAGACTGCAAAATACTGGTTCACAGTAGTACCCTCAGTTCATGTCCAAACTCTTTCTCGAACTCCAGAAAATCCGGAAATGTACTTACTACCTGTTACCGAACCGGACCCCTCTATTATTTGAAAACAGGGACTCAGACACATGCAGAAACATGCAGGAGACACAGACCTGATAACACTGATTTCACAGCTAATTGGTAATAACAAGTTAACGTTAATTTAAGTAGGCCTATTTCAGCTGCCCGCCAATGGCAGCTGAGCTCATTTATTGAATTTGCCAACATACTCGCATTTGGCGTTTGGGTGATGACAAGGATTTTTTTATGTGTTTCAGGACTGGTTGCTGAAGGAGAGAAGCCACAGAAGCAGACAGGGGGACTAGTGGTAACCAAGGATCTAATGGGTAACAGATACACAGCAAACACAGTCACAGCATGTACAATGAAAATAAACCTGAATATTTTCCTGCAAAAATTCTGTAGCTTTAAGCTTTAGCCTCACATTTACTCCATATTAAGAGATTAATTCCTGACACTGGCATCAATTGGATCAGAAAGGTCCTCTGTTAGGAAAGTCATTATTGGTAACATCTACTCAGGTGGAACAATTGTAAACTGAATGTAATGGTCATACCGTCACAATACAGAGAAATATCACTCTAATTCTGAAGGAAATTAAAACGCTTCATTCATTGGTCTGCCTCTAACGTGGTCAGTCGACTGAAATCAACAAACAGCTGATGTAGGTGTTGTTTTTCTCAAGATGTGTGAAAACTGAGTGGAAGGAAGTAGAGATGATGTGTTTCTCCTGGGTGGCGATCTCTCTGAACATGTGCCAGTCTTTGCACTAGGCAGGAGAAGCAGGAACACGGTGTGATAGACCAAAAGGGGGAATGGGGAGGGCTTTGTGGCAGCCAGGAATATTTGTGTCAACATGGTCCAGTTTATTTGTTTCCCTGGTGGGGATGTGGACATACTCGTGGAATTTAGGTAAAACGGCTGTGAAATTTTTTCTGACTGCATTTGAAAACCAAGTATCACTGATGTACAAACACAGAATCTGTGTCCTCCTGTCTTGCTGGAATCTTGTGTTCAGTCAGCAAGGAACATGCGCCGCCTAATTGAGTTCAGTAGCTTTATCTGGGATGTTGTGGTGCAAGTCTCTGATTTCCCGGTGCTGACCTAGCTTGAGTCTTATTTCATCCATTTTATTATATTGCAACTGTACATTAGCTAGGTGTAGGCTGTGTATTGGAATAGCCTTAGGTCCAAGCTGGGTTAACTTAGCTCTTATCCTGGCTCTCTTTCTTCTGTCTGGAGCGATTGCACTGCTTGCATCTGTCTGTTCTGGCTGGGTGATTGGGAGATTCCATGTGCAGTGATCATCTCAATGTCTCCTGACGTTGATGGGTGTATTTCTCACATGAGTAATCATAAGTAATACCAGCTTCACTAATAATAACAAATTAAAACAAAATTCTAGCAAAGTTGTCACCATGGTAATATTATGGGGACTAACATCATTACTCATGAATACAGTTGGGCTCATTGAATCAACATTAGTCTCAGCTTTCCAGTCAGCCAAATTGACAATACCAATATGGTTCTGGTTACATATAAATATAGATATATACACATACATATGCATATGTGTATACACATACATGTATTTCCCCTTACTTTTCCCTTTTTTCTGTGTATGTGTAGATACTAAGATCAATGTGTTTTCAGATTATGATTGGTAGACAGGCAAGATGAATAACTTATTGAATAGAATCTGATTTGTAAGAAATTAATGAAAAATTACCACATGGAGTGTTAAGGCCTGTGTATTAGCAGGAATATGACGATTCAGTGCGTTTCATAATACAATTCAATATATTATAATATACACAGATTAGCCATAACATTATGACCACCTGGGAATCTTGTCTGACACCTTTCAATTAGAGCCAGCATTAACATTTTCAGCAATTTGAGCTACAGTAGCACGTCTGTTAGATTGGACCACACAGGCCAGCTTTCACTTCCAATTTGCATCATTGAGCCTGTAGCCGGTTCTCTTCCATCCTTGGACCACTGGTTTTTGAGTAGAAAAAGTTAATGAAAAGTAAAAGAAAAAAATGTCAGTGGAGAGGTGCTTGTTCGGATCAGTAGTCTATCAGCTGGGGCCCTCCATCTTGGGTGTTACATCTGTGTCACATTTGCATCCACAGTGGCATCCTGTCCTCTGTCTCTGCAGCCTTACTGGAAGCCTTATTCAACAACTCTAAAGCTTCTGTCGGTTTCCTGTGTGTACCTTTTGTAAGCAATCTGAATCCAGTATGGGCATAGCAGACTCCACCACCATCAATTAAAACAAATGTATAGAGTGATTAGTGCTGGGTTGGTATGACCAAAAATGTGTACCACTGTATTTTTTAAGATTCTGGCAGTTTCATAGTACATCTTGATTGATAATGGCTTATTCTACTGGAGTACATAGAATATAAAAAACATTTTGATGTCATCATGTATATACTGAAAGCTTTAATTACTACAGGGTTTTCACAAAAAAACAGAACAGTTGCACAATAGCAGAATGTAAAAAATTTTTATTGTCTGAACTGCAACAAACTTAAAAATGTGCCAACAACTTAAACATTGCTTCCTTTTTAGAACAAGATATTTCAAGATAGTTGTATAAACACTACAGACTGAAATTAAATACTCAAATTGTCATAAGTTGTTGTGTGCTGTGGTGTTTTGCCCTGTTAACAGTTAACCTGACAGTTAGTTGTGGGTTATTAATTGTTGTGTTGTAATTATTTGTAATAAGGGTATGCAGTTTAGGCTCATGCTCACAAGGCTCCCTTCTGCATGCAGTAGTAGTGCTCCTCTCACCAAACCCAATACTGCTGTCTATTGAAGAGTTATAGCAATTGTTTCAGCTAGAGGTATATGGAAATTGCATATCATACAGGTAATTAAAACCAGTTTTGCTATTAATTTGAAATATTTGACACAAGAAAATGAACAAAGGTGCATTTTGTTTACTTCCTGTGGCAAATATGCAACCTGTGACGACCTGAGCAGTCAAACCAAACCATCAGCTAAAACTGAATAAGAATGGATAGAAACTGGGTGGACTGCTGGAGACACCTCATATAATAAAAGGAATAAATCTAACAATAGATTGGGATTGGGAGTTTATCATAGAGATCATTTCTGCAGGCTGCTAATCTAATCTAGAACATTTTATAACCAGATTCCAAATTTACTGCCTCAAAAGAGAGCAGTGGGGGGGTTAAACTTTAAATCAATTGCTACTGCTGTTTAGTACACTGTTCATTTTGTAAAATTCTTGCTTTCAAATTCAGCTTCTTCAGATAGTCCTTGGCTCTGTTCATATTTGTGTGCCCTTTTATCAATATGTAGGGAAGCACCCGGTGTCTGCTCTCATCGAGTTGTGCAACAAGAGACGGATAATGCAGCCAGACTTTGTCATGGTTCATCACAGTGGTCCTGACCATCGCAAGAATTTCCTGTTCAAGGTGGGTCACCCTTTTCATGAGATTTTTGCATGTTCGACCTTTGAGGTTTTCACACACTTCTAAAAGCTGACGCATCTTATCTGAGTTCTATGATATCAGATCTGAAGAAATTCTCAAATCTTAAATTTAGTTTAACCTTACTTTCTTCCTTCATCTGACAACAAGATTAAGAGTTAACAGTCATTTGCTGAGGCACAGCATTGCTTTGAGCTGATGTTGCATGATAACACAATTACAAAAACAATGCTAACATGGTAATGCTAAGCAGATAAAATGTTTATCATGTTCAACATTTTAGGTTAGTGTGGTAGTATGCTAACATTTTTAATTTGTACAAAACACACAGAAAGAACAGTTAAGGCTGATGTACATCTAATTAGTTTTGAGGTTTTGGTCATAAACAGAGGTATTGACATACAAAAGACCTTTGATTCTCTGCCCAAACCTGCTGACGTAGGTTGGGCTCAAAAATAATTTCCTTTTTAATACATATATATTTAATATTTTATTAATAATGCATGTAGCTGTAATTAATGAGTGCATTTGTGATGATATATTATACTCTGATGCAGCGTTCTTATGTGAGTGAGCCTGCTTTTCTGTATCTGCGGCCTGTGGGACAACTAGACATAAAACAATGTGATACAGAGGTGCTTTATTTGCATATAGTAGAGACAACAGAAAGTATCCATTGACCCCCATCCAACAGCCTCTGTGTAAATCTGAGGACCTGACCACCTGACTTCACACACAAAATACTACAAATGACCAGCATTTTCCAAATGCTGTGAATGTATTTGAAGTCATCTTGATTTAACTCAGATCAGGCTCTTTTTATAATGCCCCATATCACCCCTAAATGCTGTGGGATACACACACTTATGATTGAAAACTCAACACAGTTCACATTGCCAACAGTTTCAAAACAGCAACAGTGAGAAAAAGTTTTTTTTAAATGAATGAATGAGTTTTGCTTCCCACCCCTATTCCAAAGTCGGCTTTCATTGCAATGCTGTTGTTATTTATTGTATCCTTTGATGGTTAAATTATGACATTTAATCATCCATATGTTTTGTCGTCTCCAGGTCACAGTGAATGGTGTGGACTACCAACCACAAACAGCTAGTCCCAATAAGAAACATGCCAAGGCCATGGCAGCTACAGTTGCCCTGCAGGCTCTGGGAGAGGTAATATTAAAAATAATAGAAGCAGTTGTTTCTCGAACACCAACAAAGAGGGAATATATTTTTTGTGTCTGCTTGACCATGGGTCAGGTCCATAAGAGCTAGCATTAAAATACATACATACACAGAAAATAAGTACATTGAATACTTCTCAATGATATCTCCGTATAGCCATGAATAACATTTACAACAAGGCAGCAGGTCTCTGGGAGTACAACTGTATGTGTGAAAAAGTCTTACGTACAAAGCCTTGTGTGGCTCCAAAGTGAGCTGCTTCAAATCTGATAAATTGCCTCAGGTGATGTCATTTGAGTCAGCATCTGTTGGGTCTGAAGACTACAAGTTTGTCGTCTAGGGATGTGGAGTTAGAAAGAAGTGGATTTTGTTGCCCATTCCTCACCTCTGCTTCAGGCTACAGTCTCTAGGCTACATTGTCAGTTATTAGCTAAACACACCAAAATATCTCACAGAACTGATGGCAGTAAAGTTGCATTGCAGGTAATCTAGGCGCCAGGTTATATCTAGGAAGAATCTAAAGAATATAAAAGACAATGCATCTTTGTTTCTGCTGCATCAATTTGCATCGTGTCCATGAAAAATCAGTTGTTATTTCAGACTTTTACACACATAGAAGACTCACATGACGCAAAGCATCTTTTGTTTCTATGACAACTAGCAGCCATGAGGTGTCATGTCATTAGCCCTGGCATACCTGCATATATAGCAGAGTAAAACTTTGATATTTTGATATTTTTTATCTCTTTTGTTTAGATATGTTTAAAAATCGAACATAAAATGTGGCTCATGAGAATTTTGCTTTACCTTTTAGGAAGTAGTAAAATTCAGAAATGCACAATTAATAAGCAATGAAATGTACATCACGTGGCACCCTTTGACCCTCTTTGGAAACTGCTGCTGGCTCTTAGTATGTTATATTTTGAAAATAAAAAATAAAAGTAATTCCAACCTGGTTGACTTTTATTCAAGATAATATTATTTAAACCGTGATAAAAAGATGAATCAATAACACAATAAATATGAACTGTCTGTTCTGTCCTAATGCTGAGTTATTAATCTCCATCAGTAATGTCATTGTGTTACTTACTGTCTGTTACACTACCTGCTCAAACTGTTGACGTAACAACAGAAGCCAACTAACTATGACTCTTTTTTTTTTTTTTAAATCTGAAAAAGCTGTAGTGTACTTTTCAAGCACTTAAAAACTATTAAGTCGTTTAGTATACATCCTAAGGCTTTACACAGATTTTTTTATTGCTTATCATTTTCAGCCTGGTGTACATTTTTAAAATCTGCTAGTTGTAAAATACTAGATAGATTATATGCCTGTTTATATTATATAGAAATATATAAATGTGTTTTATTTTGTTCCTAGGTTCCTGTTGATGGACCAGGACTCTATACTGGCCCTGTCTTCACTGCTGCTTCTACTGGCCCCCTGTTCTCTACATAGACATACACACAATAGTGGTACTAACATATTCTGCATATTTCAACTGTTTGCCTATATTCTCACTTCAGTTGGGGGAAAATGACAGAAAGGGTCTTTCAGTCCTATAAAATAACTGGCCCATGGTTTCTACGCTGGTGGTTTATTTATAAACAAAGAAATGAATAAATTATCTAGGTACACAACAGTGAGAAACATGAAGACCAGTCAGGCTTCAGATGACACAGAGTATCTTTGTATTGATGCTACTTGTGAACGATTTTATGCCCACACTTTTTTTCACTTTGTTCATGACAGGGTGACAAAAATATTTTTAAAAAGATATTGAGAAGTTCCCATCGTATTAAATGTGGTTGGCATGTATGTATGTATGATACTGTATGTATGATGATATGTATGATCTAGTAGCATTTCAGCCTGATACATATTAGCTGACCAATACATAAGTCTAACCCTAGACAAGACATGAGTTTCTCTGAAATGGATTTGTTGGTCAAAGCAAAGCAGAGCTAAGCTGGGCTGTTAAATGAAAAGTTAATATGTAAATTAATGTGTCTTGTTGTTTAGCAACTTTTCTGTTGTTCTTGATAGTAAACTTTATGGAACTAACCTTCTAAAATGTGTAAACAGAAATAAAGATTATATTTATTTAATGTGGTAGAGGAAGCCACATTATGTTTCTTGGTAACAATGCCTGTTGAATGTGATTTAAGCTTCTTAAGTGTGTCACCAAAGTCCTGTTTATAAGACTAGGGAGGGTGCTGACAGCCATTTCTGCCCTCCAGTACACACAGGAGTTGAGGTAGCTGTTTCTTTTCTCACCTGTTAAGAGTCTCACAGGGAGGTAAAAAAACGCATGCAAGCAGCCTAACTAACCAGGAAGAGTTACTTTTGCAATGACACCCTTTCATCATCTTCCCATATTCAATCACTTGTCAGATGTGTTTGTTACTGCACCTTGGCAAGCCAGGGGCACTACTGCTTAGCACTAAAAATGGGTATCTGCTGTGGTTGGCAAGTACTTTTTCTCTGCATCACGCAGTCCGGAGCTTGTGGAAATGTTGTGTTGCGTTGGTGATAGTGAAGTTTAATAGACCCTTTAGTGCTTCAACTGCTATGAGCTGCTATTTATGCGAGTTGACAATAACTCCATATAAATAAGGTCTAGAAAGGTTAGAACCTATTTTCTGATAGAGAGTTAGTGGGGGGTTCGAACGCACTGCACTCATTTTCTTAGCAGTTGTTAGACCAGAAAGTACTATACTTTTCTGATATGTAGGGAATTTGAGCAAAAAGATGTAATTCAAAATCAAAACTGGTATGATATGATGATGATATGGTACTTTCTCTGAAATAAAAACTCTTCATCTGGAAGCAACATTCTGCCAGAATTGGAATGGAATTTTCAGCCATTTTTTCGCGTTGTATTTGAACCAACTCCTCCTAGGGAATTTATTGGATCCACTTCAATATTGGTTAGTATAGTCAAAAAACATTGCTGAATAAAAGTTGTGCTATTTGTGACATATTGTCAAAGGGCGTGTCTGTGGCGTGCCATCAAAGTTGGCCATTTTTAATTGAATGAAAAGTCACTGTTGCATTTCCAGCAATTTCAGGGTTTTTATTTTAACAAACTCCTCGTAGTGAATTTATCAGAACAACTCCAAATTTGGTGAGCACAATCTAAACACCTCCAGAATTTAAAGTTGTGCTCCTCATAAATATTCATTGAACGGCGTGTCCGTGGTATGCCTTAAAAAATCTGCCTTGACATGACAATGGAAACACTACCGGTACTGCTAAGTGCCAATATTCAGTCGCCGTCATAGCGTCATCTACTGGCAACAGGAAGTAAGCCTTGTGTGGCGATTGTGATGTGATTTCTGTGAAATTTGTGACTTGGTGTTGTCAAGATGTACTGGTGCGGGACCCGACGGCAGCACACCCCGATGTGCACCGAGTGCCAGGGCCGATCATCACTGCTTGCAGTTTAAATTAATCTGTCTCTGTCACTCTCTGTGTGATTTGGTGCCATACAAATAAAATTGAATTCGAAAAATGTGCTAGAAGTATTAAAAGAACATAAGACGCACATGACATTAATTATTATCTCATGAAATAGAGCTTTCAAGATATTATCCCATTCCATGTCCAGCCAAAGGTTTTTGTGTTTTGTCTGATGGGAACATTATATAAGAGGCGTCAGTAAAATATTAGTATAAGGTGGATGCCACACCTTTAGATCTGCTTTTTATAACAATCAACTTCAACAAAAGTGGATGCATTGGCAGAGAGTGTTGCCATGGTACACCATGTAACTGAAGAGCTGCCCCAAGCTGTAAATAGAAGAAAAGGGCTGTCTGGCAGGTTGAAGCTGTTGTTAATGCCCTAAAAGGAATGTAACCCATCTGTATCATAGATATACTATTTACACCCCTCTTTCGCCACTGAGAGGAGATGACATGTCTTCCCCAAATCAAAAGACCTTTGTTATTGAAGATTGGGGAATGGAGATACTATCTGCAGGAAACTCTACAGAACTTTGTTATTGACCACCGGACTCAGAGGAGTTGAGTTATAATCAGCTCAAATCATTATTGACATAGCCTGCAAGATATATTCACAAAAAGAACATCTGATGGAAGACCAAGGACGCACCATTGCTTCTTATAGTGTGTGCCATGAAACTGTCACTTGAGGGTCAAACCATGAGACTAAAGAGAGAGTGAGCGTGAAAGGACGCTAAATGTTCAAATTGAGTCTTTCGCAGGGAGATAAGCACTTCCTTCGTTCAGTGTTTCTAGTTCAGAAACATTCAGTTTAATTACTTTGTGTGAACTTTCTTGTCTAATTTGACTTAAAGATACCAAATGTGCAGACTCAGGTTTTTACAATAAATAAGCACTTTCTTTGTTCCTGCTGTCATTCTCTAACAGAAGGTATCATAATAAAGTTTGTACCTTAAAAACATTAACAGTTGAATACACATGATAGTTAACAAGGTCTGTGGTATCACATCTCACATATTGACTTTATAGTCTAATTTGACACAAAATTATGATAATAAGCCTCTTTCAGTGAGATAAAAAAAGAGTGTGGTAAATAATATTCATCCACCTGATGAGTTGAAATTCATGGGCAACGTCCACAAATGATGGATGAAGGTGAGGTAATCAAGGTAGCTCGCTTGCTAACTGTGGCTGAGGTGTACAAAATGTTTGTCTTTTTGGATGAAGAAAGAGATACATTTCCCACACATAGGAACTGTATGTCTCAGGGAACAGAATGCAAAAAGAGACTAAATCAGTAGAGCTGTATGTGACAAACCTGCGCGTCAAGAAGCTATCCTGTAACTTTGGCACACTGTGCAACTCCATGATAAGAGATAAGATAATAGATGAGACAGATCACATAGTCACAAAATGCAGCACACTCCTCACTTTCTGAACAAAATGGATCCCCAGACCTCTCCCCTCCTTTACACTAAGTGGGTACTAACTATTAGTGTATCTGGCAATGTACCCTCATATCTAGGCATTGAAAAAATGTTGCTAAGGAGCTTAGCTCAATTTCCATAAAACGGTTCGGATAGAACCAGTCTTTTTTCTTCTTCGGGCCAGCTCTCTGTACCTCCTGGACAGAGGACTTTAATGTGTAAATTAATTCTTCTTGTGAGGCTATGTATTCTGAGGCAATGTTACACCTCAGTGCTTCTTTAAAGGGTAAAAACAACCTCTTCTATAATATTTTGTTCCTTGATTATATTGCTGGTGATCTTTTGTCCGCAGAAAGGACTGTTTTATTTTTTTTTCTCTTTCTTTCCTTTGACATGGTACTAATATAAGCAAGAATGTATATAATGTAATTAGTGTGCCTGAAAAGCAGACTACTATTATTGCTCATACTAATTATTATTCTTCTGTGTCGTTTTTCAGTCGACTACTCCTCCCACAGTTTTGGTTGCACACACACAAAAAAGGTATCAAAATGTGCGGCTCGGCTGGGAGATTAGTGCTATGACTTTTCTAAGCGTTTCACCAAACAGTTTGCAGATAAAGGGTTAGCAAATGTCACTCTACAGAAATAATTTATAGATAGAAACGTAGGAAAGTCCGATGGGGTCGCAGTGATAACACTGCTGAAGCTGTCAGACAAATAGTTTTGGCGGGAAATGCACTGATGTGCCAGCAACATCCCCTTGAGACTCCATCTACTCCCATGTAAATTGGAGAGGAGAATTTTTGAAAGGAGCTCAGAGCACCTGTTCTTCTTCAATCTCCCGAGGTCACATTTTCAACTCAGCATTCCTATGGTCAACAAGATGACGATGCTCACGGTCTTTTCGGTTTTCATTTCGGTTGTTCCTGGCCAATGGTTCGAAAGGGTTCATTTTTTTAGAGAAAGTGAGCAGCTGCACTTTACTGCTCTGGCCTACTGTTGACAAGCAACCAGGGCCAGGCCATCAGTGCGTTTCCCTATTTAAAAATGTAATAAAACATCAAGTTAGATTTAGATTTAATCAAAGGTCCCATACAACATCTGGACAGCAAACTACACATTGAGTCTGGACCCATGGTCTGCACCCTGAACTTGATATTCTTGTGCTATTTTGTGGTTATGTATCTGTGGGAGTAAGCATACGGTCAAGTTGGAGTTTTCCCATTTCCGGGGTCTTTTGAAGCAGCATAAGGCTTGAAGCAGAGAGAAACATGCTTCCACAAAAGTCAGATGTGGAAGAATTATCAGTGGAATACTGTGCTAAAGTTAAGTTCTGATTGACTGGCTGGCTGAGTGTTACATGCCTCCTGATTGGCTAGTTTAGTGTTACACGCCTCCTGTTTGGCTGGCTGAGTGTTACACGCCTCCTGATTTGCTGTCTGAGTGTTGAACGCCTCCTGATTGGCTGGCTGAGTGTCAAAGGCCTCCTGATTGGCTGGCTGAGTGATACACGCCTCCTGATTGGCTGGTTAGTGTTACACGCCTCCTGATTGGCTGGTTAGTGTTACAGGCCTCATGATTGAATGGTTTAGTGTTACAGGCCTCCTGATTTGCTGGCTGAGTGTTACACGTCTCCTGATTGACTGGCTGAGTGTTACACGCCTCCTGATTTGCTGGCTGAGTGTCAAAGGCCTCCTGATTTGTTGGCTGAGTGTAACATGACTCCTGATTGGCTGGCTGAGTGATACACGCCTCCTGATTGGCTGGCTGAGTGTTACACGCCTCCTGATGGGCTGACTTAGTGTTACACGCCTCATGATTGGCTGGCTGAGTGTTACACGCCTCCTGATTGGCTGGTTAGTGTTAAACGCCTTATGATTGGCTAGTTTAGTGTTACACGCCTCATGATTGAATGGTTTAGTGTTGAATGCCTCCTGATTGGCTGGCTGAGTGTCAAAGGCCTCCTGATTTGTTGGCTGAGTGTAACATGACTCCTGATTGGCTGGCTGAGTGATACACGCCTCCTGATTGGCTGGCTGAGTGTTACAGGCTTCCTGATTGGCTGACTGAGTGTTACACGACTCCTGATTGGCTGGCTGAGTGTTACATGCATGCTGATTGGCTGACTCAGTGTTACACGCCTCCTGATTGGCTGGATGAGTGTTACATGCCTCATGATTGGCTGACTGAGTGTTACATGCCTCCTGATTGGCTGGCTGAGTGTTACACGCCTCCTGATTGGCTGGCTGAATGTTACACGCCTCCTGATTGGCTGGTTTAGTGTTACAGGCTTCCTGATTGGCTGACTGAGTGTTACACGACTCCTGATTGGCTGGCTGAGTGTTACATGCCTCCTGATTGGCTGACTCAGTGTTACACGCCTCCTGATTGGCTGGCTGAGTGTTACTTGCATCCTGATTGGCTGACTGAGTGTTACACGCCTCCTGATGGGCTAACTTAGTGTTACACGCCTCATGATTGGCTGGCTGAGTGTTACACGCCTCCTGATTGGCTGGTTAGTGTTAAACGCCTCATGATTGGCTACTTTAGTGTTACACGCCTCCTGATTGGCTGGCTGAATGTTACACGCCTCCTACTTGGCTGGCTGAGTGTTACATGCCTCCTGATTGGCTGGCTGAGTTTTATACGCCTACTGATTGGCTGGCTGAGTGTTACATGCCTCCTGATTGGCTGGCTGAGTGTTACACGCCTCCTGATTGGCTGGCTGAGTGTTACATGCATCCTGATTGGCTGACTCAGTGTTACACGCCTCCTGATTGGCTGGCTGAGTGTTACATGCATCCTGATTGGCTGACTGAGTGTTACACGCCTCCTGATTGGCTGGTTAGTGTTACACGCCTCATGATTGGCTGGTTTAGTGTTACACGCCTCCTGATTGGCTGGCTGAGTGTTACACGCCTCCTGATTGGCTGGCTGAGTGTTACATGCCTCCTGATTGGCTGGCTGAGTGTTACACGCCTCCTGATTGGCTGGCTGAGTGTTACATGCCTCCTGATTGGCTGACTGAGTGTTACACGCCTCCTGATTGGCTGGCTGAGTGTTACATGCCTCCTGATTGGCTGGCTGAGTGTTACACGCCTCCTGATTGGCTGGCTGAGTGTTACACGCCTCCTGATTGGCTGGCTTAGTGTTACACGCCTCCTGATTGGCTGGCTGAGTGTTACACGACTCCTGATTGGCTGGCTGAGTGTTACACGCCTCTTGATTGGCTGGCTAAGTGTTACACGCCTCCTGATCTGCTGGCTTAGTGTTACACGACTCCTGATTGGCTGGCTGAGTGTTACACGCCTCCTGATTGGCTGGTTGAGTGTTACACGCCTCATGATTGGCTGGTTTAGTGTTACACGCCTCCTGATTGGCTGGCTGAGTGTCAAAGGCCTCCTGATTGGCTGGCTGAGTGATACACGCCTCCTGATTGGCTGGCTGAGTGTTACAGGCTTCCTGATTGGCTGACTGAGTGTTACACGACTCCTGATTGGCTGGCTGAGTGTTACATGCATGCTGATTGGCTGACTCAGTGTTACACGCCTCCTGATTGGCTAGTTTAGTGTTACACGCCTCCTGATTGGCTGGCTGAGTGTTACACGACTCCTGATTGGCTGGCTGAGTGTTACACGCCTCCTGATTGGCTGGCTGAGTGTTACACGCCTCCTGATCTGTTGGCTGGTGAGTGTTACACGACTCCTGATTGGCTGGCTGAGTGTTACACGCCTCCTGATTTTCTGGCTGATGTTGAGTGTTACGCCTCCTGATTGGCTGGCTGAGTGTTAAAGGCCTCCTGATTGGCTGGCTGAGTGTTACACGCCTCCTGATTGGCTGGCTGAGTGTTACAGGCTTCCTGATTGGCTGGATGTAGTGTTACAGCTCCTGATTGGCTGGCTGAGTGTTACACGACTCCTGATTGGCTGGCTGAGTGTTACATGCATCCTGATTGGCTGACTCAGTGTTACACGCCTCCTGATTGGCTGGCTGAGTGTTACATGCCTCCTGATTGGCTGGCTGAGTGTTACATGCCTCCTGATTGGCTGGCTGAGTGTTACACGCCTCCTGATTGGCTGGCTGAGTGTTACACGCCTCCTGATTGGCTGGCTGAGTGTTACACACCTCCTGATTGGCTGGTTTAGTGTTACATGCCTCCTGATTGGCTGGCTGAGTGTTACATGCTTCCTGATTGGCTGGATGAGTGTTACATGCCTCCTGATTGGCTGGCTGAGTTTTATACGCCTCCTGATTGGCTGGGTGAGTGTTACATAACTCCTGATTGGTTGGCTGAGTGTTACACGCCTCATGATTGGCTGGTTTAGTGTTACACGCCTCCTGATTGGCTGGCTGAGTGTTACACAACTCCTGATTGGCTGGCTGAGTGTTACATGCATCCTGATTGGCTGGTTAGTGTTACACGCCTCCTGATTGGCTGGTTAGTGTTACAGGCCTCATGATTGAATGGTTTAGTGTTAGAGGCCTCCTGATTTGCTCGCTGAGTGTTACATGACTCCTGATTGGCTGGCTGAGTGTTACACGCCTCCTGATTGGCTGGCTGAGTGTTACACGCCTCCTGATTGGCTGGCTGAGTGTTACACGACTCCTGATTGGCTGGCTGAGTGTTACACGCCTCCTGATTGGCTGGCTGAGTGTTACAACACCCTGATTGGCTGGCTGAGTGTTACACGCCTCCTGATTGGCTGGCTGAGTGTTACACGCCTCCTGATTTGCTGGCTGAGTGTTGAACGCCTCCTGATTGGCTGGCTGAGTGTCAAAGGCCTCCTGATTGGCTGGCTGAGTGTTACACGCCTCCTGATTGGCTGGCTGAGTGTTACAGGCCTCCTGATTGGCTGGCTGAGTGTTACACGCCTCCTGATTGGCTGGCTGAGTGTTACATGCATGCTGATTGGCTGACTCAGTGTTACACGCCTCCTGATTGGCTGGATGAGTGTTACATGCCTCCTGATTGGCTGGCTGAGTGTTACACGCCTCCTGATTGGCTGGCTGAGTGTTACATGCATCCTGATTGGCTGGCTGAGTGTTACACGCCTCCTGATTGGCTGGCTGAGTGTTACATGCCTCCTGATTGGCTGGCTGAGTGTTACACGCCTCCTGATTGGCTGGCTGAGTGTTACACGCCTCCTGATTGGCTGGCTGAGTGTTACACGCCTCCTGATTGGCTGGTTGAGTGTTACACGCCTCCTGATTGGCTGGTTTAGTGTTACACGCCTCCTGATTGGCTGGCTGAGTGTTACACGCCTCCTGATTGGCTGGCTGAGTGTTACATGCCTCCTGATTGGCTGGCTGAGTGTTACACGCCTCCTGATTGGCTGGCTGAGTGTTACATGCCTCCTGATTGGCTGGCTGAGTGTTACACGCCTCCTGATTGGCTGGCTGAGTGTTACATGCATCCTGATTGGCTGGCTGAGTGTTACATGCCTCCTGATTGGCTGGCTGAGTGTTACACGCCTCCTGATTGGCTGGCTGAGTGTTACACGCCTCTTGATTGGCTGGCTGAGTGTTACACGCCTCCTGATTGGCTGGCTGAGTGTTACACGCCTCCTGATTGGCTGGCTGAGTGTTACACGCCTCCTGATTGGCTGGCTGAGTGTTACACGCCTCCTGATTGGCTAGTTGAGTGTTACACGCCTCCTGATTGGCTGGCTGAGTGTTACACGACTCCTGATTGGCTGGCTGAGTGTTACACGCCTCCTGATTGGCTGGCTGAGTGTTACACGCCTCCTGATTGGCTGGCTTAGTGTTACACGCCTCCTGATTGGCTGGCTGAGTGTTACACGCCTCCTGATTGGCTGGCTGAGTGTTACATGCATCCTGATTGGCTGACTGAGTGTTACACGCCTCCTGATTGGCTGGCTGAGTGTTACATGCATCCTGATTGGCTGGCTGAGTGTTACACGCCTCCTGATTGGCTGGCTGAGTGTTACACGCCTCCTGATTGGCTGGCTGAGTGTTACACGCCTCCTGATTGGCTGGCTGAGTGTTACACGCCTCCTGATTGGCTGGCTGAGTGTTACACGCCTCCTGATTGGCTGGCTGAGTGTTACACGCCTCCTGATTGGCTGGCTGAGTGTTACATGCCTCCTGATTGGCTGGCTGAGTGTTACACGCCTCCTGATTGGCTGGCTGAGTGTTACATGCCTCCTGATTGGCTGGCTGAGTGTTACACGCCTCCTGATTGGCTGGCTGAGTGTTACATGCCTCCTGATTGGCTGGCTGAGTGTTACATGCCTCCTGATTGGCTGGCTGAGTGTTACACGCCTCCTGATTGGCTGGCTGAGTGTTACACGCCTCCTGATTGGCTGGCTGAGTGTTACACGCCTCCTGATTGGCTGGCTGAGTGTTACACGACTCCTGATTGGCTGGCTGAGTGTTACACGCCTCCTGATTGGCTGGCTGAGTGTTACACGCCTCATGATTGGCTGGTTTAGTGTTACACGCCTCCTGATTGGCTGGCTGAGTGTTACACGACTCCTGATTGGCTGGCTGAGTGTTACACGCCTCCTGATTGGCTGGCTGAGTGTTACACGCCTCCTGATTGGCTGGCTGAGTGTTACACGCCTCCTGATTGGCTGGCTGAGTGTTACACGCCTCCTGATTGGCTGGCTGAGTGTTACACGCCTCCTGATTTGCTGGCTGAGTGATACACGCCACCTGATTGGCTGGCTGAGTATTACACACCTCTTGATTGGCTGGCTGAATGTTACATAACTCCTGATTGGCTGGCTGAGTGTTACAGGCCTCCTGATTGGCTGGCTGAGTGTTACACGCCTCCTGATTGGCTGGCTGAGTGTTACATGCATCCTGATTGGCTGGCTGAGTGTTACACGCCTCCTGATTGGCTGGCTGAGTGTTACATGCCTCCTGATTGGCTGGCTGAGTGTTACACGCCTCCTGATTGGCTGGCTGAGTGTTACACGCCTCCTGATTGGCTGGCTGAGTGTTACAGGCCTCCTGATTGGCTGGCTGAGTGTTACACGCCTCCTGATTGGCTGGCTGAGTGTTACATGCATCCTGATTGGCTGACTGAGTGTTACACGCCTCCTGATTGGCTGGCTGAGTGTTACATGCATCCTGATTGGCTGACTGAGTGTTACACGCCTCCTGATTGGCTGGTTAGTGTTACATGCCTCATGATTGGCTGGTTTAGTGTTACATGCCTCCTGATTGGCTGGCTGAGTGTTACACGACTCCTGATTGGCTGGCTGAGTGTTACATGCCTCCTGATTGGCTGGCTGAGTGTTACATGCCTCCTGATTGGCTGGCTGAGTGTTACATGCCTCCTGATTGGCTGGCTGAGTTTTATACGCCTCCTGATTGGCTGGCTGAGTGTTACATGCCTCCTGATTGGCTGGCTGAGTGTTACACGCCTCATGATTGGCTGGTTTAGTGTTACACGCCTCCTGATTGGCTGGCTGAGTGTTACACAACTCCTGATTGGCTGGCTGAGTGTTACATGCATCCTGATTGGCTGGTTGAGTGTTACACGCCTCCTGATTGGCTGGCTGAGTGTTACACGCCTCATGATTGGCTGGCTTAGTGTTACAGGCCTCCTGATTGGCTGGTTGAGTGTTACACGCCTCCTGATTGGCTGGCTGAGTGTTACACGCCTCCTGATTGGCTGGCTGAGTGTTACATGCCTCCTGATTGGCTGGCTGAGTGTTACACGCCTCCTGATTGGCTGGCTGAGTGTTACAAGCCTCCTGATTGGCTGGCTGAGTGTTACACGACTCCTGATTGGCTGGCTGAGTGTTACACGCCTCCTGATTGGCTGGCTGAGTGTTACACGCCTCCTGATTGGCTGGCTGAGTGTTACATGCCTCCTGATTGGCTGGCTGAGTGTTACACGCCTCCTGATTGGCTGGCTGAGTGTTACATGCCTCCTGATTGGCTGGCTGAGTGTTACACGCCTCCTGATTGGCTGGCTGAGTGTTACACGCCTCCTGATTTTCTGGCTGAGTGTTACACGCCTCCTGATTGGCTGGCTGAGTGTTACATGCCTCCTGATTGGCTGGCTGAGTGTTACATGCCTCCTGATTGGCTGGCTGAGTGTTACACGCCTCCTGATTGGCTGGCTGAGTGTTACACGCCTCCTGATTGGCTGGCTGAGTGTTACATGCATCCTGATTGGCTGGATGAGTGTTACATGCCTCCTGATGGGCTGGCTGAGTGTTACAGGCCTCCTGATTGGCTGGCTGAGTGTTACACGACTCCTGATTGGCTGGCTGAGTGTTACACGCCTCCTGATTGGCTGGCTGAGTGTTACACGCCTCCTGATTGGCTGGCTGAGTGTTACACGCCTCCTGATTGGCTGGCTGAGTGTTACACGCCTACTGATTTGCTGGCTGAGTGTTAAACGCCTCCTGATTGGCTGGCTGAGTGTTACACGCCTCCTGATTGGCTGGCTGAGTGTTACACGCCTCCTGATTGGCTGGCTGAGTGTTAAAGGCCTCCTGATTGGCTGGCTGAGTGATACACGCCTCCTGATTGGCTGGCTGAGTGTTACAGGCTTCCTGATTGGCTGACTGAGTGTTACACGACTCCTGATTGGCTGGCTGAGTGTTACATGCATGCTGATTGGCTGACTCAGTGTTACACGCCTCATGATTGGCTAGTTTAGTGTTACACGCCTCCTGATTGGCTGGCTGAGTGTTACACGACTCCTGATTGGCTGGCTGAGTGTTACACGCCTCTTGATTTTCTGGCTAAGTGTTACACGCCTCCTGATTGGCTGGCTGAGTGTTACACGACTCCTGATTGGCTGGCTGAGTGTTACACGCCTCCTGATTGGCTGGCTGAGTGTTAAACGCCTCCTGATTGGCTGGCTGAGTGTTAAAGGCCTCCTGATTGGCTGGCTGAGTGTTACACGCCTCCTGATTGGCTGGCTGAGTGTTACACGCCTCCTGATTGGCTGGCTGAGTGTTACACGCCTCCTGATTGGCTGGCTGAGTGTTACATGCCTCCTGATTGGCTGGCTGAGTGTTACACGCCTCCTGATTGGCTGGCTGAGTGTTACATGCCTCCTGATTGGCTGGCTGAGTGTTACACGCCTCCTGATTGGCTGGCTGAGTGTTACATGCCTCCTGATTGGCTGGCTGAGTGTTACACGCCTCCTGATTGGCTGGCTGAGTGTTACATGCCTCCTGATTGGCTGGCTGAGTGTTACACGCCTCCTGATTGGCTGGCTGAGTGTTACACGCCTCCTGATTGGCTGGCTGAGTGTTACATGCCTCCTGATTGGCTGGCTGAGTGTTACACGCCTCCTGATTGGCTGGCTGAGTGTTACACGCCTCCTGATTGGCTGGCTGAGTGTTACACGCCTCCTGATTGGCTGGCTGAGTGTTACATGCATCCTGATTGGCTGACTGAGTGTTACACGCCTCCTGATTGGCTGGCTGAGTGTTACATGCCTCATGATTGGCTGGTTTAGTGTTACATGCCTCCTGATTGGCTGGCTGAGTGTTACACGCCTCCTGATTGGCTGGTTTAGTGTTACATGCCTCCTGATTGGCTGGCTGAGTGTTACATGCTTCCTGATTGGCTGGCTGAGTGTTACATGCCTCCTGATTGGCTGGCTGAGTGTTACACGCCTCCTGATTGGCTGGCTGAGTGTTACATGACTCCTGATTGGCTGGCTGAGTGTTACACGCCTCCTGATTGGCTGGCTGAGTGTTACACGCCTCCTGATTGGCTGGCTGAGTGTTACACGCCTCCTGATTGGCTGGCTGAGTGTTACACGCCTCCTGATTGGCTGGCTGAGTGTTACATGCCTCCTGATTGGCTGGCTGAGTGTTACACGCCTCCTGATTGGCTGGCTGAGTGTTACATGCCTCCTGATTGGCTGGCTGAGTGTTACACGCCTCCTGATTGAGCTGGCTGAGTGTTACACGCCTCCTGATTGGCTGGCTGAGTGTTACATGCCTCCTGATTGGCTGGCTGAGTGTTACACGCCTCCTGATTGGCTGGCTGAGTGTTACACGCCTCCTGATTGGCTGGCTGAGTGTTACACGCCTCCTGATTGGCTGGCTGAGTGTTACACGCCTCCTGATTGGCTGGCTGAGTGTTACACGCCTCCTGATTGGCTGGCTGAGTGTTACACGCCTCCTGATTGGCTGGCTGAGTGTTACATGCCTCCTGATTGGCTGGCTGAGTGTTACACGCCTCCTGATTGGCTGGCTGAGTGTTACATGCCTCCTGATTGGCTGGCTGAGTGTTACACGCCTCCTGATTGGCTGGCTGAGTGTTACACGCCTCCTGATTGGCTGGCTGAGTGTTACACGCCTCCTGATTGGCTGGCTGAGTGTTACATGCCTCCTGATTGGCTGGCTGAGTGTTACACGCCTCCTGATTGGCTGGCTGAGTGTTACATGCCTCCTGATTGGCTGGCTGAGTGTTACACGCCTCCTGATTGGCTGGCTGAGTGTTACATGCCTCCTGATTGGCTGGCTGAGTGTTACACGCCTCCTGATTGGCTGGCTGAGTGTTACATGCCTCCTGATTGGCTGGCTGAGTGTTACACGCCTCCTGATTGGCTGAGTGTTACAGCCTCCTGATTGGCTGGCTGAGTGTTACACGCCTCCTGATTGGCTGGCTGAGTGTTACACGCCTCCTGATTGGCTGGCTGAGTGTTACACGCCTCCTGATTGGCTGGCTGAGTGTTACACGCCTCCTGATTGGCTGGCTGAGTGTTACACGCCTCCTGATTGGCTGGCTGAGTGTTACACGCCTCCTGATTGGCTGGCTGAGTGTTACACGCCTCCTGATTGGCTGGCTGAGTGTTACACGCCTCCTGATTGGCTGGCTGAGTGTTACACGCCTCCTGATTGGCTGGCTGAGTGTTACATGCCTCCTGATTGGCTGGCTGAGTGTTACACGCCTCCTGATTGGCTGGCTGAGTGTTACACGCCTCCTGATTGGCTGGCTGAGTGTTACACGCCTCCTGATTGGCTGGCTGAGTGTTACACGCCTCCTGATTGGCTGGCTGAGTGTTACATGCCTCCTGATTGGCTGGCTGAGTGTTACACGCCTCCTGATTGGCTGGCTGAGTGTTACACGCCTCCTGATTGGCTGGCTGAGTGTTACACGCCTCCTGATTGGCTGGCTGAGTGTTACATGCCTCCTGATTGGCTGGCTGAGTGTTACACGCCTCCTGATTGGCTGGCTGAGTGTTACATGCCTCCTGATTGGCTGGCTGAGTGTTACACGCCTCCTGATTGGCTGGCTGAGTGTTACATGCCTCCTGATTGGCTGGCTGAGTGTTACACGCCTCCTGATTGGCTGGCTGAGTGTTACATGCATCCTGATTGGCTGACTGAGTGTTACACGCCTCCTAATTGGCTGGATGAGTGTTACATGCCTCCTGATTGGCTGGCTTAGTGTTACATGCCTCCTGATTGGCTGGCTGAGTGTTACACGCCTCCTGATTGGCTGGCTGAGTGTTACATGCCTCCTGATTGGCTGGCTGAGTGTTACACGCCTCCTGATTGGCTGGCTGAGTGTTACATGCCTCCTGATTGGCTGGCTGAGTGTTACACGCCTCCTGATTGGCTGGCTGAGTGTTACACGCCTCCTGATTGGCTGGCTGAGTGTTACATGCCTCCTGATTGGCTGGCTGAGTGTTACACGCCTCCTGATTGGCTGGCTTAGTGTTACACGCCTCCTGATTGGCTGGCTGAGTGTTACATGCCTCCTGATTGGCTGGCTGAGTGTTACACGCCTCCTGATTGGCTGGCTGAGTGTTACATGCCTCCTGATTGGCTGGCTGAGTGTTACACGCCTCCTGATTGGCTGGCTGAGTGTTACACGCCTCCTGATTGGCTGGCTGAGTGTTACATGACCTCCTGATTGGCTGGCTGAGTGTTACACGCCTCCTGATTGGCTGGCTGAGTGTTACATGCCTCCTGATTGGCTGGCTGAGTGTTACACGCCTCCTGATTGGCTGGCTGAGTGTTACACGCCTCCTGATTGGCTGGCTGAGTGTTACAGCCTCCTGATTGGCTGGCTGAGTGTTACACGCCTCCTGATTGGCTGGCTGAGTGTTACATGCCTCCTGATTGGCTGGCTGAGTGTTACACGCCTCCTGATTGGCTGGCTGAGTGTTACATGCATCCTGATTGGCTGGCTGAGTGTTACACGCCTCCTGATTGGCTGGCTGAGTGTTACACGCCTCCTGATTGGCTGGCTGAGTGTTACACGCCTCCTGATTGGCTGGCTGAGTGTTACACGCCTCCTGATTGGCTGGCTGAGTGTTACATGCCTCCTGATTGGCTGGCTGAGTGTTACACGCCTCCTGATTGGCTGGCTGAGTGTTACATGCCTCCTGATTGGCTGGCTGAGTGTTACACGCCTCCTGATTGGCTGGCTGAGTGTTACATGCCTCCTGATTGGCTGGCTGAGTGTTACACGCCTCCTGATTGGCTGGCTGAATGTTACATGCATCCTGATTGGCTGGCTGAGTGTTACATGCCTCCTGATGGGCTGGCTGAGTGTTACAGGCCTCATGATTGGCTGGTTTAGTGTTACATGCCTCCTGATTGGCTGGCTGAGTGTTACACGCCTCCTGATTGGCTGGCTGAGTGTTACACGCCTCCTTATTGGCTGGCTGAGTGTTACATGCCTCCTGATTGGCTGGCTGAGTGTTACACGCCTCCTGATTGGCTGGCTGAGTGTTACACGCCTCCTGATTGGCTGGCTGAGTGTTACACGCCTCCTGATTGGCTGGCTGAGTGTAGTTACACGCCTCCTGATTGGCTGGCTGAGTGTTACACGCCTCCTGATTGGCTGGCTGAGTGTTACACGCCTCCTGATTGGCTGGCTGAGTGTTACATGCCTCCTGATTGGCTGGCTGAGTGTTACACGCCTCCTGATTGGCTGGCTGAGTGTTACATGCCTCCTGATTGGCTGGCTGAGTGTTACATGCATCCTGATTTGCTGACTCAGTGTTACACGCCTCCTGATTCGATGGCTGAGTGTCAAAGGCCTCCTGATTGGCTTGCTGAATGTTACACGACTCCTGATTGGCTGGCTGAGTGTTACACGCCTCCTGATTGGCTGGCTTAGTGTTACACGCCTCCTGATTGGCTGGCTGAGTGTTACACGCCTCCTGATTGGCTGGCTGAGTGTTACAGGCCTCCTGATTGGCTGGCTGAGTGTTACACGCCTCCTGATTGGCTGGCTGAGTGATACACGCCTCCTGATTGGCTGGCTGAGTGTTACAGGCCTCCTGATTGGCTGACTGAGTGTTACACGACTCCTGATTGGCTGGCTGAGTGTTACATGCATGCTGATTGGCTGACTCAGTGTTACCCGCCTCATGATTGGCTAGTTTAGTGTTAAACGCCTCCTGATTGGCTGGCTGAGTGTTACACGACTCCTGATTGGCTGGCTGAGTGTTACACGCATCTTGATTTTCTGGCTGAGTGTTACACGCCTCCTGATCTGCTGGCTTAGTGTTACACGACTCCACATTGACTGGCTGAGTGTTACACGCCTCCTGATTTTCTGGCTGAGTGTTGAACGCCTCCTGATTGGCTGGCTGAGTGTCAAAGGCCTCCTGATTGACTGGCTGAGTGATACACGCCTCCTGATTGGCTGGCTGAGTATTACACGCCTCCTGATTGGCTGGCTGAATGTTACACGCCTCCTACTTGGCTGGCTGAGTGTTACATGCCTCCTGATTGGCTGGCTGAGTTTTACACGCCTACTGATTGGCTGGCTGAGTGTTACATGCCTCCTGATTGGCTGGCTGAGTGTTACACGCCTCCTGATTGGCTGGCTGAATGTTACATGCATCCTGATTGGCTGACTCAGTGTTACACGCCTCCTGATTGGCTGGCTGAGTGTTACATGCATCCTGATTGGCTGACTGAGTGTTACACGCCTCCTGATTGGCTGGTTAGTTTTACATGCCTCATGATTGGCTGGTTTAGTGTTACAAGCCTCCTGATTGGCTGGCTGAGTGTTACACACCTCCTGATTGGCTGGTTTAGTGTTACATGCCTCCTGATTGGCTGGCTGAGTGTTACATGCTTCCTGATTGGCTGGATGACTGTTACATGCCTCCTGATTGGCTGGCTGAGTTTTATACGCCTCCTGATTGGCTGGGTGAGTGTTACATAACTCCTGATTGGTTGGCTGAGTGTTACACGCCTCATGATTGGCTGGTTTAGTGTTACACGCCTCCTGATCGGCTGGCTGAGTGTTACACAACTCCTGATTGGCTGGCTGAGTGTTACATGCATCCTGATTGGCTGGTTAGTGTTACACGCCTCCTGATTGGCTGGTTAGTGTTACAGGCCTCACGATTGAATGGTTTAGTGTTAGAGGCCTCCTGATTTGCTCGCTGAGTGTTACACGTCTCCTGATTGACTGGCTGAGTGTTACACGCCTCCTGATTTGCTGGCTGAGTGTTGAATGACTCCTGATTGGCTGGCTGAGTGATACACGCCTCCTGATTGGCTGGCTGAGTGTTACACGCCTCCTGATTGGCTGGCTGAGTGTTACACGCCTCTTGATTTTCTGGCTAAGTGTAACACGCCTCCTGATCTGCTGGCTTAGTGTTACACGACTCCACATTGACTGGCTGAGTGTTACACGCCTCCTGATTTTCTGTCTGAGTGTTGAACGCCTCCTGATTGGCAAGCTGAGTATCAAAGGCCTCCTGATTGGCTGGCTGAGTGTTACACGCCTCCTGATTGGCTGGCTGAGTGTTACAGGCCTCCTGATTGGCTGGCTGAGTGTTACACGCCTCCTGATTGGCTGGCTGAGTGTTACACGCCTCCTGATTGGCTGGCTGAGTGTTACATGCATCCTGATTGGCTGACTGAGTGTTACACGCCTCCTGATTGGCTGGCTGAGTGTTACATGCCTCCTGATTGGCTGGCTGAGTGTTACACGCCTCCTGATTGGCTGGCTGAGTGTTACACGCCTCCTGATTGGCTGGCTGAGTGTTACACGCCTCCTGATTGGCTGGCTGAGTGTTACATGCCTCCTGATTGGCTGGCTGAGTGTTACACACCTCCTGATTGGCTGGCTGAGTGTTACATGCCTCCTGATTGGCTGGCTGAGTGTTACACGCCTCCTGATTGGCTGGCTGAGTGTTACATGCCTCCTGATTGGCTGGCTGAGTGTTACACGCCTCCTGATTGGCTGGCTGAGTGTTACATGCATCCTGATTGGCTGGCTGAGTGTTACACGCCTCCTGATTGGCTGGCTGAGTGTTACATGCCTCCTGATTGGCTGGCTGAGTGTTACACGCCTCCTGATTGGCTGGCTGAGTGTTACACGCCTCCTGATTGGCTGGCTGAGTGTTACACGCCTCCTGATTGGCTGGCTGATGGTGGAGTTACACGCCTCCTGATTGGCTGGCTGAGTGTTACACGCCTCCTGATTGGCTGGCTGAGTGTTACACGCCTCCTGATTGGCTGGCTGAGTGTTACACGCCTCCTGATTGGCTGGCTGAGTGTTACACGCCTCCTGATTGGCTGGCTGAGTGTTACATGCACTCCTGATTGGCTGGCTGAGTGTTACACGCCTCCTGATTGGCTGGCTGAGTGTTACACGCCTCCTGATTGGCTGGCTGAGTGTTACACGCCTCCTGATTGGCTGGCTGAGTGTTACACGCCTCCTGATTGGCTGGCTGAGTGTTACACGCCTCCTGATTGGCTGGCTGAGTGTTACAGGCCTCCTGATTGGCTGGCTGAGTGTTACACGCCTCCTGATTGGCTGGCTGAGTGTTACAGGCCTCCTGATTGGCTGGCTGAGTGTTATACACGCCTCCTGATTGGCTGGCTGAGTGTTACATGCCTCCTGATTGGCTGGCTGAGTGTTACACGCCTCCTGATTGGCTGGTTTAGTGTTACACGCCTCCTGATTGGCTGGCTGAGTGTTACACGCCTCCTGATTGGCTGGCTGAGTGTTACACGCCTCCTGATTGGCTGGCTGAGTGTTACACGCCTCCTGATTGGCTGGCTGAGTGTTACACGACCTCCTGATTGGCTGGCTGAGTGTTACACGCCTCCTGATTGGCTGGCTGAGTGTTACACGCCTCCTGATTGGCTGGCTGAGTGTTACACGCCTCCTGATTGGCTGGCTGAGTGTTACACGCCTCCTGATTGGCTGGCTGAGTGTTACACGCCTCCTGATTGGCTGGCTGAGTGTTACACGCCTCCTGATTGGCTGGCTGAGTGTTACATGCCTCCTGATTGGCTGGCTGAGTGTTACACGCCTCCTGATTGGCTGGCTGAGTGTTACATGCCTCCTGATTGGCTGGCTGAGTGTTACATGCCTCCTGATTGGCTGGCTGAGTGTTACACGCCTCCTGATTGGCTGGCTGAGTGTTACATGCCTCCTGATTGGCTGGCTGAGTGTTACACGCCTCCTGATTGGCTGGCTGAGTGTTACATGCATCCTGATTGGCTGACTGAGTGTTACACGCCTCCTGATTGGCTGGCTGAGTGTTACATGCATCCTGATTGGCTGACTGAGTGTTACACGCCTCCTGATTGGCTGGTTAGTTTTACATGCCTCATGATTGGCTGGTTTAGTGTTACATGCCTCCTGATTGGCTGGCTGAGTGTTACACGCCTCCTGATTGGCTGGCTGAGTGTTACATGCCTCCTGATTGGCTGGCTGAGTGTTACATGCCTCCTGATTGGCTGGCTGAGTGTTACATGCCTCCTGATTGGCTGGCTGAGTGTTACACGCCTCCTGATTGGCTGGGTGAGTGTTACATAACTCCTGATTGGCTGGCTGAGTGTTACACGCCTCCTGATTGGCTGGCTGAGTGTTACACGCCTCCTGATTGGCTGGCTGAGTGTTACACAACTCCTGATTGGCTGGCTGAGTGTTACATGCATCCTGATTGGCTGGGTGAGTGTTACACGCCTCCTGATTGGCTGGTTGAGTGTTACACGCCTCCTGATTGGCTGGTTTAGTGTTACACGCCTCCTGATTGGCTGGCTGAGTGTTACACGTCTCCTGATTGGCTGGCTGAGTGTTACACGCCTCCTGATTGGCTGGCTGAGTGTTACATGCCTCCTGATTGGCTGGCTGAGTGTTACACGCCTCCTGATTGGCTGGCTGAGTGTTACACGCCTCCTGATTGGCTGGCTGAGTGTTACACGCCTCCTGATTGGCTGGCTGAGTGTCTTATTGGCTGGCTGAGTGTTACACGCCTCCTGATTGGCTGGCTGAGTGTTACACGCCTCCTGATTGGCTGGCTGAGTGTTACATGCCTCCTGATTGGCTGGCTGAGTGTTACACGCCTCCTGATTGGCTGGCTGAGTGTTACATGCCTCCTGATTGGCTGGCTGAGTGTTACACGCCTCCTGATTGGCTGGCTGAGTGTTACACGCCTCCTGATTGGCTGGCTGAGTGTTACACGCCTCCTGATTGGCTGGCTGAGTGTTACATGCATCCTGATTGGCTGGCTGAGTGTTACACGCCTCCTGATTGGCTGGCTGAGTGTTACAAGCCTCCTGATTGGCTGGCTGAGTGTTACATGCCTCCTGATTGGCTGGCTGAGTGTTACATGCCTCCTGATTGGCTGGCTGAGTGTTACACGATTGGCTGGCTGAGTGTTACACCCTCCTGATTGGCTGGCTGAGTGTTACACGCCTCCTGATTGGCTGGCTGAGTGTTACACGCCTCCTGATTGGCTGGCTGAGTGTTACACGCCTCCTGATTGGCTGGCTGAGTGTTACACGCCTCCTGATTGGCTGGCTGAGTGTTACACGCCTCCTGATTGGCTGGCTGAGTGTTACATGCCTCCTGATTGGCTGGGTGAGGTTCAAAGGCCTCCTGATTGGCTGGGTGAGTGTTACACGCCTCCTGATTTGTTGGCTGAGTATGACACACTTGCTGATTGGCTGCCTGAGTGTTACACGCCTCCTGATTCACTGGCTGAGTGTTACACGCCTCCTGATTGGCTGGCTGAGTGTTACACGCCTCCTGATTGGCTGGCTGAGTGTTACACGCCTCCTGATTGACTGGCTGAGTGTCAAAGGCCTCCTTATTGGCTATCTGAGTGTTACCTGCCTTCTTATTTGCTGCCTGAGTGTTATACGCCTCCTGATTGGCTGGCAGAGTGTTACATGCATCCTGATTGGCTGACTGAGTGTTACACGCCTCCTGATTGGCTGGCTGAGTGTTACACGCCTCCTGATTGGCTGGCTGAGTGTTACACGCCTCCTGATTGGCTGGCTGAGTGTTACATGCCTCCTGATTGGCTGGCTGAGTGTTACACGCCTCCTGATTGGCTGGCTGAGTGTTACATGCCTCCTGATTGGCTGGCTGAGTGTTACACGCCTCCTGATTGGCTGGCTGAGTGTTACATGCCTCCTGATTGGCTGGCTGAGTGTTACACGCCTCCTGATTGGCTGGCTGAGTGTTACACGCCTCCTGATTGGCTGGCTGAGTGTTACACGCCTCCTGATTGGCTGGCTGAGTGTTACACGCCTCCTGATTGGCTGGCTGAGTGTTACATGCATCCTGATTGGCTGGCTGAGTGTTACACGCCTCCTGATTGGCTGGTTGAGTGTTACACGCCTCCTGATTGGCTGGCTTAGTGTTACACGCCTCCTGATTGGCTGGCTGAGTGTTACACGCCTCCTGATTGGCTGGCTGAGTGTTACATGCCTCCTGATTGGCTGGCTGAGTGTTACACGCCTCCTGATTGGCTGGCTGAGTGTTACATGCCTCCTGATTGGCTGGCTGAGTGTTACACGCCTCCTGATTTGCTGGCTGAGTGTTACACGCCTCCTGATTGGCTGGCTGAGTGTTACATGCCTCCTGATTGGCTGGCTGAGTGTTACACGCCTCCTGATTGGCTGGCTGAGTGTTACACGCCTCCTGATTGGCTGGCTGAGTGTTACACGCCTCCTGATTGGCTGGCTGAGTGTTACACGCCTCCTGATTGGCTGGCTGAGTGTTACATGCCTCCTGATTGGCTGGCTGAGTGTTACACGCCTCCTGATTGGCTGGCTGAGTGTTACATGCCTCCTGATTGGCTGGCTGAGTGTTACACGCCTCCTGATTGGCTGGCTGAGTGTTACATGCATCCTGATTGGCTGACTCAGTGTTACACGCCTTCTGATTGGCTGGCTGAATGTTACATGCATCCTGATTGGCTGGATGAGTGTTACATGCCTCCTGATTGGCTGGCTGAGTGTTACAGGACTCCTGATTGGCTGGTTGAGTGTTACATGCCTCCTGATTGGCTGGCTGAGTGTTACACGCCTCCTGATTGGCTGGCTGAGTGTTACATGCCTCCTGATTGGCTGGCTGAGTGTTACATGCCTCCTGATTGGCTGGCTGAGTGTTACATGCCTCCTGATTGGCTGGCTGAGTGTTACACGCCTCCTGATTGGCTGGCTGAGTGTTACACGCCTCCTGATTGGCTGGCTGAGTGTTACACGCCTCCTGATTGGCTGGCTGAGTGTTACACGCCTCCTGATTGGCTGGCTGAGTGTTACACGCCTCCTGATTGGCTGGCTGAGTGTTACATGCCTCCTGATTGGCTGGCTGAGTGTTACACGCCTCCTGATTGGCTGGCTGAGTGTTACACGCCTCCTGATTGGCTGGCTGAGTGTTACATGCCTCCTGATTGGCTGGCTGAGTGTTACACGCCTCCTGATTGGCTGGCTGAGTGTTACACGCCTCCTGATTGGCTGGCTGAGTGTTACACGCCTCCTGATTGGCTGGCTGAGTGTTACACGCCTCCTGATTGGCTGGCTGAGTGTTACACGCCTCCTGATTGGCTGGCTGAGTGTTACACGCCTCCTGATTGGCTGGCTGAGTGTTACATGCCTCCTGATTGGCTGGCTGAGTGTTACACGCCTCCTGATTGGCTGGCTGAGTGTTACACGCCTCCTGATTGGCTGGCTGAGTGTTACACGCCTCCTGATTGGCTGGCTGAGTGTTACACGCCTCCTGATTGGCTGGCTGAGTGTTACACGCCTCCTGATTGGCTGGCTGAGTGTTACACGCCTCCTGATTGGCTGGCTGAGTGTTACATGCATCCTGATTGGCTGGCTGAGTGTTACAGGCCACCTGATTGGCTGGCTGAGTGTTACACGCCTCCTGATTGGCTGGCTGAGTGTTACATGCCTCCTGATTGGCTGGCTGAGTGTTACATGCCTCCTGATTGGCTGGCTGAGTGTTACATGCCTCCTGATTGGCTGGCTGAGTGTTACACGCCTCCTGATTGGCTGGCTGAGTGTTACACGCCTCCTGATTGGCTGGCTGAGTGTTACACGCCTCCTGATTGGCTGGCTGAGTGTTACATGCCTCCTGATTGGCTGGCTGAGTGTTACACGCCTCCTGATTGGCTGGCTGAGTGTTACACGCCTCCTGATTGGCTGGCTGAGTGTTACATGCCTCCTGATTGGCTGGCTGAGTGTTACACGCCTCCTGATTGGCTGGCTGAGTGTTACATGCATCCTGATTGGCTGGCTGAGTGTTACATGCCTCCTGATTGGCTGGCTGAGTGTTACATGCCTCCTGATTGGCTGGCTGAGTGTTACACGCCTCCTGATTGGCTGGCTGAGTGTTTCATGCCTCCTGATTGGCTGGCTGAGTGTTACATGCCTCCTGATTGGCTGGCTGAGTGTTACACGCCTCCTGATTGGCTGGCTGAGTGTTACATGCCTCCTGATTGGCTGGCTGAGTGTTACACGCCTCCTGATTGGCTGGCTGAGTGTTACATGCCTCCTGATTGGCTGGCTGAGTGTTACACGCCTCCTGATTGGCTGGCTGAGTGTTACACGCCTCCTGATTGGCTGGCTGAGTGTTACACGCCTCCTGATTGGCTGGCTGAGTGTTACACGCCTCCTGATTGGCTGGCTGAGTGTTACACGCCTCCTGATTGGCTGGCTGAGTGTTACATGCATCTCCTGATTGGCTGGCTGAGTGTTACACGCCTCCTGATTGGCTGGTTGAGTGTTACACGCCTCCTGATTGGCTGGCTGAGTGTTACACGCCTCCTGATTGGCTGGCTGAGTGTTACATGCCTCCTGATTGGCTGGCTGAGTGTTACACGCCTCCTGATTGGCTGGCTGAGTGTTACACGCCTCCTGATTGGCTGGCTGAGTGTTACACGCCTCCTGATTGGCTGGCTGAGTGTTACACGCCTCCTGATTGGCTGGCTGAGTGTTACACGCCTCCTTGATTGGCTGGCTGAGTGTTACACGCCTCCTGATTGGCTGGCTGAGTGTTACACGCCTCCTGATTGGCTGGCTGAGTGTTACACGCCTCCTGATTGGCTGGCTGAGTGTTACACGCCTCCTGATTGGCTGGCTGAGTGTTACACGCCTCCTGATTGGCTGGCTGAGTGTTACATGCCTCCTGATTGGCTGGCTGAGTGTTACACGCCTCCTGATTGGCTGGCTGAGTGTTACATGCCTCCTGATTGGCTGGCTGAGTGTTACACGCCTCCTGATTGGCTGGCTGAGTGTTACATGCATCCTGATTGGCTGGCTGAGTGTTACACGCCTCCTGATTGGCTGGCTGAGTGTTACATGCCTCCTGATTGGCTGGCTTAGTGTTACACGCCTCCTGATTGGCTGGCTGAGTGTTACACGCCTCCTGATTGGCTGGCTGAGTGTTACATGCCTCCTGATTGGCTGGCTGAGTGTTACACGCCTCCTGATTGGCTGGCTGAGTGTTACATGCCTCCTGATTGGCTGGCTGAGTGTTACACGCCTCCTGATTGGCTGGCTGAGTGTTACACGCCTCCTGATTGGCTGGCTGAGTGTTACACGCCTCCTGATTGGCTGGCTGAGTGTTACACGCCTCCTGATTGGCTGGCTGAGTGTTACATGCATCCTGATTGGCTGACTCAGTGTTACACGCCTCCTGATTGGCTGGCTGAGTGTTACACGCCTCCTGATTGGCTGGCTGAGTGTTACACGCCTCCTGATTGGCTGGCTGAGTGTTACACGCCTCCTGATTGGCTGGCTGAGTGTTACACGCCTCCTGATTGGCTGGCTGAGTGTTACACGCCTCCTGATTGGCTGGCTGAGTGTTACACGCCTCCTGATTGGCTGGCTGAGTGTTACACGCCTCCTGATTGGCTGGCTGAGTGTTACACGCCTCCTGATTGGCTGGCTGAGTGTTACAGGCCTCCTGATTGGCTGGCTGAGTGTTACACGACTCCTGATTGGCTGGCTGAGTGTTACATGCATCCTGATTGGCTGACTGAGTGTTACACGCCTCCTGATTGGCTGGTTTAGTGTTACACGCCTCCTGATTGGCTGGCTGAGTGTTACACGACTCCTGATTGGCTGGCTGAGTGTTACACGCCTCCTGATTGGCTGGCTGAGTGTTACACGCCTCCTGATTGGCTGGCTTAGTGTTACACGCCTCCTGATTGGCTGGCTGAGTGTTACACGCCTCCTGATTGGCTGGCTGAGTGTTACACGCCTCCTGATTGGCTGGCTGAGTGTTACACGCCTCCTGATTGGCTGGCTGAGTGTTACACGCCTCCTGATTGGCTGGCTGAGTGTTACACGCCTCCTGATTGGCTGGCTGAGTGTTACACGCCTCCTGATTGGCTGGCTGAGTGTTACATGCCTCCTGATTGGCTGGCTGAGTGTTACACGCCTCCTGATTGGCTGGCTGAGTGTTACATGCCTCCTGATTGGCTGGCTGAGTGTTACACGCCTCCTGATTGGCTGGCTGAGTGTTACACGCCTCCTGATTGGCTGGCTGAGTGTTACACGCCTCCTGATTGGCTGGCTGAGTGTTACATGCCTCCTGATTGGCTGGCTGAGTGTTACACGCCTCCTGATTGGCTGGCTGAGTGTTACATGCCTCCTGATTGGCTGGCTGAGTGTTACACGCCTCCTGATTGGCTGGCTGAATGTTACATGCATCCTGATTGGCTGACTCAGTGTTACACGCCTCCTGATTGGCTGGCTGAGTGTTACATGCATCCTGATTGGCTGACTGAGTGTTACACGCCTCCTGATTGGCTGGTTAGTGTTACATGCCTCATGATTGGCTGGTTTAGTGTTACATGCCTCCTGATTGGCTGGCTGAGTGTTACACGCCTCCTGATTGGCTGGTTTAGTGTTACATGCCTCCTGATTGGCTGGCTGAGTGTTACATGCCTCCTGATTGGCTGGCTGAGTGTTACATGCCTCCTGATTGGCTGGCTGAGTGTTATACGCCTCCTGATTGGCTGTGTGAGTGTTACATCACTCCTGATTGGCTGGCTGAGTGTTACACGCCTCATGATTGGCTGGTTTAGTGTTACACGCCTCCTGATTGGCTGGCTGAGTGTTACACGACTCCTGATTGGCTGGCTGAGTGTTACATGCATCCTGATTGGCTGGTTGAGTGTTACACGCCTCCTGATTGGCTGGTTGAGTGTTACAGGCCTCATGATTGAATGGTTTAGTGTTAGAGGCCTCCTGATTTGCTGGCTGAGTGTTACACGTCTCCTGATTGGCTGGCTGAGTGTTACACGCCTCCTGATTGGCTGGCTGAGTGTTACATGACTCCTGATTGGCTGGCTGAGTGTTACACGCCTCCTGATTGGCTGGCTGAGTGTTACACGCCTCCTGATTGGCTGGCTGAGTGTTACACGCCTCCTACTTGGCTGGCTGAGTGTTACATGCCTCCTGATTGGCTGGCTTAGTGTTACACTCCTCCTGATTGGCTGGCTGAGTGTTACACGCCTCCTGATTGGCTGGCTGAGTGTTACACGCCTCCTGATTGGCTGGCTGAGTGTTACAGGCCTCCTGATTGGCTGGCTGAGTGTTACACGCCTCCTGATTGGCTGGCTGAGTGTTACACGCCTCCTGATTGGCTGGCTGAGTGTTACACGCCTCCTGATTGGCTGGCTGAGTGTTACATGCATCCTGATTGGCTGACTCAGTGTTACACGCCTCCTGATTGGCTGGATGAGTGTTACATGCCTCCTGATTGGCTGGCTGAGTGTTACATGCCTCCTGATTGGCTGGCTGAGTGTTACACGCCTCCTGATTGGCTGGCTGAGTGTTACATGCCTCCTGATTGGCTGGCTGAGTGTTACACGCCTCCTGATTGGCTGGCTGAGTGTTACACGCCTCCTGATTGGCTGGCTGAGTGTTACACGCCTCCTGATTGGCTGGCTGAGTGTTACACGCCTCCTGATTGGCTGGCTGAGTGTTACACGCCTCCTGATTGGCTGGCTGAGTGTTACACGCCTCCTGATTGGCTGGCTGAGTGTTACATGCATCCTGATTGGCTGGCTGAGTGTTACACGCCTCCTGATTGGCTGGCTGAGTGTTACACAGCCTCCTGATTGGCTGGCTGAGTGTTACATGCCTCCTGATTGGCTGGCTGAGTGTTACACGCCTCCTGATTGGCTGGCTGAGTGTTACATGCCTCCTGATTGGCTGGCTGAGTGTTACACGCCTCCTGATTGGCTGGCTGAGTGTTACACGCCTCCTGATTGGCTGGCTGAGTGTTACACGCCTCCTGATTGGCTGGCTGAGTGTTACACGCCTCCTGATTGGCTGGCTGAGTGTTACACGCCTCCTGATTGGCTGGCTGAGTGTTACACGCCTCCTGATTGGCTGGCTGAGTGTTACATGCCTCCTGATTGGCTGGCTGAGTGTTACATGCCTCCTGATTGGCTGGCTGAGTGTTACACGCCTCCTGATTGGCTGGCTGAGTGTTACATGCCTCCTGATTGGCTGGCTGAGTGTTACACGCCTCCTGATTGGCTGGCTGAGTGTTACACGCCTCCTGATTGGCTGGCTGAGTGTTACACGCCTCCTGATTGGCTGGCTGAGTGTTACACGCCTCCTGATTGGCTGGCTGAGTGTTACACGCCTCCTGATTGGCTGGCTGAGTGTTACACGCCTCCTGATTGGCTGGCTGAGTGTTACACGCCTCCTGATTGGCTGGCTGAGTGTTACACGCCTCCTGATTGGCTGGCTGAGTGTTACACGACTCCTGATTGGCTGGCTGAGTGTTACATGCATCCTGATTGGCTGACTCAGTGTTACACGCCTCCTGATTGGCTGGTTGAGTGTTACACGCCTCCTGATTGGCTGGCTGAGTGTTACACGCCTCCTGATTGGCTGGCTGAGTGTTACACGCCTCCTGATTGGCTGGCTGAGTGTTACACGCCTCCTGATTGGCTGGCTGAGTGTTACACGCCTCCTGATTGGCTGGCTGAGTGTTACACGCCTCCTGATTGGCTGGCTGAGTGTTACACGCCTCCTGATTGGCTGGCTGAGTGTTACACGCCTCCTGATTGGCTGGCTGAGTGTTACACGCCTCCTGATTGGCTGGCTGAGTGTTACACGCCTCCTGATTGGCTGGCTGAGTGTTACACGCCTCCTGATTGGCTGGCTGAGTGTTACACGCCTCCTGATTGGCTGGCTGTAGTGTTACACGCCTCCTGATTGGCTGGCTGAGTGTTACATTGGCTGGCTGAGTGTTACACGCCTCCTGATTGGCTGGCTGAGTGTTACACGCCTCCTGATTGGCTGGCTGAGTGTTACATGCCTCCTGATTGGCTGGCTGAGTGTTACACGCCTCCTGATTGGCTGGCTGAGTGTTACATGCATCCTGATTGGCTGACTGAGTGTTACACGCCTCCTGATTGGCTGGTTAGTGTTACACGCCTCCTGATTGGCTGGTTTAGTGTTACATGCCTCCTGATTGGCTGGCTGAGTGTTACACGCCTCCTGATTGGCTGGCTGAGTGTTACATGCCTCCTGATTGGCTGGCTGAGTGTTACACGCCTCCTGATTGGCTGGCTGAGTGTTACATGCCTCCTGATTGGCTGGCTGAGTGTTACACGCCTCCTGATTGGCTGGCTGAGTGTTACATGCCTCCTGATTGGCTGGCTGAGTGTTACACGCCTCCTGATTGGCTGGCTGAGTGTTACACGCCTCCTGATTGGCTGGCTGAGTGTTACACGCCTCCTGATTGGCTGGCTGAGTGTTACATGCATCCTGATTGGCTGGCTAGAGTGTTACACGCCTCCTGATTGGCTGGCTGAGTGTTACAGGCCTCCTGATTGGCTGGCTGAGTGTTACATGCCTCCTGATTGGCTGGCTGAGTGTTACACGCCTCCTGATTGGCTGGCTGAGTGTTACACGCCTCCTGATTGGCTGGCTGAGTGTTACACGCCTCCTGATTGGCTGGCTGAGTGTTACACGCCTCCTGATTGGCTGGCTGAGTGTTACACGCCTCCTGATTGGCTGGCTGAGTGTTACACGCCTCCTGATTGGCTGGCTGAGTGTTACACGCCTCCTGATTGGCTGGCTGAGTGTTACACGCCTCCTGATTGGCTGGCTGAGTGTTACACGCCTCCTGATTGGCTGGCTGAGTGTTACACGCCTCCTGATTGGCTGGCTGAGTGTTACACGCCTCCTGATTGGCTGGCTGAGTGTTACACGCCTCCTGATTGGCTGGCTGAGTGTTACACGCCTCCTGATTGGCTGGCTGAGTGTTACACGCCTCCTGATTGGCTGGCTGAGTGTTACACGCCTCCTGATTGGCTGGCTGAGTGTTACACGCCTCCTGATTGGCTGGCTGAGTGTTACATGCCTCCTGATTGGCTGGCTGAGTGTTACACGCCTCCTGATTGGCTGGCTGAGTGTTACACGCCTCCTGATTGGCTGGCTGAGTGTTACACGCCTCCTGATTGGCTGGCTGAGTGTTACATGCCTCCTGATTGGCTGGCTGAGTGTTACATGCCTCCTGATTGGCTGGCTGAGTGTTACACGCCTCCTGATTGGCTGGCTGAGTGTTACACGCCTCCTGATTGGCTGGCTGAGTGTTACATGCATCCTGATTGGCTGACTGAGTGTTACACGCCTCCTGATTGGCTGGCTGAGTGTTACATGCCTCCTGATTGGCTGGCTGAGTGTTACACGCCTCCTGATTGGCTGGCTGAGTGTTACACGCCTCCTGATTGGCTGGCTGAGTGTTACACGCCTCCTGATTGGCTGGCTGAGTGTTACACGCCTCCTGATTGGCTGGCTGAGTGTTACACGCCTCCTGATTGGCTGGCTGAGTGTTACACGCCTCCTGATTGGCTGGCTGAGTGTTACACGCCTCCTGATTGGCTGGCTGAGTGTTACACGCCTCCTGATTGGCTGGCTGAGTGTTACACGCCTCCTGATTGGCTGGCTGAGTGTTACATGCCTCCTGATTGGCTGGCTGAGTGTTACACGCCTCCTGATTGGCTGGCTGAGTGTTACACGCCTCCTGATTGGCTGGCTGAGTGTTACACGCCTCCTGATTGGCTGGCTGAGTGTTACACGCCTCCTGATTGGCTGGCTGAGTGTTACACGCCTCCTGATTGGCTGGCTGAGTGTTACATGCCTCCTGATTGGCTGGCTGAGTGTTACACGCCTCCTGATTGGCTGGCTGAGTGTTACACGCCTCCTGATTGGCTGGCTGAGTGTTACACGCCTCCTGATTGGCTGGCTGAGTGTTACACGCCTCCTGATTGGCTGGCTGAGTGTTACATGCCTCCTGATTGGCTGGCTGAGTGTTACACGCCTCCTGATTGGCTGGCTGAGTGTTACATGCATCCTGATTGGCTGGCTGAGTGTTACATGCCTCCTGATTGGCTGGCTTAGTGAGTGTTACACGCCTCCTGATTGGCTGGCTGAGTGTTACATGCCTCCTGATTGGCTGGCTGAGTGTTACACGCCTCCTGATTGGCTGGCTGAGTGTTACACGCCTCCTGATTGGCTGGCTGAGTGTTACACGCCTCCTGATTGGCTGGCTGAGTGTTACATGCCTCCTGATTGGCTGGCTGAGTGTTACACGCCTCCTGATTGGCTGGCTGAGTGTTACATGCCTCCTGATTGGCTGGCTGAGTGTTACACGCCTCCTGATTGGCTGGCTGAGTGTTACATGCATCCTGATTGGCTGACTGAGTGTTACACGCCTCCTGATTGGCTGGCTGAGTGTTACACGCCTCCTGATTGGCTGGCTGAGTGTTACATGCCTCCTGATTGGCTGGCTGAGTGTTACACGCCTCCTGATTGGCTGGCTGAGTGTTACACGCCTCCTGATTGGCTGGCTGAGTGTTACATGCCTCCTGATTGGCTGGCTGAGTGTTACACGCCTCCTGATTGGCTGGCTGAGTGTTACACGCCTCCTGATTGGCTGGCTGAGTGTTACACGCCTCCTGATTGGCTGGCTGAGTGTTACACGCCTCCTGATTGGCTGGCTGAGTGTTACATGCCTCCTGATTGGCTGGCTGAGTGTTACACGCCTCCTGATTGGCTGGCTGAGTGTTACATGCCTCCTGATTGGCTGGCTGAGTGTTACACGCCTCCTGATTGGCTGGCTGAGTGTTACACGCCTCCTGATTGGCTGGCTGAGTGTTACACGCCTCCTGATTGGCTGGCTGAGTGTTACATGCATCCTGATTGGCTGACTGAGTGTTACACGCCTCCTGATTGGCTGGCTGAGTGTTACACGCCTCCTGATTGGCTGGCTGAGTGTTACACGCCTCCTGATTGGCTGGCTGAGTGTTACACGCCTCCTGATTGGCTGGCTGAGTGTTACACGCCTCCTGATTGGCTGGCTGAGTGTTACACGCCTCCTGATTGGCTGGCTGAGTGTTACACGCCTCCTGATTGGCTGGCTGAGTGTTACACGCCTCCTGATTGGCTGGCTGAGTGTTACACGCCTCCTGATTGGCTGGCTGAGTGTTACACGCCTCCTGATTGGCTGGCTGAGTGTTACATGCCTCCTGATTGGCTGGCTGAGTGTTACACGCCTCCTGATTGGCTGGCTGAGTGTTACATGCCTCCTGATTGGCTGGCTGAGTGTTACATGCCTCCTGATTGGCTGGCTGAGTGTTACACGCCTCCTGATTGGCTGGCTGAGTGTTACACGCCTCCTGATTGGCTGGCTGAGTGTTACATGCCTCCTGATTGGCTGGCTGAGTGTTACACGCCTCCTGATTGGCTGGCTGAGTGTTACACGCCTCCTGATTGGCTGGCTGAGTGTTACACGCCTCCTGATTGGCTGGCTGAGTGTTACACGCCTCCTGATTGGCTGGCTGAGTGTTACACGCCTCCTGATTGGCTGGCTGAGTGTTACACGCCTCCTGATTGGCTGGCTGAGTGTTACACGCCTCCTGATTGGCTGGCTGAGTGTTACACGCCTCCTGATTGGCTGGCTGAGTGTTACACGCCTCCTGATTGGCTGGCTGAGTGTTACATGCCTCCTGATTGGCTGGCTGAGTGTTACACGCCTCCTGATTGGCTGGCTGAGTGTTACATGCCTCCTGATTGGCTGGCTGAGTGTTACACGCCTCCTGATTGGCTGGCTGAGTGTTACACGCCTCCTGATTGGCTGGCTGAGTGTTACATGCCTCCTGATTGGCTGGCTGAGTGTTACACGCCTCCTGATTGGCTGGCTGAGTGTTACACGCCTCCTGATTGGCTGGCTGAGTGTTACACGCCTCCTGATTGGCTGGCTGAGTGTTACACGCCTCCTGATTGGCTGGCTGAGTGTTACATGCCTCCTGATTGGCTGGCTGAGTGTTACACGCCTCCTGATTGGCTGGCTGAGTGTTACATGCATCCTGATTGGCTGGCTGAGTGTTACACGCCTCCTGATTGGCTGGTTGAGTGTTACACGCCTCCTGATTGGCTGGCTGAGTGTTACACGCCTCCTGATTGGCTGGCTGAGTGTTACACGCCTCCTGATTGGCTGGCTGAGTGTTACAGGCCTCCTGATTGGCTGGCTGAGTGTTACACGCCTCCTGATTGGCTGGCTGAGTGTTACACGCCTCCTGATTGGCTGGCTGAGTGTTACACGCCTCCTGATTGGCTGGCTGAGTGTTACACGCCTCCTGATTGGCTGGCTGAGTGTTACACGCCTCCTGATTGGCTGGCTGAGTGTTACACGCCTCCTGATTGGCTGGCTGAGTGTTACACGCCTCCTGATTGGCTGGCTGAGTGTTACACGCCTCCTGATTGGCTGGCTGAGTGTTACACGCCTCCTGATTGGCTGGCTGAGTGTTACATGCCTCCTGATTGGCTGGCTGAGTGTTACACGACCCCTCCTGATTGGCTGGCTGAGTGTTACATGCCTCCTGATTGGCTGGCTGAGTGTTACACGCCTCCTGATTGGCTGGCTGAGTGTTACATGCCTCCTGATTGGCTGGCTGAGTGTTACATGCCTCCTGATTGGCTGGCTGAGTGTTACACGCCTCCTGATTGGCTGGCTGAGTGTTACATGACTCCTGATTGGCTGGCTGAGTGTTACATGCCTCCTGATTGGCTGGCTGAGTGTTACACGCCTCCTGATTGGCTGGCTGAGTGTTACAGGCCTCCTGATTGGCTGGCTGAGTGTTACACGCCTCCTGATTGGCTGGCTGAGTGTTACACGCCTCCTGATTGGCTGGCTTAGTGTTACACGCTCCTGATTGGCTGGCTGAGTGTTACACGCCTCCTGATTGGCTGGCTGAGTGTTACATGCCTCCTGATTGGCTGGCTGAGTGTTACACGCCTCCTGATTGGCTGGCTGAGTGTTACACGCCTCCTGATTGGCTGGCTGAGTGTTACACGCCTCCTGATTGGCTGGCTGAGTGTTACACGCCTCCTGATTGGCTGGCTGAGTGTTACACGCCTCCTGATTGGCTGGCTGAGTGTTACACGACTCCTGATTGGCTGGCTGAGTGTTACATGCCTCCTGATTGGCTGGCTGAGTGTTACACGCCTCCTGATTGGCTGGCTGAGTGTTACACGCCTCCTGATTGGCTGGCTGAGTGTTACACGCCTCCTGATTGGCTGGCTGAGTGTTACACGCCTCCTGATTGGCTGGCTGAGTGTTACACGCCTCCTGATTGGCTGGCTGAGTGTTACACGCCTCCTGATTGGCTGGCTGAGTGTTACACGCCTCCTGATTGGCTGGCTGAGTGTTACACGCCTCCTGATTGGCTGGCTGAGTGTTACATGCCTCCTGATTGGCTGGCTGAGTGTTACACGCCTCCTGATTGGCTGGCTGAGTGTTACACGCCTCCTGATTGGCTGGCTGAGTGTTACACGCCTCCTGATTGGCTGGCTGAGTGTTACACGCCTCCTGATTGGCTGGCTGAGTGTTACACGCCTCCTGATTGGCTGGCTGAGTGTTACACGCCTCCTGATTGGCTGGCTGAGTGTTACACGCCTCCTGATTGGCTGGCTGAGTGTTACACGCCTCCTGATTGGCTGGCTGAGTGTTACACGCCTCCTGATTGGCTGGCTGAGTGTTACATGCCTCCTGATTGGCTGGCTGAGTGTTACACGCCTCCTGATTGGCTGGCTGAGTGTTACATGCCTCCTGATTGGCTGGCTGAGTGTTACACGCCTCCTGATTGGCTGGCTGAGTGTTTAGTTGCCTCCTGATTGGCTGGCTGAGTGTTACATGCCTCCTGATTGGCTGGCTGAGTGTTACACGCCTCCTGATTGGCTGGCTGAGTGTTACACGCCTCCTGATTGGCTGGCTGAGTGTTACATGCCTCCTGATTGGCTGGCTGAGTGTTACACGCCTCCTGATTGGCTGGCTGAGTGTTACACGCCTCCTGATTGGCTGGCTGAGTGTTACATGCCTCCTGATTGGCTGGCTGAGTGTTACACGCCTCCTGATTGGCTGGCTGAGTGTTACACGCCTCCTGATTGGCTGGCTGAGTGTTACATGCCTCCTGATTGGCTGGCTGAGTGTTACACGCCTCCTGATTGGCTGGCTGAGTGTTACACGCCTCCTGATTGGCTGGCTGAGTGTTACACGCCTCCTGATTGGCTGGCTGAGTGTTACACGCCTCCTGATTGGCTGGCTGAGTGTTACACGCCTCCTGATTGGCTGGCTGAGTGTTACACGCCTCCTGATTGGCTGGCTGAGTGTTACACGCCTCCTGATTGGCTGGCTGAGTGTTACACGCCTCCTGATTGGCTGGCTGAGTGTTACACGCCTCCTGATTGGCTGGCTGAGTGTTACACGCCTCCTGATTGGCTGGCTGAGTGTTACACGCCTCCTGATTGGCTGGCTGAGTGTTACATGCCTCCTGATTGGCTGGCTGAGTGTTACACGCCTCCTGATTGGCTGGCTGAGTGTTACACGCCTCCTGATTGGCTGGCTGAGTGTTACACGCCTCCTGATTGGCTGGCTGAGTGTTACACGCCTCCTGATTGGCTGGCTGAGTGTTACATGCATCCTGATTGGCTGACTGAGTGTTACACGCCTCCTGATTGGCTGGCTGAGTGTTACACGCCTCCTGATTGGCTGGCTGAGTGTTACATGCCTCCTGATTGGCTGGCTGAGTGTTACACGCCTCCTGATTGGCTGGCTGAGTGTTACATGCCTCCTGATTGGCTGGCTGAGTGTTACACGCCTCCTGATTGGCTGGCTGAGTGTTACATGCCTCCTGATTGGCTGGCTGAGTGTTACACGCCTCCTGATTGGCTGGCTGAGTGTTACACGCCTCCTGATTGGCTGGCTGAGTGTTACATGCCTCCTGATTGGCTGGCTGAGTGTTACACGCCTCCTGATTGGCTGGCTGAGTGTTACATGCCTCCTGATTGGCTGGCTGAGTGTTACATGCCTCCTGATGGGCTGGCTGAGTGTCAAAGGCCTCCTGATTTGTTGGCTGAGTGTAACATGACTCCTGATTGGCTGGCTGAGTGTTACATGCATCCTGATTGGCTGGCTGAGTGTTACACGCCTCCTGATTGGCTGGCTGAGTGTTAAAGGCCTCCTGATTGGCTGGCTGAGTGTTACACGACTCCTGATTGGCTGGCTTAGTGTTACACGCCTCATGATTGGCTGGTTTAGTGTTACACGCCTCCTGATTGGCTGGCTGAGTGTTACATGCATCCTGATTGGCTGACTGAGTGTTACACGCCTCCTGATTGGCTGGTTAGTGTTACACGCCTCATGATTGGCTGGTTTAGTGTTACACGCCTCCTGATTGGCTGGCTGAGTGTTACACGCCTCCTGATTGGCTGGCTGAGTGTTACACGCCTCCTGATTGGCTGGCTTAGTGTTACACGCCTCCTGATTGGCTGGCTGAGTGTTACACGCCTCCTGATTGGCTGGCTGAGTGTTACACGACTCCTGATTGGCTGGCTGAGTGTTACACGCCTCCTGATTGGCTGGCTGAGTGTTACATGCCTCCTGATTGGCTGGCTGAGTGTTACACGCCTCCTGATTGGCTGGCTGAGTGTTACACGCCTCCTGATTGGCTGGCTGAGTGTTACATGCATCCTGATTGGCTGACTCAGTGTTACACGCCTCCTGATTGGCTGGATGAGTGTTACATGCCTCCTGATTGGCTGGCTAAGTGTTACACGCCTCCTGATTGGCTGGCTGAGTGTTACACGCCTCCTGATTGGCTGGCTGAGTGTTACATGCCTCCTGATTGGCTGGCTGAGTGTTACACGCCTCCTGATTGGCTGGCTGAGTGTTACACGCCTCCTGATTGGCTGGCTGAGTGTTACACGCCTCCTGATTGGCTGGCTGAGTGTTACATGCCTCCTGATTGGCTGGCTGAGTGTTACACGCCTCCTGATTGGCTGGCTGAGTGTTACACGCCTCCTGATTGGCTGGCTGAGTGTTACACGCCTCCTGATTGGCTGGCTGAGTGTTACACGCCTCCTGATTGGCTGGCTGAGTGTTACACGCCTCCTGATTGGCTGGCTGAGTGTTACACGCCTCCTGATTGGCTGGCTGAGTGTTACATGCCTCCTGATTGGCTGACTGAGTGTTACACGCCTCCTGATTGGCTGGCTGAGTGTTACACGCCTCCTGATTGGCTGGCTGAGTGTTACACGCCTCCTGATTGGCTGGCTGAGTGTTACACGCCTCCTGATTGGCTGGCTGAGTGTTACACGCCTCCTGATTGGCTGGCTGAGTGTTACACGCCTCCTGATTGGCTGGCTGAGTGTTACATGCCTCCTGATTGGCTGGCTGAGTGTTACACGCCTCCTGATTGGCTGGCTGAGTGTTACACGCCTCCTGATTGGCTGGCTGAGTGTTACACGCCTCCTGATTGGCTGGCTGAGTGTTACACGCCTCCTGATTGGCTGGCTGAGTGTTACACGCCTCCTGATTGGCTGGCTGAGTGTTACACGCCTCCTGATTGGCTGGCTGAGTGTTACACGCCTCCTGATTGGCTGGCTGAGTGTTACACGCCTCCTGATTGGCTGGCTGAGTGTTACACGCCCTCCTGATTGGCTGGCTGAGTGTTACACGCCTCCTGATTGGCTGGCTGAGTGTTACACGCCTCCTGATTGGCTGGCTGAGTGTTACATGCATCCTGATTGGCTGGCTGAGTGTTACACGCCTCCTGATTGGCTGGCTGAGTGTTACACGCCTCCTGATTGGCTGGCTGAGTGTTACACGCCTCCTGATTGGCTGGCTGAGTGTTACACGCCTCCTGATTGGCTGGCTGAGTGTTACACGCCTCCTGATTGGCTGGCTGAGTGTTACACGCCTCCTGATTGGCTGGCTGAGTGTTACATGCCTCCTGATTGGCTGGCTGAGTGTTACACGCCTCCTGATTGGCTGGCTGAGTGTTACATGCCTCCTGATTGGCTGGCTGAGTGTTACACGCCTCCTGATTGGCTGGCTGAGTGTTACACGCCTCCTGATTGGCTGGCTGAGTGTTACACGCCTCCTGATTGGCTGGCTGAGTGTTACACGCCTCCTGATTGGCTGGCTGAGTGTTACATGCCTCCTGATTGGCTGGCTGAGTGTTACACGCCTCCTGATTGGCTGGCTGAGTGTTACATGCCTCCTGATTGGCTGACTGAGTGTTACACGCCTCCTGATTGGCTGGCTGAGTGTTACACGCCTCCTGATTGGCTGGCTGAGTGTTACACGCCTCCTGATTGGCTGGCTGAGTGTTACACGCTACTCCTGATTGGCTGGCTGAGTGTTACACGCCTCCTGATTGGCTGGCTGAGTGTTACACGCCTCCTGATTGGCTGGCTGAGTGTTACACGCCTCCTGATTGGCTGGCTGAGTGTTACACGCCTCCTGATTGGCTGGCTGAGTGTTACACGCCTCCTGATTGGCTGGCTGACTGTTACACGCCTCCTGATTTGCTGGCTGAGTGTTACATGCATCCTGATTGGCTGACTTAGTGTTACACGCCTCCTGATTGGCTGGCTGAGTGTTACAGGCCTCCTGATTGGCTGGCTGAGTGTTACATGCCTCCTGATTGGCTGGCTGAGTGTTACACGCCTCCTGATTGGCTGGCTGAGTGTTACATGCCTCCTGATTGGCTGGCTGAGTGTTACACGCCTCCTGATTGGCTGGCTGAGTGTTACACGCCTCCTGATTGGCTGGCTGAGTGTTACACGCCTCCTGATTGGCTGGCTGAGTGTTACACGCCTCCTGATTGGCTGGCTGAGTGTTACATGCCTCCTGATTGGCTGGCTGAGTGTTACATGCCTCCTGATTGGCTGGCTGAGTGTTACACGCCTCCTGATTGGCTGGCTGAGTGTTACATGCCTCCTGATTGGCTGGCTGAGTGTTACACGCCTCCTGATTGGCTGGCTGAGTGTTACAGGCCTCCTGATTGGCTGGCTGAGTGTTACACGCCTCCTGATTGGCTGGCTGAGTGTTACACGCCTCCTGATTGGCTGGCTGAGTGTTACATGCCTCCTGATTGGCTGGCTGAGTGTTACATGCCTCCTGATTGGCTGGCTGAGTGTTACACGCCTCCTGATTGGCTGGCTGAGTGTTACATGCCTCCTGATTGGCTGGCTGAGTGTTACACGCCTCCTGATTGGCTGGTTAGTGTTACACGCCTCATGATTGGTTGGTTTAGTGTTACATGCCTCCTGATTGGCTGGCTGAGTGTTACACGACTCCTGATTGGCTGGCTGAGTTTTACACGCCTCCTGATGGGCTGACTTAGTGTTAAACGCCTCATGATTGGCTAGTTTAGTGTTACACGCCTCCTGATTGGCTGGCTGAGTGTTACACGACTCCTGATTGGCTGGCTGAGTGTTACACGACTCCTGATTGGCTGGCTTAGTGTTACATGCATCTTATTGGCTGACTCAGTGTTACACGCCTCCTGATTGGCTGGCTGAGTGTTACACGCCTCCTGATTGGCTGGCTGAGTGTTACATGCATCCTTATTGGCTGACTCAGTGTTACACACCTCCTAATTTGCTGGATGAGTGTTACATGCCTCCTGATTGGCTGGCTGATTGTTATACGCCTCCTGATTGGCTGGCTGAGTGTTACATGCATCTTATTGGCTGACTCAGTGTTACACGCCTCCTGATTGGCTGGCTGAGTGTTACATGCCTCCTGATTGGCTGGCTGAGTGTTACACGCCTCCTGATTGGCTGGCTGACTGTTACACACCTCCTGATTTGCTGGCTGAGTGTTACATGCATCCTGATTGGCTGACTTAGTGTTACACGCCTCCTGATTGGCTGGTTAGTGTTACAGGCCTCCTGATTTGCTGGTTAGTGTTACACGTCTCCTGATTTGCTGGCTGAGTGTTACACGCCTCCTGATTGGCTGGCTGAGTGTTACACGCCTCCTGATTGGCTGGCTGAGTGTTACACGCCTCCTGATTGGCTGGCTGAGTGTTACACGCCTCCTGATTGGCTGGCTGAGTGTTACACGCCTCCTGATTGGCTGGCTGAGTGTTACACGCCTCCTGATTGGCTGGCTGAGTGTTACACGCCTCCTGATTGGCTGGCTGAGTGTTACATGCCTCCTGATTGGCTGGCTGAGTGTTACACGCCTCCTGATTGGCTGGCTGAGTGTTACACGCCTCCTGATTGGCTGGCTGAGTGTTACACACCTCCTGATTGGCTGGCTGAGTGTTACACGCCTCCTGATTGGCTGGCTGAGTGTTACACGCCTCCTGATTGGCTGGCTGAGTGTTACACGCCTCCTGATTGGCTGGCTGAGTGTTACACGCCTCCTGATTGGCTGGCTGAGTGTTACACGCCTCCTGCTTGGCTGGCTGAGTGTAACACGCCTCCTGATTGGCTGGCTTAGTGTTACACGCCTCCTGATTGGCTGGCTGAGTGTTACACGCCTCCTGATTGGCTGGCTGAGTGTTACACGCCTCCTGATTGGCTGGCTGAGTGTTACACGCCTCCTGATTGGCTGGCTGAGTGTTACACGCCTCCTGATTGGCTGGCTGAGTGTTACACGCCTCCTGATTGGCTGGCTGAGTGTTACACGCCTCCTGATTGGCTGGCTGAGTGTTACATGCCTCCTGATTGGCTGGCTGAGTGTTACACGCCTCCTGATTGGCTGGCTGAGTGTTACACGCCTCCTGATTGGCTGGCTGAGTGTTACACGCCTCCTGATTGGCTGGCTGAGTGTTACACGCCTCCTGATTGGCTGGCTGAGTGTTACACGCCTCCTGATTGGCTGGCTGAGTGTTACATGCCTCCTGATTGGCTGGCTGAGTGTTACACGCCTCCTGATTGGCTGGCTGAGTGTTACATGCCTCCTGATTGGCTGGCTGAGTGTTACACGCCTCCTGATTGGCTGGTTGAGTGTTACACGCCTCATGATTGGCTGGCTGAGTGTTACATGCCTCCTGATTGGCTGGCTGAGTGTTACACGCCTCCTGATTGGCTGGCTGAGTGTTACACGCCTCCTGATTGGCTGGCTGAGTGTTACACGCCTCCTGATTGGCTGGCTGAGTGTTACACGCCTCCTGATTGGCTGGCTGAGTGTTACACGCCTCCTGATTGGCTGGCTGAGTGTTACATGCCTCCTGATTGGCTGGCTGAGTGTTACACGCCTCCTGATTGGCTGGCTGAGTGTTACACGCCTCCTGATTGGCTGGCTGAGTGTTACACGCCTCCTGATTGGCTG